>NW_027203960.1:707500-1192500 GCF_024711535.1 Dipodomys merriami | reverse complement strand
ACGAACGCGGGGGCCACCGCGGACCAGAAGTGCCGGCAGGGGGTCGGGGGTCTGCGGCAACGACCCATCAGTGACGAGTCACCGGCCAACGGCGGCGGCCGGAGGCGGCGGCAGGGACCCTGGGAGGCGGGCGACACCAAACCCAACGCACGCGAGCACGCTCACGCGCGGACACCGCCGGCAGAGAGCGGACGGGGCCAGGCACGGGAACCGGGGTCGCGCCGGGCACACGGCAGCGACACGCCGAGAGAGCACAACGCCCCGGGATCCGGGACCGGGGCGGGGACCAAGCCACACGGCTCGAGACGTAGGAGACGATGCGGGCAAACCTCTGGCACAGCGAGCAGGAGGGAGGCGCGGGAACCCGGGACAACATCGCGCAGGCACGTGAGGCAGCACACCAGCGGGAGGAGACACGTCACGCCGGCTTCGGGCCCTCAGACGGCCAACTCCCGAGCGAGGGACGCACGCGTGAATCTCACCACCACCGCCCCCGTGGCGTACCAGCGGTCCCGCTGGCAGGAGCCCTCGCGTCGTGAGCAAAACTGATCCGGGAAGACCCTTCAAAAGCCACCGCCGCCGCGACGACGTGCCTCCCCCACACCGGGAGAGCAGCCTTATGAGCCGAGCGCCTTCACCACCAAGAGAACACCACACACGCCCAACTCGACCGTTGGCCGGTGGCCGGCCACCAAGGCCAAACTGGTGAGGATCGCGGAAGGCTGATGCGGGTGAGGGCATGCCAGAAGCACAATAAGAGCAGCGGGGAGGGTCATTGGGTCGGGTCACCGGGGTGAGAGGCAAGCGAGCGAGCGGCCACCCCCCCCCACGGGCGGGTGGCGCAGCCGCAAACCAGCGGGGAGGTGAGACCTTTCCGGGCACAGCCGGCAGGGAAACGAACGCGGGATCTCACCACCCCCAACTCCTGGGCAGTCCCGCGCAACGCCTGGGACACCGAGCCAGCCAACCAGCGGACCAGAAACCCCCACCGCGGCAGCGGCGGGCCACCCCAAAAGAGGCCCGAGAGGGAAAAGGCAGCTGGCACACACCTCAAAGACCCCGTGAACGCCCGCTGAGCCGCCCGCGCCAGCAGGGCCCCACCGCATCCATCCACACCGCCGGGCATGGCACCCATCATCGACCACCTCTTTATCGGCCGCGTGAGCAAGGGCCCAGGGCCAGAACCCCCCCGAGCGGCACACCACCATGGGCACAGCGGCCCCGTAACACCGCGGGGCCTGGCGCCCGCACGGCGCCGTCGTCGCCAACGGGCGGCGGCCCACACAGACGCTCGGGAGCAGCGTCGCCAGGGGCCGGAGGGGGAGGGGGGATTGGACCCCCAAAAACCCCACGGCACCCCAAGCACGAGGCCGGGAAGCCACACACCACACGCCCTCGCATCACGACAAAGCACAGGCTCCACGCTCCGCCACTAAACACACCGCGCGCGAGGCAGGGGCGGGGACGGATCGGGAACGTCCTCCACTCACCACACCAGACGATGGCCCGGGAGAGGCCCCTAGGGTCCCTCCCCCAGCTCGGAGGGGGGAGGCGCGGGCACACAGTTACCAACGCGGGCAGCCACTAACGCTCAAAAGTGGGACAGGGAGCGGCAGGGCCGCGGGAGCCCATCGGGGGCGGGCCCCCGCCAACCCGGCAGCAAAAGCCGCCTCCCGAACAAGGATCACTAGAGAACCTCTCCTCACTCTGAGGGTGGCCCGCACCCAACCCTGACGGGAACCCCGCCGGGACCAACACACATCAAAGGCGTCCATCCTTCCCACCACGGGTGGCAGGGAGGGGTGGGGCGTGGGGGGGTCTGGAGCAGCAGCAACACCAACCCTGGTCGGTCGGCCTTGCCGTGCGGGGCCAGAGCAAAGTCGCGCACACAGGCGGGAAGCCCACACAGGCCCGGCTTGCCTGCCACTGCAACATCTCAGGTCCCCTGGTGCAATAAGAGCCAGGTGACACGGCAGGGAAGACAAGCCAGGACCAGGGCCGGCAGCTCATGCTGGGAAGCCACCGCCCAGCGCAACAAGGGAAGAGCGCTCCTCTGGGGAACCGCCTCGACCCCCCCCCCCCAGCAGAGACGTCAATCTCTGCGATAACTTTTCTCACTTGCACAAGCCCCACGAACCCAAGGATGGCTGGGACACACCACGGGCAGCAGGCTGGCACAAGGCAGCGGACAACGCCGGGATCGGGAACGACACCACCACTCAGCCTCAGGCACCTGAAAGAACTGACCGGGAGCGTTCCGGGAGCACCGCAAGAGGGCAGAGCGCGAGGCGCGGCTTTTCACACCACACAGCACAGGCAAGCACGGAACACCGACCCTCCCTCTCTGTGGAGAGAGCCGACCCCCGTGCCGATAACGAGTCACGGGAAGAGCAAGATCAGGGTGCCCCCCTCCTCCAGCGTGTACAAGTCCCCGACCTCACGGCGAGGGCAGGGAGAGCGCAGCCGGACCCGGTTGCCGCACCCCTGCCTCCCTGCACACCATCGGCGCCGGCACGGTGGGACGGTGAGGGCAGGGGCCCACGGGCAGAACGAGAAGAGTGGTCCCATTCGCCATGAATGTCCGTCCCTCACCTGGCGCAGCTTAGGCCTGGGCCTGAAGGAGATCGCAACGTCACCACATCAATCACACCGAGGGGGCGGAGAAGACAGCCACACGGCACTCGGGAGGTGGTGGGGCCCAGGAAGCTCGGCTCCCGAGAGGGCCAACAGCCTGTGATAAAAGCATAGCCAGGACAGACAACCTTTCGTGAGTAACGAGCGAGGTAAAAAGAAAAAAAAAAGAAAAAAAACTAAAAAAAAAGAAATGAAAAAATACCACGGGCTTAAGCGTCCCTGGCATTCGGGATTACCAGGACACCTCCGCCGGGCACAGGGCCGAAGAAGCTAGAGAGGAAAAAAAAAAAAAAAAGAACCACGGACAGCGCTCGGGAGTAGCGCAGGTCAGTGGCCGACCAGGCCCGCCATCAGGAAGCGGCAGGTCGGGGGAGTTGGAGCTAGGGGCGATAGGAAAAAAAAAAAAAGAGCCACGGAGGTCCGACGAGCCCAACGGCAGAAGGGGGATGCCGCACACGCACAGGCAAGGCAGGACTCGCCCCCCACCTTTTCCTCCTCAAGCCGGCCACAGCGAGGGAAGCACACCACGCGGGCCTACCTATGCACCCCAGGCAACCAACCACTCTCCTCCTCGGCGTGCTGAGGCAAGGGCCAGAATCCGGGCACCGGGAGCGGGGAGAGATCAAGGACGACGGGACTCACTCAGCCACCAAACCAACCACCACCACCACCACAACCACGAGCCACCACAGGGGCAGGGCCTGCTCAGGGCAGCAGAAGCCCGGGGTGCGGGGGGGAAGGAAGGGGGACTCGGACCGGGAAGAGATGGGAAAGGCCCAGCACACAACATCCGAGAGAGCCCCAAAAGACCCACTGACAGCCACCAGGAAACAGCATGCCAGCACCCTCCTGCAGGTACAAAATCCTCACGTCACCACGCCAAAACCAGGTGGTCAGGCAGGGGCGACAACTCGCTGGCGACAGGGACCTCTCGGAAACCACATCGTGGACACCTGTCCCCAACAGAGCCAGACACGGAACTCTCAGGGACAGCTGGTCGACCACATAAGGCGAAGACAGACGAAGAGAGAGGGCGGGAGCGGGGTTAGGGGACGCACCCGCCCCACAACCCCGGGTGCACACGGGCTCACGGCATGAGCGGTACGGGGAGCCTTCCCCCGGCAGATGCGAGGCACCCACTCCGAGAGGCACCCAACCACCACACCCACACCGCGCGGGGTCGGTGGTGAGCGCCCTGCCGCCAGCACGCACACACCCGGGACTCCCGGGCTCGGGTCCCCGACTCCCGAGGTGCTCCCTCCGCCTCGATCTTTCCCCTACGCAGGGCCCACCGGGCAAGTCACCACCATCGCGCACACCGCAGACGATAGGTAGGTCCCGGCCCCGAGGCTCGCCTCGGCCTTGCCCACGGCTCCTCGCGCCGGAGAAGTCTGTCCTCCGGCTTCCGGTGCAGTGGAGGAGGCCGTGGAGGAAGGCCACACGGGGCCGGCGACCCAGGCCCTCGCGTCCGGCACGCGCCAAGCGCTCACTCAGAGGTGACTCCGAAGACCATCCTATGTCGGGGGGGGGGGGGGTGTAGGTCTGTCCTCCGGCCTCCAGGGCCATGGAGGGAGACCACACGGGGCCGGCGACCCAGGCCCTCGCGCCCTGCACTCGCCAAGCGCTCACTCGGAGGTGACTCCGGGGAGGGGGGGGGTGGTCCGAGTCCGGGCCGGGACCAGCCCCACCACCTAGCAGCTTTCCCGGGGACCCTTTCCCCAGACTCCCGAGACGTCCCTCGTATTCTCCTTTTTTCGCCCTCAAAGACCAGAGTCCAGGGAGGGGAGGAGGACAAGGCGTCGGGCCCAGACAGAACTACTGGTCGACCCGACAAAGCCACCACCCCCGGCACAGACCGGGCACGGAAGAGAGAGCGGCGACGCACGGCCCCACCCCGCGCTCGCCTGGGGGCGCAAAGTCCGACAGAACAGCCGCCCAGGCGCCACAGCGACACCATGGCGACAGTCGCGCCCGGCACCCGGCAGAGGCCGGGCCTCCGCCCGGCTCGCTGCCGCCAGACCTCCTCCTTCACTGGCTTGCTCAGCTGAGAACGAGGGGACTGTCATATCAAAGCGGACGCCAGGGGGAGCACGACAACCGCCTTCCAACGACCGACTCCACCTAGCCGCCATACCCCGGATCGGCGCGCGCCGGCCGGCTCTGAGCTCCGGAGACACAGAACACGGAAAGGAATCGCCTCACTCCCCACCGCCACGCACCGAGAGGCACAACCTAGGTCAGGACCTGCAGCCGGGTCCTCTCTGCTACCTCACGAACGACACCAGAGCCACCAGAGACCTAGACCGAGATCGAGCCGCCGCCGCCGCCAGCGACCAAAGTGAAACCAGGAACCAGGACGGGATTCGCCCGAACGGAGCGGCCCGAACCCGAGAACCGGGAAGCCGGGATCATTCTCAAGCAGGAATTGGCGGCAAAGACGGCAGGCCTGCACCACGAGAGAAAATGAACCGGCCACCCGCACGACCTCCGCCGCCCGTGGCAAGACCCCCACGCCCGCCCAACATGGCCAGAAAAGGGCAAGTGAGCGCTCGTCCCACCGTCTGCCCGCCCGTCTTTTTTTTTTTTGGGGGGGGGTTGTTTATATGTTCTGTTTTCTTTTTCCCCCAGATGGAAACCAGAAAGAAAAAGAAAAAGAAAAAACTCCCAAAGATGGGTCGGCTCCAGCAAGAGACGAGCCCCCGGGAGGCACCCTGCTCACTTGTGAAAGTCCGCCGCCCGCCCGCCCCACAACACGCTCCCTCCCCCCGCCCCCACCCGCCCCCCCTCACAGGCAGGGAAAGGGCTGGGGGAAGGCCAGAGAGAGGTTTCTTCTAACACAGAGAGAGTAGGTACACGTCCCGCACACAGGTCTGGAAAACCACGGTGACAGCGCCATGGGAAGCGTGAGTCCACTCACCCATCACTAAATGACAGGAAAGCCAAACGAGAGCCGCTGGCTGGGTGGGGAAGGAAGGGGAGGTGGCACCCATGTGACGCTTATCCCCGGGCACCGGACAGAACGACCTTCTCACCGGTTCCTACTCTAGCCTGTCATAACAGCTAGCCTTTTCTAATAGGCTCTGCCACTCTCTCTGGAGCAGGATTCGGGGCATGAGGCGATGAATCTGAACCCGACACACAGGTGTTGGAGGGTAGAGGCATCATCACTCACATGCCTGTGGTGGAGGACCTGGACCCGAGCGTGGCGGTGCACAGTGTGTGTGTGTGTGTGTGTGTGTCTGTGTGTGTGTGTGTGTGTGTGTGTGTGTGTGTGTGTGTGTGTGCGGGGCTGGGGGGAGGGCAGGTAGGGAACCCTAGGAGGAAAGACAGGGAGAGATAGACGAGGGGCCCCAGCCCAAACAGAGTGGGGGGGTCAGAGGGACTATCCTATCTCCCGGGGGTGAAGCATGGTTAGAACCCACAGGACAGGCCCGGCGGGCATACTTCTCTTTGGAGTTCGCACTGGGAACATATAGCACACACATCGCATAGCAGACGGGTAGAGATGCAGAGCCAGGGGGTCAGGCATGGCAAGCACTCTATTCCGTCAACACACACACACACACACACACACACACACACACACACACACACACACACACACACACACACACGTTACGGTGTGTGTACAATATCCACAAGGTAAAAGTTTATTCATCCATTCCCCAAAGAAGAAGAATAAGATTATGTCAGTTACAGGGAAGTAGATCGATGGACTGATGGACTAGGAGCGGGGGGGGGGGGCGGGAGGGGGGGCAGAGGGAGGGGGGTGTGTGCCGGCGGCGGAGAAGAACCTAGAACAGGTGATGCCAGGGGAAGACAGACCGGCGGAAATACAGACAGACCGACCAACCAACGGCACCTGTTTTCTCTCCTATGTGGATGCTAGACCTAAACTATAACTGGACATGGTAAGCTACACAGCACTCCGTGCAAACAGAGTGTGTGTGTCCCCGTGTGTGTGACACACATACTGTCCTTTTGTCAGAAGGTGTAACTTCTCTGAGCATTTAAGATATTGCAGAGAAGACACAAGACGTAATATCCGTAAGTGGCATGACTGTGAACGTATTATAACAACCGGACGTGTGAGGATCAAAGCTGGAATTAGGAGGACAGAAATGTACCTGTCCTCACGCTTTGGGTCATGATCACAAGTACATTTGGTTTAGGATCTTTCAAAACACATCGATTTATCCTTCTGGACACGATGGTCTAGGACCACACTAGTCAATAGCCACTTCAAAGCCAGATCCTCTGTTGGATATGTTTCAATTGGTTTATATTGCATCCTCCAATATTTTTCTCTTCTTTTTATTCTACCTTCTCACTAAAGATCCAGTGGTATAAAGCTACTTTTATTCTCTTAATATTCCATAACTGAAGTGATCTGCTTTGTTTTGCAGCTTTCTCAGCTTAATTCACTGAGGCCTATTTAGTCACACATGATGAGAGGTCCAGAAACATCTTTGGGGCCACGGATGGCTTTTGTAAAGTCCATTTGGGGAAATAGCAAATATAATCTACCATGTCCTAAAATGTAACAGATTATCTCTATGGGGCCGATAGAAATATCCAGATGTGCCCTGTCAACAGCCAGTTATTTTAATTTACTTAAGGGAAATCAAGTGAATAAAAGTCTATGTAGTTCAAGAAATTTTATTCTGATACCTATATAAAAAGTTTACCTGAGTGGGTGAGGACATGTGCATGAAATTTCACCTAGGGCAGCACTTGATACTTATAACTCTCCCTAAACTATTGCATTGCCTGTTTTCCATTTTCTTGGCACTCCTTTAGAAATGTTCCCGTCTCAATCTTTCACCCACTGCAGCCGTGGGACCCTTTTTCATAATACGGACGTAAAGACATTTGTGTTACTGTATATAAATTACAACCGTAAATAAACTGGTACAGTTTGCTCGTAAGACATAATATCCAAACGAATTCCGTGTCCAGAAAATAACTAAAAGAAACACCCCCTGCGGGCCCCCCTCCCCCTCCACTCGGCCCTCCCTTCAAGAAAATTTCCTTGTTTGCTGTTGTTTCATTTTGTTTTGTTGTAAATAAAGCCGCAGAAGAGAGCCGGCGATACCTCATCGCTACTCTCGGGAGAGTCTCGCGGACTCTCGCGAGAGTCGCCAGCCCCCGCCATCAGCACCGAATCATTCCCTGTCACTCCACACGGTGTCCAGTAGGTGGCACCCCAAAACAAGGAAAAGAACGTCAGGCCCAAGATTGATCAAGACACTTAGGAAGGTCTTGTGAGGAAGGAAGGAACACCAACCCCTCCCCCGCGTGCACACACACACACACACACACACACACACACACACACACACCAGCACATCCCCGCCCACACAGGTCATGAATGGCAAACCCCTATGGCACAGAGAGACAGACAGACAAAACACATGGGGTGTGGAGAGAGACCGGAAATCAAAAACAAAAACAAAAACAAAAAACATTTCCCTGGCTTGACCTATGAATGGGCCTGGGCTGGCATTCTGTCCTCTGGGCCCTACAGTCAATCCATGGCGGTCGCTCCTCTCTCCTCATCACTGTAATCCTATCTGATATTTGCCAGAGCCGAACGTGCAGTAGGGACACTTTGGTTCATCGATCTAAACTAGGGCCCGGGGCGGAGGGGGTGGTGGTGGTGGAGGGGAAGCCTAGGAAGTCTGTTGCTATAGTTGGTGGCGGCGGTGGTGGTGGTGGCAGTGCAAAGTGTGTGTGGGGGGAGGGGGGGAGGTAGATCACATGCTGCAATGCGTGCCTGTGCCTGTGTGGTAGGAAACAGCAGCAAAGATCAAGGGGTGCAGGGTGTGTGTGTGCACGCCCCAGTCAGTCCTGGGGCTTGAACTCAGAGCCTGAGTGCTGTCCCTTGGCTCTTGTGCTCAAGATTGGCACTCTGGGGCTGGGAAGGTGCTCAGTGGTAGAGCGCTTGCCTTGCATGCATGAGGCCCTGGATTCGATTCCCCAGCACCACATAAGCAGAAAAAAGCCGGAAGTGGCATTGTGGCTCAAGTGGTAGAGTGCTAGCCTTAACCTGAAGAGATGAGGGACAGCGCCCAGGCCCAGAGTTCAGGCCCCACGACCGGACCCCCCCGCCCCCGCGCCAAAAAAAAAAAAAAAGAGAGACTGGCAGTCTGCCATTTGAGCCAAAACTCCACTTCTGGCCTTTGGGTTGCTTAATTGAAGACATGAGGCTCACCAAAGTGCAATGCCTATATACCTCTGATCATATAACAAGAAGTCTTCCCCTTTCTTTGTGTTTGTTATCATCGACGTTATTTTGTTTTCTCTTCTCCCCCCCATTGTTTCTTCCTTCATCTATTTCCGGGAGGGGCAAGAAATGGAGGGACCCAGGATGAAGAAGTGCAACAGTGGCACTCACTAGACACTATGTTGACACACAACCTGTGGATGGGGAACAAACAGAACTTGAGGGAGGGAAAACCTGTGAGAGAGCCAGGGAAGAGGTGACATTGTCCAAAAAAAAAAGTACTCTCTTTTAGGGGGTGGGGGGAGATGGGAGGGCAGGAATGGAAACAAAGGAGGAGGCAACAATGCTTGATAAGAAATGTACTCATTTCCTTGCTCCTGTCACTGTAACCACTCTAAGTATTTTCACAATTAACACAACTCATTAGCTGGGCGCCGGTGGCTCACGCCTGTAATCCTAGCTACTCAGAAGGATGAGAGCTGAGGATCACGGTTCAAAGCCAGCCCGGGCAGGATAGCGCCCAAGCCCAGAGTTCAAGCCCAACGACAAAAAAAAAAAATTATTAATTAAAAAAAAAATGTACTCTTCCTACCTCACTTATATAATGTAATCTTTCCTATCCTTTTTTTTTTTTTTTTTTTGGTCAGTGGTGGGTCTTAAACTCTGGGCCTGGGCGCTGTCCCTAAACTATTCAGCTCAAAGCGAGCGCTCTACCGCTTGAGCCACAGCGCCACTTCCGATTTTCTAGTGCCTTATTGGAGATAAGAGTCTAGCCAGGCGCTGGTGGCACATGCCTGTAATCCTAGCTACTCAGGAGGCTGAGATCTGAGGATCGCGGTTCAAAGCCAGCCCGGGCAGGAGAGACCGTGAGACTCCTATCTCCAATAAACCACAAGAAAATCGGAAGTGGCGCTGTAGCTCAAGTGGTAGAGCGCTCGCCTTGAGCTGAAGAGCTGAGGGACAGCTCCCAGGCCCAGAGTTCAAGTCCCACTACCGACCAAAAAAAAAAAAAGTCTGGTGACTTTCCTGCCCTGGCTGGCTTTGAACCGTGATCCTCAGCTCTCAGCCTCCTGAGCAGCTCGGATTACAGACGCGAGCCACCAGTGTGGGCTGGCATACTGTAACCGTTCTGTATGTCACCATTTCCCTAACAGTTTGTAAAAACTCAAAGGAGAGAGGGAGGGGGAGATAACAACCCCTCACGCCTGAGAAGTGAAACCCAACGGGCTTCTAACCTATCTGAGATTCTTTGAAGGTTTTTGCGATGTTAATCACAATCACAAACACAGACGGACAGTTTCTCCAGTCACTCCTTAAGAGGAACGGGGAACAGGGACAGGGAGAAGAGAGGCAGATCCTGGCCTGACCTAGGCGGGAAGATGGAGGGGAGAAAAGACTCCTGAACTCCTTTTTCCCCTCACTCTCCTCCGTCCAGAGGGTGGGAGCTTAGGGGTCGGCCACGGGGACATCCCACGGTCACAGTCATGCCTCCCGGAGGGGCAGAGGGCAGAGCACAGGCAAGCATGCCAGCTTCCCCGCCCGCCTCTCCCATTCTGTCCCTGGCGGGCTTGGGCGGGAGGCATACTAGTGGCAGCGGGTGGGTGGAAGTAGTTTGACAACTCCAGCTTGCAGGAAGTCAATGGCTGCTGGTGGTAGGCAGGGAGGGTCCCAGCAGAAAAAGACCAGAGAGAGCGCGCGCAGACTTTTCCTGTCCAAGGGCAAAAGAGGCC
The DNA here is from genome assembly GCF_024711535.1 of Dipodomys merriami. Lineage (NCBI taxonomy): Eukaryota > Metazoa > Chordata > Mammalia > Rodentia > Heteromyidae > Dipodomys > Dipodomys merriami. The sequence continues at coordinate 1,181,910 of NW_027203960.1, read as the reverse complement.
ACTTTTGTAAAGACGGGGAGGGGGAGGGGGAGGGGAGGCTGATTCACTCCCCCCACCCCACCCCGCGCGCTAATGAAGTTACAGGAGCTGAGGGCTGGCCGCCCCACCCCCCACCCCGCCGGGGTGTTTCACAGAGGACTCAGGGCAGGGCGGGGGTGGGGGTGGGGTGGGCTGGTTTAAGCCTGGAGCCCCAGTCAACTCAGGAACTTCAGGCAACGTTCCTTTGTCTTGTAAATGTCGTCATGGCAACGACTTAAGCGCCCTGGGGGGGGTGGATGTGGGGGGGGGAAGGAGAAAGAAGAAGAAACAAACACGCCCACCCCGAGCAGGCCTGCCTGAGTTGAGGCCTTGAATTCAACCTCAGTAGGGCCACTAAACTAATAAAAATCGTTCTAAGAAATTGTTGACGGAGGACCCTCGGGATAGGGTGATTAGGCTCTGTACCCGTGAGGCAAGGTGGCCGTGTGTTCCAGCTTTGTGCCAAAAGGTTGCCTTATCTCGGCCTATATTCCTTCCCAGAATTGAACACAGAGGCAAGCAGGATAATTTCCAGGGGGAAATGAGGCCTGGGAAAGCACCGCCAGGAATTCAGAGACAAGACAGCCGGACAGCTTCCTAATGAATGGCTCCAAACATCCTATTTTCTTCACTTTTCAGTCCCTCATAAACGAACAGTTATTAGGAAAGAAAACTAATAGGTGGGGGTGGGTGGTGGAAGGGAAAAGAGCAGCTCCCTTCCTCTGAGCTTTTGCCCAAACAATGAGTATACAGTGGGAACGGAGCAAAGAGTTTCCTCAAAGAAAGGAGGAAACTTATACCGGGGAGGGAAGTAAATTTTAAAAAGAAACAGAGCATGGGTCAAAGCACCCCCTCCCCCCCATGCATGTATGGGAAACCAACAGAATCATCTCTTAAACCCTACTACAGGCTCAAGGTAGAGAGTTTACTTTGTTTCTTTTTCCTCTGTGTGTTTTCAAGGTTTCACTTTCATTTCTGGGCACATAACCATTGGGCCTTGCCTTGGTGGGTGTTTCTCCCCCTAAAAGTATCTATCCTGTCTTTTGGGTCTTACTGTGTGTGAGTGTGTGAGTGTGTGAGTGAGTGAGTGAGTGAGTGAGTGAGTGAGTGAGTGAGTGAGTGAGTGAGTGAGTGAGGCAGCCAGGCAGCCAGGCAGCCAGGCAGCCAGGCAGCCAGCCAAGCAGCCAGCCAAGCAGCCAGCCAGGTAGTCAGTCCAGAGATCTAATGTCTCCCCTATTTTAAACGTACCTTTTGCATATGTGAGAGAAAACACACTAAACTGGTTTTCTATAGGAACATATATGTGAATACCTTCACCATGGAGTGAAAAGATAGAGTCGCTTCCAAATGATATGTACAGCAGAATACCAACACATCGAGATGACTTCTGCAAGAAGCCAAGGCCCACTTTGCAATCCCATAATTAGGAAGCCTCAGTCAGTGGCCTGGTTTGAGTCCAGGCCTGCACTTAAAAACGACCTTTACTTTGTGTTTTTATTTTTCCCTGTTTTCTTTTCCTTTCTATGACCTCTCCCCCCAACCCCCCAACCCCTTCCCTCCATAGGTCTCTCTTTCTCCTTTTCTTTCTCTGTAGTTTGAGCCCGAGAGTTACTTAATTCTCGAACTTCTGGGTTTTCCTTAGATCTGGTAACCTGTTGGACATAAAAATTTGTGAAAGCCTCAAAACAGTCACCCCCATCCCACGAAAAATAATCATGCTTGTCGCCAAAAGCTTTTAAATGAGAAAACAGTGGTCAAGTGAAGCAAATGAAGGCTGTAATAGCAACCATGTTTCTAGACTACTGTACCAAGTTTTTTTTAAATATATATATTTTTAATATATTTTTATTGTGAAAATACTGTACAGAGAGGTTACAATTACATGGGTAAGATAATGAGCACATTTCTTATAAGCATTGTAGCCTCCTGCTTTGTTTCCATTTCCCATCCCTTCGTATCCTCCCCCCCCCGCCCCGCCGTCCCCCCACCAAAGTTGTAAAGTTCGTTTTTCGACATAACGACTTGTATATCTCATTGTTTCAATAGGTCCTCCTGTAACCCTGTTTTAACAATTTGTTTTTTCCCTTCCCCTCCACATATATCAACACCAGGATTTTTTTTTTATTAAGCAAAACAACTCAGTTATTCAGCTGTGAGTATGTCCATACAAACAAGATGCAGGAGCCTTCCTCCCATGCTGGATTGGCCAAAAAAGGGGGGAGAGCTAGGAAGGTGGCTTAGTGGTAGAGTGCTCGTTCGCCTTGCAAGCATGAGGCCCTGGGTTCGATTCTTCAGCACTATATAAACAGAAAAGGGGAGCAGTGGCACCCTGTGGCTCAAGTGGCAGAACAGTAGTGAGCCTTCAGATGAAGAGCAGAGAGACAGCACCCAGACCCAGAGTCCAAGCCTCACGCCCGACGACAAAAAAACTGAAAATAATAAATATATATATGTTTGTATCACACTATATATAAGCATAGATAGATATATATGTATGTATGTGTATAAATATATATGTGTATATGTATGTATATGCATGTGTGTGTGTATGTGTGTCTGTGTGTCTGTGGAGAGAGAGAGAGAGAGAGAGAGAGAGAGAGAGAGAGAGAGAGAGCCAGAAGTGGTGATGTGGTTCAAATGATACAGTGCTAGACTTGAGCAAAAGAAGTTGAGTGTGATTCCTAGAAATGTTGTTTGATGATACTTTTTGTCCTATTCATGACAGATAAAACTTTCATTAACTTATGTTATGTGTTAGTATAATTACTTCATTTAATGAAATAGCTAATATATATATTTTACCTTTTTGAGAATATAATTTTAATAAAATAAACTGTAAAATTCTTCATATGTGAAAAAAAAGTTGAATGACAGTGATGAGGCCCTGACTTCAAGTCTCAGTATTGCCCACCCCCCCAAAAAAATAAAGAAAAAGGAGAGAGGGGGGGGTGAGGAGAAGAAAGAGAGAAAGTAAAAAAAGGAAGGAAGGAAGGAAGGAAGGAAGGAAGGAAAGAAGGAAGGAAGGAAGGAAGGAAGGAAGGAAGGAAAGAAAGAAGGAATGGTCAATGACCTGCTTTTCTTACCTGTAGAGAAATGCCCCAAACATCTAGAAATTCAGGTTGGGGCAAAGATAAAACAGCTATCTGTACATAACTCAGCTGCAACATCTCTCCCCCCCATCCCCCCCCCCGCCTGTCTAACCCTGAAAAAACCCATGAAGTCAAGGAGCTGTGTAGGTCTCTCTCCCTTCAAGAGCACCCACACTGTATTAAAGTATGTCCTTGTCTGTCTGTCTGTCTGTCTGTCTGTCTGTCTATCTGTGCCTTTTTTGGGGGTCTGGTTGTCTGCATGCCTGCTTGCTTACTTACTCCATAAAAACTCCACCAGAGTGACTCCTCCAGAAATTCTTATTCAATGATCGAAATCAAGGGTCCTAAGGGAAGAGTCCCTACATGGAAGGGTAAAAAGTCACTAACCCTCACCTGTGTTTGGTGACAAGAAGAACTCCATACCAAGAGTCTACCTTAATACATGAGGGCAGGGCAGGGAAGGAATAATTTATTCAGGTGATCTAGTCAGTCACACTAATGGGTCTCTGGTTTCCTGTCCATGTCTCCCTCTGTGTGTGTGTGTGTGTGTGTGTGTGTGTGTGTGTCTCAGATCTAGTTGGACTTGTGGATCTCTCACTCGCTCCCCCTTCCATCTCTTATTCTGTGTGTTTTTCCACCGGTCTCTGGGTCTCTGTCTCTCCTCTCAGTCTCTCTGTCTGTCTCTCCTGTGTCTCTGTCCTCTCCCCTCCCCCACCCCTTGCTTTTCTGTGTGGACTCAAGGAAGAACAGTATTTCAGGCCCAGTGGTCTCTGCTTACTCAGCTTGCCATCCTGGAACCCGCCAGAGGCAACTTCTTCCTTGGTGTCCCCGAAGGAAGGAGGGAGCAGGAACCGGTGCCCCAAAAGAGACTCTTATCTCCAATGAATCACCCGCCTGGCCACCCGCCCGCCCGTGTCAACCCACACAGAATATGAAAGCCACACATGAGCTCAGGAACATGCAAAGACTCAGTTTACAGGAGTCTCATGTTGAACATGGAGACTCGGTCTGTAAACAAGATGGATGCCGCTGCCGTCGCTGCTGCCATTTAGACCCGAGTTTTTAGGGAATCTGTCTACCACCCAGACACATTCCAGCCCACCTCCTTGAGAATGTCTCAAGGATGGATGGCTAATTTTATTCAATCATCATCTGGTTTCCCGAAGGAGAAAATGCCTCTGCACTCCCCCTGCCCTGCAGTTCCCTTCCCAAGGCCCCACGTCGGGGGGGGGGAGAGAAAATAAACAACAACCAAAAAGCATGTAAATAAGCCGGGCGCTGGTGGCTCACGCCTGTAATCCTAGCTACTTAGGAGGCTGAGATCTGAGGATCGCGGTTCAAAGCCAGCCCGGGCAGGAGAGACCGTGAGACTCCGATCTCCAATAAACCACCAGAAAACTGGAAGTGGTGCTGTAGCTCAAGTGGTTGACCGCTCGCCTTGAGCTGAAGAGCTGAGGGACAGCGCCCAGGCCCAGAGTTCAAGCCCCACGGCCGACAAAAAAAAAAAGCACGTATATAATAAGTGAATATACGTATATTTATATGTGTGTCTCACACTATGTATGAGTATATATATATATATATATATATGTGTGTGTATGTATATATATGTATAAATAAATGAATATATGTGTGCTTATACATATATACGTATATGTATAAATAAATGAATATATGTTTATATATGTATATGCATATAAACACATATATATGTATACATACATACATACTCACGCACACGCACGCACGCACACACATAGATATAGATATAGATATAGATATAGATATAGATATAGATAGATGTATATCTATATCGATACATAGATAGATAGATAGATAGATAGATAGATAGATAGATAGATAGATAGATAGATACATAGATAGATACATAGATAGATAGATAGATAGATAGATAGATAGATAGATAGATAGATAGATAGATAGATAGATAGATAGATAGATAGATAGATAGATAGATAGATAGATAGATAGATAGATAGATAGATATCACGTACATAGACATAAGTAGCGCTGTGGCTCAAATGGTACAGTGCTAGACTTGAGCCGAAAATGCTGAGTGCCTGAGTGACAGTCCTCAGGCCCTGACTTCAAGACCCAGGATTGCCCACCCCTCCAAAAAACTAGAGAAAAAGGAGAGCGAGAGAGAGAGAGGTGGTGGGAGAAGAAAGAAAGAAAGAAAGAAAGAAACAAAAAAAGAAAGAAAGAAAGAAAGAAAGAAAGAAAGAAAGAAAGAAAGAAAGAAAGAAAGAAAGAAAGAAGGAAGGAAAGAAAGAAAGAAAGAAGGAAGGAAAGAAAGAAAGAAAGAAAGAAGGAAAGAAGGAAAGAAAGAAGGAAAGAAGGAAAGGAAGGAAGGAAGGAAGGAAGGAAGGAAGGAAGGAAGGAAGGAAGGAAGGAAGGAAGGAAGGGTCAATGACCCTGTTTCTCTTACCTATAAAGAAATGCCCCAAACATCTAGAAATTCAGGTTGGGGCAAAGATAAAGCAAGTAACTGGGCCTAACTCAGCTGCCACATTCCCTCCCCCCCCCCGCTTTAACCTTGAAAACAACCATGAAGTCAAGGAGCTGCGTGGGTCTCTCTGTCTGTCTGTCTGTCTGCCTTTTTTTGGGGGGGGGTCTGATTGTCTGGTTGCCTGCTTGCCTGCTTGCCTGCTTGCTTACTCCATAAAACTCCACCAGAGTGACTCCTCCAGAAATTCTTATTCAATGATCGAAATCAAGGGTCCTAAGGTAAGAGTCCCTACATGGAAGAGTAAAAAGTCACTAACCCTCACCTGTGTTTGGTGACAAGAAGAACTCCATACCAATAGTCTACTTTAATACATGAGGTCAGGGCAGGGAAGGAATGATTTATTCAGGTGATCTAGTCAGTCACACTAATGGGTCTCTAGGGATCCCCCTACATGTGTCCCTCTGTCTGTCTGTCAAACAAACAAAGAACTCTGTATGAGCGTGATAGGGAGAGAGAGGAGGCAATCCAAAGGTTTATACAGGAATATAACGAGCGTGAGGAAGCTACTCAAATAATGATAAAGGATTTGCATGAGCAGCTTGAGAATACTCAAACAGAAAGGCAGGAATGGCGTGAACAGGCTGAGAACACTCAAAGGTAAAAACAGGAATGGTATTAACGTGAGGAAGCTAAGCAAAGAGTAATACAGGAATTGAGAGAGCAGGATGAGAATACACAAAGATCACTAAAGGCATTCATGGGATCCATTAACAAAGAGCTGAAGGAAGTCAGGGATACCAAAAAGGAATGCTGAATGGAACCCAACAGAAGGAATGGGAGTCCAAGGAAACCATGACCAATCAACTAAGTGATCTGAGAATAAACACTGAAAACCAAATTAAGGAAGTAAAGAAGTCCATACAAGATCTAAAACAAAGTTTCAACAATAAATTTGAAGCCATCAAAGCTGACCAATTAGAAGGAAAATAAATAAAAAAACAAAGTAGAATGCCTTGACAGCAGGTTAGACCATGCAGAAGATCGAAACTCGGGGATTAAAAACAGCCTAGATATTATAGAGAAAGAACGTACAACCATCCAAGACAAGTCCAAGAAATATGACAGATCTATCCAACACTTGGAAAACACCATCAGAAGGCCCAATCTAATGAGAATGGGTGTAGAGGAGCACCTAGAAACAGAAGATAATGGTCTAGGAAATTTAACAGGACCCAATCAGAGAACATCCCAAACATGCAAAAAGATAAGCATATTCAGATATAAGAAGCTTTTAGAAATCCATATAGACCAGACCAGACTAGGACATCCCACCATCACATTATAATCCACACAGGATCAATTCAGGCCAAGGAAAAGATCCATAAAACTGTCAAAAAGAAAAGATTAATCCCCTATAAAGGGAAACCAATTAGAATCACCTCAGATTTCTCAGCAGAGACAATCAAAGCAAGAAGAGCCTGGAATGATGTATACCATGCCCTAAAAACAACTATCAACGAAAAATACTGTATCTAGCTAAACTCTCCTTCTCAACTGAAGGCCAAACAAAAAACTTCCATAGCAAAGAAAAATTGAAACAATACATCTCCACCAAAACAGCACTACAAAAGATTCTTAAAGATGTCTTACACACAGAAAACCAACAAGACCACAATAAAGGCCAAGAAACTGCACTCAAACTGAGAATCCAAGAACCATAGGAAGATCCCATTTTTCACAGTCCCCAAGAAGGTAGATAACATGGTAGGAACTCCCAAATACCTGTCAGTCCTATTTATCAACATTAACAGACTTAATTAAAAAGCAAGATCTTTCTATCTGCTGCCTTCAGGAGTCACAACTTGCCAATAAAATCAAAGACATTTTCAATGTTAAAAGCTGAAACAAAATCTACCAAGCAAACAGCCACCATAAACAGGCGGGAATTGCAATTTTAATATCAGATAAAATAGACTTCAAATAAAAATTAGTGAGAAGAGATAAAGAAGGTCGCTACATACATATTAAGGAATCTCAACTTCAGGAGGAAATGACAATTCTAAATATCTATTCGCCAAACAACGGAGCACCCAAATTTATCCAAGAAACACTACTTTCCCTCAAATCCCACATAGATCCAAAGACACTAATTGTTGGGGATTTTAACACACCAGTCTACCCACTAGACAGATCAACGTGGCAAAACTCAACAGAGAACCCGCAGATCTAAACAACTGTATAGATCAACTAGATTTAACAGACATCTACCGAACATTTCACCCAGCAGCATCAGAATACACGTTCTTCTCAGCAGCACATGGAACGTTTTCTAAAATAGACCACATTTTAGGCCGCAAAGCAAACTTGTCTAAATTCAGAAACATTGAAGTTACACCTTGCATTCTCTCTGACCACAAGGGAATAAAATTAGAACTCAACACCAAAAGCCACCAAAGAGAGTCATGCAACACATGGAGGGTGAACAAAACACTGATGATTCATGAGTGGGTCTTGGAAGAGATTAGAAAGGAAATTCAAATGTTCATGCTATTACACAAAAATGAACACACAAATTACCAGCTCCTCTGGGACACAGCAAAGGCAGTACTCAGAGGCAAGATTATAGCTTCGAGTTCCTACATCAACAAATTGGAGACATCTGAAACCAAAAATTTAATGAGACATCTGAACCTACTTGAAAAGAGCAGAAAGATAAACCCCAATGCAGTAGATGGAAAGAAATAATTAAAATTAAATCAGAATTAAATGAATTAAAATCCAAAATAACTATAGAAACAATCAACAAAATAAAGAATTGGTTCTTCGAAAAACTTAACAAAATTGACAGACCCTTAGCAAATCTTATCAGAAAAAGAAGAGAACACACCCAAATAAATAAACTCAGAGATGAGAATGGTAACATCACCTCAGAAAAACTAAGATTCAGAACATTATAAGGGAATACTTCTCAAAACTTTATGCGAATAAATTTGAGAAACTGGCAGAAATGGACTTTTCCCTAGCAAATATTGACATGCCAAAACAAAACCAAGATGAGTTAAACCATCTAAAAAAACCCATATCAAGCATTGAAATAGAAACAACAATAAAAGACCCCCCATCTAAGAAAAGTCCAGGACCAGGTGGTTTTATAGCAGAATTCTACAAGGCCTTCAAAGCAGAGCTCAAACCAACACTCCTCCAACTCTTCAATGAAATTGAATGAGAAAGTTCACTCCCGAACACATTCTATGAAGCCATCATAACCCTCATCCCAAAAGCAGTCAGGGACTCATCAAAGAAAGAGAACTATAGACCCATTTCTTTGATGAATATTGATGCAAACCTTCTCAACAAAATTTTGGCCAATCGACGTCAACAATTCATCCACAAAATCATACAGTACGATCAAACAGACATCATTTCAGGGATAAAAAGCTGGTTCAATATACGCAAATCAATTAATATTATTCTTCACATCAACAAGAGCAAGGATAAGAACCACATGGTTATCTCAATAGATGCAGAGAAAGCATTCGACAAGATCCAACACCCCTTTATGATGAAGCTTTTAGAAAAATTAGGAGTCCATGGAACATTCCTCAGTACAATAAAGGCTGTACATGACAAACCTATATCCAGCTTTATAATTAATGGTGAAAAACTAAAGCCATTTCCTCTTAACTCAGGAATGAGACAAAGATGTCCACTCTCTCAACTTCTCTTCAATCTAGTATTAGAATACCTAGCTACAGCATAAGATGCAAACATAAAGGGGATCTAAATAGGGAAAGAAGAAATAAAACTCTCCCTCTTTGTAGATGACATGATCTTGTATTTAAAGAATGCCATAAACTCCACTCCCAAATTACTCAAGCTGATTCAAAACTTGGGCAAAGTAGCAGGGTATAAAATTAACACCCCCAAATCAACGTCTTTTCTTTATGCCAAAAATGAGAAAACTGTAGCTGAAATTAGGAAAGCAACTCCATTTGTAATAGCCCCACAAAAAATAAAATACCTAGGAATTAACTTAACCAAAGAAGTGAAGGACCTCTATGATGAAAACTTTAAAAACTTGAAAAAGGAAATCAAAACAGAATTTTGAAAATGGGAAAAACTCCCATGTTCCTGGATTGGAAAGATTAACATCGTGAAAATGGCAATACTTCCCCAGGCTATATACAAATTCAATGTGACACCTATCAAAATTCCAACCTCATTCTTCAAGGAAATATAAGAGGCAATCCAAAAATTCATATGGAACAATAAAAGAATCCGAAAAGCAACAAAGCTCCTCAATGGAAAGTACTTTGCTGGAGGAATATCAATTCCAAATTATAAAGTCTACTATAAAGCCATAGTAATCAAAACAGCTTGGTACTGGCACAAGAACAGACCTCAGGACTAGTGGGATAGAATTGAAAACCCAAAAATGAAGCTTCAGACGTATAGCTATCTAATCTTCAATAAGGGAGGTAAAAAAATAGAATGGAACAAAGACAGCCTCTTTAGTAAATGGTGCTGGCAACATTTTTTTTAACTACTTGTAGAAAACTAAAGCTAGATCCTTATATATCACCCTGAACCAGAATCAACTCCAAATGGATCAAAGACCTCGGAGTCAAAGCAGACACTCTGAAAACATTACAGGATGGAATAGGAGAAACGCTAGGTTTACTTGGCTCAGGCCGAAATTTTCTGAATAGAGACCCGGAAACAACAGATCAAAGATATGTTGGACAAATGGATTTTCATGAAGTTGCAGACCTTCTGCATGGCAAAGGACATAGCTTACAAGATCAATAAAAAGCCCACCAATTGGGAGAAGACCTTCACTAGCCATACAACGGACAAGGGTCTCATATCTAAAATATACTTGGAACCCAAAAAATTAAACCACCCAACAACAAATCCTCGAAGAAACAACTGCCCAATAAATAAGTGGGCTAATCACTTAAAGAGAAACTTCTCTGAAGAAGAAAGAAGGATGGCCAATAGACACATGAATAAATCCTCAAACTCCCTATCCATTAAAGAAATGCAAATCAAAACAATATTAAGATACCATCTCACCACCGTTAGCATGGCAAAAATCTAGAACTCTAATGACAACCGATTGTGGAGGGGATGTGGACAGAATGGAACCTTACTTCATTGTTAGTGTGAGTGTAAACTTCTTCAACCACTTTGGAAAGTAGTATGGAGGTACCTCAAAAGACTCCACATAGAGCTCCCCTATGACCCTGCTATCTCACTTTGGGGCATTTACTCAAATGTTTACAAACAAGACCACACTAAAGCTACCAGAACAACTATGTTTATTGCAACATTATTTACTATAGGTAAGATATGGAACCAACCCAGATGCCCCTCAGTAGATGAAAGGATCAAGAAAATATGGTTTATAAACACAATGAAATTCTATGCCTCCATCAGAAAGAATGGCATTGTCCCATTTGTTAGGAAATGGAAAGACTTTGAAAAAATTATATTAAGTGAAGTAAGCCAAGCCCAAAGAAACATAGGTCCCATGGTTTCCCTTATTTGCAATATCTAGTATATACATGAGTCAAACAGAAATGGTCAGATAAGGTTATGCTAAGAAAATGATCTCTAAGATATGTATTTATTTTTTTCTTTCATGCATTTGTTTCTAGTGCATTTATAAGGTTATATCTTTGTTGCTTTGTATGTCCCTCCCCGACAGTATAACCTCTGCTTTCACTGTATTTGATGTCATATAATTTGTGGAGGGAAGGGTAAAAAACAAGACTTTTAAGTAAGGATGCAGGTGGACCTGTTGCAACAATGAGAAGTACAAGTTGTCATGTCAAAAACGAACTTTACAACTTTGGTTGGGGGGGGAATTAGGTAAGGGGGTGGAGGCTGGGAAGGGATGGGGAGGGGAAACAAAGAGGAGGCTACAATGCTTGATAAGAAACGTACTAATTATGTTGACCATGTAATTGTAACCCCTCTGTACACTATTTTCCCAATAAAATAAAAATATAAATTTTAAAAAGGCTTCTCTGTATAAAACATCTAAAGACATCCGTATAGAAAGGTGTGCAAAGATAAATAAGACAAAGCACATTCTTTGGAGAGACTCTAAACGTGAGAAGACTGTGACAAATGCCTCCATTTAATTATTATTGAAGTAGGCCCTGAGAGAAGACTCGAGCTAGTACAGCTTCTGTCCAGGTTTTGCCTTTGTTTTAGGGATTTTAGGGAGAAAAAAAACACCTCTAAACAAGGTTAACTCGACCTTGGATTCAACCAGCCCAGTTCTTGGAATGGAAAGAATGTCTCTAGGTCCACCTCCCCTTTACAACTTAACCCACCTTCATTGTTCTGTTAAGGACTGACCGATTAAACAGATGGGTGTAATCTGTCTCATACTGGAGACTCCACCTATTGCTTACTTGTGTGTGGTCTAGTATGACCATACAATCCTTTGTGTGTGTTACAGTTATGATCGCATTGGTCACCTGCGCATGACCAGGCTCGACCTTGTGAATATTGCCTTTAAAAACCTAAGGATGTGGGCTGCTCGGGGTCGCAGTATCAGCTCCTGAGCCTGTGCTGCGGCCCTGGCTGGTCAGTGTAGGAACCTTCTCAATAAAGTTGCTTCTTTATTAACAACTTTGTTGTGGTGGGCTCTGTCACTCCGGACGACTAGGTGGGCTTGCCTGCCTGAGTAGGGTTCTTCCTACTACATTTAATGGGGGCTCATCCGGGATAAAGCTCTTAGCTGCTCCAACCTGAGGGGGACTGGGATCACCAGTCGGGAGGACATTGTGGGAGCACTCGGCTGTTGGACAGAAGTTCCGAGGAAAGCCTCGAGATAAGCGTGGTTGACCTAGGTAGAGAAGGTGCCAGAGTGAGGCTCGATGCAGCAGAGTCTCCTATGGCCTAGGAGGTCCAGGGATGCCTGGACCCCTTAATTCCACCAGTCATAGCACTCCTAGTTGGACGGGGGGCATGCTTGTCGAGAAAATAGGTTGAGAAAAAAAGTAACTTTTGGTTTTGGGATCCCTCCTCGTTCTGTGTATAATTGTGTCTGTCTGTGTCTCATTGTTCTTTTACTTTTGCTTGCCATGTATGTAACTGGATTTACTTTACAGGAAAAATATGGGGCAAAGTGAGTCCACTTCCAAGACACCCCTAGCCTAGACCTTGTCCTAGTTCGTTTAAAAACAAAAACTGCTGATTCTGCTTTTGTAACTTGCTTGTTTTTCAATTATGAAATTGCCACTGACCACCTGCAAGTGGCCCCAGTTAGATCTCAGCCTCAGGCCTTGGCTCAGAGGGTCTGAGCATGGGGGAGACATGTCAGTCTGAGGGGACGGCTGCTACGGACTTTTATCCTTTGCCCCAAGTGTACTGGGAATTCTCCTCTGCTTGGAAGGCTCTTGGGTCATCGTTTGCAGGAATCTAAAAGAAAAATTCTCCAGAGGTCAGTGTGGGGGGGGGGGGGTTGAGTCCTCTGGTAAGTGAATGGTGGTGAGATGTCATCCCATTCACTGAGACCTGATTTTGTCTTTGTGGCCACTTGTCTGTCTTGTTTACTTCGGTGTGTTTTCTGTTCTGTTTCCAGAAGTAGGGAAGTTTTGGGTGAGCATGGAAGGCTCATTTAGCAGAATCTGGATTCAGCTTGCTGAATGGGAGCAACACAGAATTCCGGTAGGGATAAATTGGGTCCCATTAGTCCCCAACTCAGCCTTTGGTTCTTGTCTAGCTGTTTTAGACTTGGTACCTTGGTTTTTGTGTTTATCTGTGTTTTTGATATTTATTTATTTGAACATCTCTGGGGGAATAAAAGTTCCAGCTGGGCTCGGTCACAGATCTGCTATGCCCACCCTCCCTGTGAGGCATGGAAGGTTACTGGGCTAGTTTGGTTCCCTTCAAACCTCAGGCTGCATTTTCTCCTTGTGGAGGCTGCTGGCAGGGAGGGTGTAGAATGCTGTGTGCCTGATTTGGACTTTTTCAGCTACTCTTGACAAAGTAACAATTTGTAAAGTGCTCTTGTCTAAAATTGGATAAACAAATCTGGCCAGTTTAGTTTTAGTTGACCCCCTCCCCCAGCCGTCCTCCCACAGAAGGGTTTCAAAAGACTAATTAGTGAATTGCCTTGTTAAACAAGCAAGATCTGGGAAAATGAATCCCAACAAAGGTACCTAGTTTAAAAGAAATACTGTCTCAAATTTTTGTTTAAAAACTTTAGACGGTGAACGTACAACTGATTTTGATTTTTGTGTGCTTTAAGATCTGTGTGAGTGTTTTGTGTGTGTCTGTGAATGTGTTCAAAGATAAGAATTGTCAGCATGCTGTAACAATTGGGTGAGTTTAAATTTAAATTCAAAAGGTTATGAGGTTTGGACATTAACAAATTTTTTAAAGAATCTTCATAGTGTTTTAATGACTTTTAAGGATTCTTTAACTTGAAAAATAGAAAATCTGGTATTTTAAAAACTAATATTTTAAAATGCATAAGACTGTTTATACTGTAATCAAGTTATCTGGCTTAACAAAAATGCATTGTCTATTTGGGATTTAGTTCCCTTGGCTAAAATTTGGGGATAAATATTAGAAATTTAAATGTAAAGGTTAGTTTAACCCTGTCAAAGACCATCCCTGTTCTGTCTGCCTAAAACTGTGTATTTCATTCATGAACCAAAAGATGACCTGTCTTTAGAGGTAAGGGGTGAATAGGCAGAAGTGCAGTTCAGCTGGTCATGCATGGTGGGACAGGCCCTGGGAGGAGTCCATGCAGGGTGAAAGAGGGCAAGCTGGCACAAACGCAGTTCATCTAACCCTAAAGAGTCAGATTGGGTGTGTGCCCATTTCATAGAAGGTGCTGAGTGGCTCATCTTTGTTCTCTCTTTTCCCTGCAGATAGACACTGAAAACATGATGGTTAAAATGAGTGATGTGATGATCTGATTAGTATTGCTAAATCTTCCCCTTGGATGTGTTAACATTAAAATTAGGAAGGCCTTAAAAAGAGGGTAAAAAGTTATTTGTATAATGTGGCTTACTTTCAATTATGTTCCACAATTAGGATATGTTCTTAAAAGTCATAAAGGTGTTAAGTCTAGCTTTTTGGTACAGTTATGGTGATTGTAATTTTTGCATTAAGGAAAAAAATTGTCATTTGAGTTCAAGATTTTTAATGTGTATCTGTTTTAAAACAAGCAGCCAAGAGGCAATGAGTGACACTTGACCTCAAGATTTCAAGGGATCTTTTCAAAATGAAAATGAAAACTAAAGTATAAAATAATAAAGGAGATTAACAAGCACCTTAAAAATTAGGAATAGATTTTTTAATATAAAGTTTAACAGTAAAATTGTTTTTAAAATTTGTCTCAAAGTGCACGGAGAAAAAATTAGGATTACCAAAAAGAATTGCTATTCTAGTTTGCTCTTATAGGTTATTTTATGTTTCCAGCAAGCCCAGAGCAAAGCACAGAGGATTCTTACAAGTTTGTCAGATGTAACTTTGGCTCTTAAGTTCCAGGTAAGAGCATGCTTAAAAGCTACTTCTATGTTGACCACCTTGTTTCTTTTAATTGGAGCAAAGTGACCTTTTATGAGATTCATTGATCTGCAAACTGGTTCAAAGCCAGCCCGGGCAGAAAAAGGTCCTTGTGAGATTGTCACCTCTACTCAACCAGCAGGGTGCTGAAAAAGCAAGGAAAGTTGCTTTAGGACTCAAAGTGGCAGAGTGCTAGCTTTGAGCTGGAGAGCTGAAGGACAGCAGTCAGGCCCCGACTTCAAGTCCTGCGACCAGCTAAGGGAAATGCCAATGAGGCATTTATCCCAGTGTGGAGAAGACACTCCTGGGACAAAGCAATGGAGGAGCATCCAGAGGCAGTAACCACTGCTTGGATGGCAGAAATGTCAGATCCTAGAGTCATTTGTGCATGGCCCTTCAAAACTGGTCAGAGCCGGGAGATCATGGCAAGAGTTTGTAAGCATGCCTAATGTCCATGACTATCTACCTTGTAAGGGACAGGAACTTGCCAATCCTCTGTGGTACTAGTAAAAAGCTAATGTTATAAAATGTGTGGGATAGTTTAAATCTCAACCCCTTTATGTGCCAAAAGCTCTAATTGGCAGTAACTTTTGAGCTGACACCAGTTACATGAAATTCATCTGCTCAGAAAAATTTTGTAAACATGAGAGTGTGTTTCTATTGATATCTGTCTAAAGGCCGGCAAAGGTAACTTAGGCATTGTTTGGGTCACTAGAAATCACATTCCTAAGTCATCCAGAAATATGCTTTCTCAAACAGGAGTGCTAAACAAGCTATGCTGGTGTTGCTGGAGAAAAGGTCTGTGCAGTTGTCAGAAGTCAAATATTGTTCTTAATGACATCTAACCCTGATAGCCTCTTTGTAAAATAGGCTAAGGTTATAGGTTCCTGGCTAGGTAGGATCAACGCCCCTGAAGTCACCTTGAAGAAGTTACAGAAAATGGAGCTTCACCCTTCTACCCCCTTTTTATGATCAAGAGTCTAGAGTCAGTTTTGGAAAAATGAGGAAAAATATTTTTTTTTAGAAAAAGGCATAAAGAATAGTGTTAACAATTGTAGGTGTGCAAGTGTGGAGACTGCATCTGTTAGAGATGGTTACAAGACTTAGTCTTCTGTGTCTATTTACAAAAATATCTGGTTAGTAATAAGTTGTGATTTTGGTAAATTGTCCTGGGCTATTGCCTAAATGTTATTAAAAACCAACGTGGCCACAGCCTGCCAAGCCTATTTATTACTTGCATCCTTAACCAGTCTGTGTAGGAATTTGCAGCCCAGCATGAGGTAACAGTCCCTTGGAGCCACTGTGAGACCCTGCTGCTGCTGCTGCTGCTGCTGCTGTATACCCTAATGGGTAAAGTTCAACGACGGCCTGACAGTCACCTGGAGGAACTCCTGCCTGATTCCATCACCTCAGTCGGCTTTGGGGTTAACAGCTGCTAAATCTAAGATCTTGTGGGACATTCTTTTGGGTGATATCCAGAAACCCTCTCTAATCCCACAGTGGATATGGGGACAAGGATATCACTGGCTTGCTTACCTTAGGCACTTCAGTGCATAGTGACTGGAAATGCACTCTATGGTTACAGCCTAGTTTGGCTCTGGTATGGTAATAACCTGAGTGTGTTATCAATGGAGGTATTACTCTTAGCCTTAAAATCTAGCAAGCTTCTGCATCACAGTGGTGCCTTAAGGCTGTTCTAAGATAAAGGTTCCACAAGCCAAAGAAAATTGGGCAGTTTTAAACTCTAACCACAAAGATGCTCAAGAAACTGAAAATAAGAGGAGGGTGGTAAAGAAAGCCTTGGGAAAGGAATTGGGGAAAAATTGGTATCCTCTGGATAAGAAAGGATGTGAAAAGTAAGGACTGTCTTTAAATGTGAAAGGAAAGAAGACAAACCTCAGAAAGTATAAGTATTTAGCAAATGGTATGAGTATGTCTTGAAATTGGAGCTTACGATAGAGCTGGTATAAAATTGTTAGCTGTGCTATACATAAAGTCCGGATTGGTGTACTGATGTGGAATATTCTTTGTCTTACCTATATGCCTACTGCAATCTAAATGCTGGTTCAGTTAGAGCCGCCAAGTAGACTCACTGGCAGAGGTAGTTCTCTGAAATCGCCTGGAACTGGACTTCTCATGAAGCAAGGTAGCCTCTGTATTAGGGAAAGATTGGCCTTGGTTAGAAGAGTCTGAGGGACTGTGCCATGTTTTCAGCCCCTCTTCTCATGGTCCCCATGGGCAACAACCCTAATAACTGCCCTGGATGGTGTAGTTCTCTTCCTTCTGACATTAAATGTAGGTCTCCATGGATGATGACCCTGACTTCAACTATTGCTGCCCACCTTGATTCTTACCTTCCTGATGCTATAAATTAGCACTTGTGTAATTAATGCATTAATGTCATTCATACAAAAGAGGATTGAGGCCATAAAATTAATGGAAATAGGAACTCAATATGATTCCATCCCAATGGAAAAATTGAGTCAGTGATTTGACTCAGGAACAATAGGAATACCAATTGAAAGAGTAGTTCATGCCTCAGTCTCGTCTAAAATTGGATGCAATAATCCTAGGAACCTGATTGATCCTAATAAATAGTTTATTAAGCATGAAAAGAATAATATTCCTTTTATGGCAGTATAATAAATGACTAAGAGTTGGTAGAAATATACTAGGTGTCATTCAATCATAGCTAGACGGCTCTGGCACTCTTTACCAATATATATTTATTTGTATAGCACCGTCTGCCTATCCATGTATCACTGTTTTGGCCAAACCTGGGGCTGGATATCAGTATCTGGGAACCATCTGACAGCTTCATTGGCTAGAGGCTGCAATGCTCCCAATCATCCATTCGTGAATTGGGCCTGGTAGGCCCTGAATTCAGATCCCAGCCAAAAATTTAATCTTGGAGTAAGAAGCCGAGTGTGACAAACATTTTCCTTTTATGGGACAGTTCTTGCTGTCAGGCATGATGGAGAACATATCTACAAATCTGGATGCTATGTGATAGGATGTAAACAATGTTGTAAATGTAGAGGTGTCATCAGAGTAAATAAAATAATAGGAAAATAAATGAATAATACAAGAAATAAAATGAATAAGCACACCAAACACAATATAGACTGAATATCTGTATGGAAGTATAAATCCTATCTTTAAAATGAATATAAGGAGTATGTTTTCCAGGCCTGAGGCTTGAATTCAGGCCTAGGGAACAGACCTGAGTTTCTTGTCTTCAAGCATGGTCAGATTCTCTTCCCTCACAGTGCTGCATATTTACCCAGACCTTGAGTTCACATCCCAGGCCTGGCAGAAAAAATGGCATGAATTGCAAACCAGGGAGCTAAATAATTTTTTTAATTGCGGGCTGTTGGGGAAGCCATAGTTTTTCCTGGCAACATAGGCCTACAGTTCGAATCCCAGTTATGCCACTTCCAGATGGTGGGAGATCCTAAGGGACTCGTTCTCATCCACAGGAATAAGGATGGAATGTTATCAATGTCATGGTTGAATGAGATGCTCATGAGTGATACTCATATAAAATTAGACTTCATGATTTCAGTCAGCTGAGTGATTTTATTTAATATCATATGAAGCATTAAAATAATACTATTTTTCAGTAGGATGCAATAATTTCAGGACACTGATTTACTTAATAGTTTATTAAGGATGAAAATAATAACATTAATTACATGGAGCATAATAAATACCCAAGAATTGTAAAAATGTAGTCTATATAACTGAATACTGGATAGACATCTCTGGCACTCTATAAACACATACATTTATTAGGGTACTACCATCTGTGTGTCAATCTGTTCTTATTTTCTCAACCCCTGGGGTTCGATCTAAGGTCCTGGGAACTGCCTATCAGGATAGCATGCTGACCCTCATCCTTTCTTGATTTTGTCCCTGTAGGCCGTGAATTCAAATGCCAGCACTCCCAAACAATGAACGTGGAGCAAGAAGCTGATGGTGACACATGTTTCTTTTTCTGTGAAAGTCCTGGGTGTCAGGAATAAGTGGAATACAGATGCAGACCTATATCCTATTTAATCATGTTATCAATGTTCTATGTGCCATAATAGTCAATAAAGTAAAGTCATTACATGAATGAAACAAAAAATAAAATGAATAACTACACTGAACACAATATGGAATCAACATATGTATATAAATATAAATCATATATTTAAAATGTACATGAATAGGTTGTTTTCTAGTGCTGGGGATCGATTTCAGACCTAAGGAGCACACATGAATTTCTTCACTTCAAGGAGGCCAGCTTCCCCTTTCCACACTGTGCACCAGAGTTACCCAGACCAAGAGTTGCAATCCCAGTCCTTGAAGAAAAAATAGCAATTTTATACTATGTTATGCCCAATTCTTAGGTATTTCATTCTGCCTACATTTAATGAATGTGATTGTTTAAATGCTACATAAAGTATGGATTAAAATCGATCAACATCCTTTACTATAATTGTGTATAATTTTATCCTAGAATCATTCAAGAACTGTCCATTCAGTCATAACATACATCACATTCCATTGGTATTCATATAGATAGCAATGAGTTTCTAAGGATCTCCTGCCATTTGGAGGTGGCAGGACCAGGATTTGAACTGTGGGCTCCAGCTCCCACCATTTTAACCTGTGGATAGGGAACTCACTTGTCTGTCCAAGAACAGCAAGATTAATGATTAGGCAGGCACCAGTGGCTCTCAGCAGTCCTCCTTGACACTTACAAGTCTGTGAAGGGAGGATCATGGTCAAATTCACCGTAGGCATGAAAGTCCTTGAGACCCCTGTCCAACTTCAGTGCCAACAAAGACAGAAGTAGAGCAGTGTAGCTCTTGTGGTAGAGGGCTAGCCTTGAGCAAAAGCAGCTCACAGACTGTGCCCAGATCCTGAGTTCAAGGTCCGGGACTGGCAACAAACAGACATATACAACAATCTGTGCAGCCATCCAGCTAAAGCAGGTCATCCTCTTGTCCCCAACAGAATTGGAAAGAGTTCCCTGGGAAAGGGGCTGGGGGAGCCTCTGTCATCTTGACTCTGACCGTGCTGCCTACATCACAGGATTCCAGCCACACCTCATTCTTTCATAGTTCTTTCTGACCAATGGGATACAATAATGGTGGCCACCCCACATTCAATGTTGCCAAGCATCAAGATCCCCTCTGTTGGTTGACACCACCACCAGCAGTTGAGGAAGGTAGAGGTGGCTGAGTGGTGAGCTAGAAACATGAGGCAACTTTGGAGTAGAGTAGGAAATTGATGTCCTTGTCAGCGAGTGGGAGAATAGAGGATTTCCCAGAGCCTGGGAATGTGGCCAGCCCACCTTTCCCATTCCAGTGCTCAGATGTCTGAAACAACAAGACTCCATTAGAGAGCTGTGGGCAAGAAACTACTGCCAGAACACTGGCAAAAGAATCCTCCCATTAGACTTGCAACAGTCAAAAAAACACCGAACATGAAAAAGGGAGGGATCCCCAAGACAAACAGCCAAAGGTGATGCTGACTGGGGGCCTCCCCTGCCTTTGGACACAGTCACAGCCAACAGGGTCAAGAATATCAAGGGTTGCGATACCACCAAGGATCTGGAGAGGCGCTAGCGACACATGGTGCCCACCTTGGACTGCAGCAAAAGAGGAAAACCAGGCACTCTGTGCCAAGATCCAACCACTGAAGCAGGAAAAGACAGACCTGCAGGATCGACTGGAGAAAGAGAGGGACAATATAGCTGAGGTGCACGAAGAACCAAAAACAGAGCTAGAGATCCACAAGCCACCCATACAGAGGTTGGTTTCTGCAGAAAGTGATTTACAATCTGCAACGGCCTAAGTGAAGCAGGTTGGCCAATGACAGAGAAATGGAGCAAGAAGTTCTCACCTGCCACCTGCCGTCACTGCTGCACAGAAGGAGACCGAAATGTTCTTCGAACAGCTGAATGATGTGACACTTCAGCTCGAGGAAAAGACCAGAAGCTTCAATGACCTGGAGCAAGTGAATACAGTGTTGCAGGAGAAGCTGGAAGCACTCTGGACACAGAAGAGTAACAGGAAGAACAGAATCTGCAAGTTCCAACAAGTGCTGGAGGAGCGGGAGGTACTGAAGAGACTACTGGACAACCTAAGCTTTATGGTGACCTCAGAAAATCTGGAGAGAGACACCTTCACAGAGAACCTGTGCATTGAGAGTTCCTCATGGAAGGAGGAGGCTTAGTGGCTGACTGACCAGGTGAACCAACTGACAGAGGAAAAGGAGAGAAGGGAGAGGCAGGTGCTGGACCTAGAGAATGAGCTGGGGGAACTGAGAAGGAAGCTAATAGAGCCATCTCAGGCTGAGCGACAGTTGCAGGCCCAGGCCTACCACATGCAGATGGAGTTGAAAAACCTGGAGGAACAAGGTCATATCCAGGTCAAGGAAAACCAGAGGCTCTGTCTCTAGAATGCGGAGCAGTGGGAGCAACTATGGAGACTGGAGGATAAGGCCCACGGTCGGCAAGAGATCCCTGAGACCCCCATGATGCACATGTGTGTGTGACCCATAGCCAGAGGAATAGCTGGCCCTGCTGTGGGATGCTCTCCACAGGGTGATCGGAGAAATGGAGGAGCTCACAAGCATCCTGAACTCAGAGCAGCAGGTGAAGAAACATCTGTGGGAACAGCTAGATCACTTAGAGGAGAAGATAGAAGAATGGAAAGAGGTGTCCAAGAGAGAGAGCCATGTGGCTTGGGAGCTGCAGGAGCAGCAGGAGCAGTCTCTGGCCCAGCTGCAGGAGCTCAGAGCCACCTGTCAGCAGCACATTGCCTCCAATAAGCGGCTGAACTCTGAGAAGGAGGCCCTGTAGCAGCACCTGCAGAAGCAGACCAAGCTGCTGGATCAGCTGAAACAAGTGCAAGGCCAAACCAACTGGGGGGACCAGGTGGAGTGCCCAAAGTGGCAGGAAATGCTCAAGTGCTTGGGAGCCACAAGAGCACAGGAGGAGTGCCTGCAGGACCAGCTGAGCTTCCTGGCTTTCCCTAGGGAAGGGAAAGCCATGAGCCCTGGAGAAGCAAAAGGTGAGGAGGTAACTCCCCGAGACGTGACCAAGCAGAGGCTGGAAACATCCATCAGACTGAGAGGGATTTGGCTCTGCGAGCACTCTCGGAGGCTGAGATCCACAGGGGGAAACCCCTGCTACAGGAGCGGTGGCCCTGCTGCAGGTGACCAGCCCACCCGGCAGCACAGTGCCAGAAAGAGCTGGAGCCACAGGAACCCCGCTCCATGAGCTGCCACCACAGCAGGCGTAGGGATAGGAAGTGGGACACGTGAGCATCCAAGAAAAAAATCTGCTATGTCCATGAACTGCATGATGAGGTGGACTTCCATAGTCCAGCAGATAATCTCTACCATCGATGCACCGAGCTGTTGGCACACAACTGCACTGTCGAGGAGTCCCTCATGGGGTGTAAAGAGCAGACATTCGTCCGGGATGAGCTGTGTTGGGAGAAAGTTGAGCACATGTGCTGGCTCTCCCAGGAGAAGATGGAGAACAGAGAGCTGCAGGAGCTGCTGTCTCTCCTTGCAGGGGAAAGCACGAACAGCAGGCTCCAGCCCCCTGCCATCACCACTGCTTCAAATGCCTCAGACTCTGTGGTGGGCGAAAGGAGGGAGGAGCAGAAAGGTTTTGAACATTTGCAACTTCAAGACACCTTGGAAACTGCCAGAGAAGAGGTCGGAGTTCCCGACCCCGTAGATAACTCCCCCATGGAGCACGTCCTGCAGCAGATGCCCCACACCCAGAGTGGCCTGCAGCTTGTGGGCTTGGGCAAGGAGTGCTCTCTTCCTTTCTTCCGTAGACTGATCTGGATGATGACTCTCTATATGACATATTGACTTTCAAAAGCCTAGGCAGCCAACAGAAGTAGATGGCCAGATGGCCTTCTCTCAGGCCTTCATCTGCCACGAGATGGGATGGATAAACTGTCGGTCAGGTAGGGCAAAGGCTGCTAGGTTGCGACCCAAATTCAAAGAACATCTAATGGCACATTGGTGTCCAGGGAAGAGACCCATGTTATGCTTATCACAAACAATAAATTGTTTTGAAAGGTAAGAAAAGCCTCCAAAAAAGCCTGGTCACTGTCCCTGAGCTCTTTTGGTCAAGGCTCGCACTCTACTAGTTGAGCCCCACCTCCCCTTCAAGCTTTTTCTGTATGGAATTGAACCCAGGGTATCAGTCATTCTAGGCAACCATCTACCACTAAGCCACATTCTCAACTAGGATGATTCCTCTCCCCCCCCCAAACCCACATGGACATTCCTCAGATAAATAGGAAGTAGGGGCTAGGATAAATATGAAGCACAAGTCTGGTTCACACGGAAATACTCCTCTGCCCCCTCTTTGATCCACTTAATTGAACTTTCTATTCTAACATTTAGGGATGAGAGAGGGAGAGGTGAGTCCCGAGAGAGGAGTACCACGAGCAGTGGCCCTGTGAGCCCCACAGCCTAACTCACACTAGTGGTTTCTAGATTCCGATCTTACCTGATTCAATGTGGAGTCTACACTATCTCTCTACCACTTCAAGACTCAGGATGAAGTAAAGCCCACCCCTGACTTCAGCCCACACACAGGGTAGAAGCTCCTAATCCCAGACTGACTTTCACCTCTGATTTCCCCGAGTTAGGCTGGACCCACAACTCATCAAAATGTTGGCAGTGATGATCTTATGGATGGAATCCAGGAAGAAGGTCTATGGCAAAGAGCAGAAGCAGCATGGTGAGAAGGGTGGAAGGAGGCAGGGTGATTGCTCTGGGATCTTCCTCCTTGGAGCCCTCCCATCAAGCCAGAGCCATGCTGACCCAAAGCATGGAAAAGGCCAGGGTGTGAGATCAAACAAGATTCATTTCAGGGATGCAAAGCTGGTTCAATATACGCAAACCAATAAATATTATTCATCACATCAACAGGAGCAAGAATAAGAACCACATGATTATCTCAATAGATGCAGAAAAAGCAATCGACAAGATCCAACACACCTTTATGATGAAGGTTTTGGAAAAATTAGGAATCCATGGAACATTCCTCAATACAATAAAGGCTGTATATGACAAAACTACAGCCAGCATTATACTTAATGGTAAAAAACTAAAGCCATTTCCTCTTAACTCAGGAACAAGACAAGGATGTCCACACTCTCCACTTCTCTTCAATCTAGTATTAGAATGCCTAGCTACAGCAATAAGACAAGATGCAAACATAAAGGGGATTCAAATAGGGAAAGAAGAAATAAAACCCTCCCTCTTTGCAGATGACATGATCTTGTATTTAAAGAATGCCATAGATTCCACTCCCAAATTACTCAAGCTGATACAAAACTTCGGCAAAGTAGCACGGTATAAAATTAACCCCCCAAAATCAATGGCTTTTCTGTATGCCAACAAATAGAAAAGTGTGTCTGAAATTAGGAAAGCAACTCCATTTGTAATAGCCCCACAAAAAATAAAATACCAAGGAATTAACTTAACCGAAGAAGTGAAGGACTTCTATGATGAAAACTTTAAAATCTTGAAAAATGAAATCAAAACTGAACTTAGAAAATGGCAAAACCTCCCATGCTTCTGGATTGGAAAGATTAACATTGAGAAAATGGCAATACTTCCCAAGGCTATCTACAAATTCAACGCGATACCTATCAAAATTCCAACGTCACTCTTCAAGGAAATAGAAGAGGCAATCCAAAAATTCATATGGAACAATAAAGAATCCGAATAGTAAAAATGCTCCTCAATGGAAAGAACACTGCTGGAGGAATATCAATACCAAATTTCACAGTCTACTATAAAGCCATAGTAATCAAAACAGCTTGGTATTGGCATAAGAACAGACCTCAGGACCAATGGAATAGAATTTAAAACCAAGAAATGAACCTACAGACATATAGCCATCTAATTTTCGATAATGGAGCTAAAAAAATAGAATGGAAGAAAGACAGCCTCTTCAGTAAATGGTGCTGGCAAAATTGGTTAACTACTTGTAGAAAACTAAAGCTAGATCCATATATATCACCCTGCAGCAGAATCAACTCCAAATGGATCAAAGACCTCGGGGTCAAAGCATACACTCTGAAAACATTACAGGATGGAATAGGAGAAACCTTAGGTCTCCTTGGCTCAGGCTGAAATTTTCTTAATAGAGACCGGGAAACACAACAAATCAAAGAAAGGTTGGACAAATAGCATTGCATAAAGTTGCAGAGCTTCTGCATGGCAAAGGACATAGCTAGCAAGATCAATAGAAAGCCCACGGATTGGGAGAAGATCTTCACTAGCCATACAACGGACAAGGGTCTCATATCTAAAATATACTTGGAACTCAAAAAATTAAATCCCCCAACAACAAATCCTCAATGAAACAACTGCCCAATAAATAAGTGGGCTAAAGACTTGAAGAGAAAATTCTCTGAAGAAGAAAGAAGTATGGACAGTAGACACATGAAGAAATCCTCAACCTCCCTAGCCATAAAAGAAATGCAAATCAAAACAACATTGACATACCACCTTACCCCAGTTAGAATGGCTATAATCAAGAACTCTAACAACAACAGATGCTGGAGGTGCTGTCGACAGAAAGGAACCTTACTTCATTGTTGGTGGGAGTGTAAACTTGTTCAACCACTTTGGAAAGCAGTATGGAGGTTCCTGAAAAGACTTCACATAGAACTCCTCTATGATCCAGCAATCCCACTTTTGGGCATTTACCCAAATGTTTACAAACAAGACCACACTAAAGCTACCAGCACAACTATGTTTATCCCAGCATTATTTACCATAGCTAAGATATGGAACCGACCCAGATGCCCCTCAGATAGATGAATGGATCAAGAAAATGTGGTTTATAAACACAATGGAATTCTATGCCTCCATCAGAAAGAATGACATTGCCCCATTTGTTAGGAAATGGAAAGACTTGGAAAAATTATATTAACTGATGTAAGCCAAGCCCAAAGAAACATAGGTCCCATGGTTTCCCTTATTTTCAATACCTAGTATATGTATGAGTCAAGCAGAAAAGGTCAGATAATGTAATGTTAGGAAAATGAACCCTTAGATATGTATTTTAATGTTTTTTTTTATTTCATGCATGTGTTTCTAACGCAATTATAAGATTATTTCTTTGTTGCTTTGTATGTCCCTCCCCCACAGTATAACCCCTGCTTCCACTATATTTGATGTCGTTATAAACTGTGGAGGAGATGGGGAAAAACAAGTCGTTTAAGGATACAGATGGACCTGTTGCAACAATGAGAAGTACAAGTTGTCATGTCGAAAACGAGCTTTACAACATTGGTTGGGGGAGAGGATTGGGTGGGGGGGGAGGCTGGGAAGGGATGTGAAGGTAAACAAAGGAGGAGGCTGCAATGCTTGATAAGATATATACGCATTATCCTGCCCACGTAATTTTAACCCCTATGTACAATATGTTCTCAAAAATAATAAAATAAAATGAAGAAAAAAAAAAGATTGAGGAGTACAGGACTAAAGGATGTATTCTTTTGTCTTGGAACACTTGAAAATTCCAATTATATTTGGCCCATACCAAACTCAAAGTCAAAGTGTAATGCCTCTCATTGTCGTTGTCCATGAGCACTGTCCCTGAGCTCTTTTTCTCAAGGCTGGCACTCTATCACTTGATCCACAGGGACACTTCTTGTTTTATGATGATTCATTGAGGATTAGAGACTCACACAGTTTCATGCCCCAGATGGCTTGGCACCATGATCCTCCAGATCTTAGCTTCCTGAGTATCTAGGATCTCAGGTATGAGCCACCAGTGCCCAGCGTGTGAGGCCTTTTGAAGACATCTTGGAAAGTCTGTAAAAGGAGCCCCAAAGGGCCTGGATAGACCACGACCCAATCAAGGAGCTGGGATGGGGAAAGGCTGACCTTCTAGCCTTTCTGTTGCCCAAAATTAAAGATGCCACGTGGTGGTGTATGCATCGAACACCTACGTCAACAGCCATCAGGCTTAGTGGGGAAAAGGTAGAGAATACCCAAAGAATGCAGTGTAGAAATCTCTGATTTTGTATGCATGTGTTTTGTGTGTGTGTGTGTGTGTGTGTGTGTGTGTGTGTGTGTGTGTGTGTGTGTGTGTGAACTCAGGGCCTAGGCTCTATCCCTGAGTTTTCTATTTTTTTTCAATGTATGTCATTTTATTTTTATTTATTTATTTTTATTGTAAAGATGCTATACAGAGGGTTACAGTTACATGAGTGAGGTAATGAGTACATTTCCTCTTGAACATTGTTACCCCCTCCATTGTTTTCCCCCTACCATCCCTTCCCTCCCTACCTTCCCCAAGGTTCTTTTTTTTATTGTGATTAAGTGATTACATAATTTCTGGAATTTCACAGTATTGTGGAATAATGATGCTCATTTAAAGTCACAAGGTCATTCTAACTTTCCTGGAGCAAATTGTCTATCACAGTCTATAACATATAACAGTGTTATTATGTTATACACCATACATGTGATCAGCAGCATGAGGATATTTAGTAGTGGTTCGACCAGATGAGTGGGAGTTCTTTGTTTCTTAAGTCCTGTTGGTTTTGTCATATCACCTAACATTTTGGATTTAGCATCCACTTATCAGGGAGACCATGTACCGTTTGTCTCTTCGCTCTTGGCTTACCTCGCTCAACATGATTCCTTCTAGCTCCATCCATTTCCCTGCAAATGCCATTATTTTGTCATTTCTAATGGCTGCATAATACTCCATTGTGTATAGATACCACAATTTTTGGATCTATTCATCTGTGTTGGGGCAGCTGGGTTGTTTCCATATCCTAGCTATTGTGAACAGTGCTGCACTAAACATGGAGGTGCACGTGTCCTTGTATATTGGTTCCTGTTGTTCAGGGTAGATTCCTAGAAGTGGTATGACTGGATTGTAAGTGAGGTCAATCTTTAGCTTTCTAAGGACCCTCCAGACTGCTTTCCAAAGTGGTTGTATAAGTGTACATTCCCACCAGCAGTGTATTAGGGTTCCTCTTTCCCTACATCCCCTCCAGCATTTGTCGTTGGCTGATTTGTGGATGTGGTACATTCTGACTGGGGTAAGGTGTTATCTCAGGGTTGTCTTTATTTGCATTTCCTTCACCACCAGGGATGATGAACATTTCCTCATGTGTTTCTTTG
Source organism: Dipodomys merriami (assembly GCF_024711535.1). Classification (NCBI taxonomy): domain Eukaryota; kingdom Metazoa; phylum Chordata; class Mammalia; order Rodentia; family Heteromyidae; genus Dipodomys; species Dipodomys merriami. Next base: position 1,153,611 of record NW_027203960.1, on the reverse strand, counting down.
CCATTTTTATTTCTTCATTTGAGAAGTCCCTCTTTAGTTCCCTTGCCCATTTAGTAATTGGTTTGTTAGGTTTGGGAGGGATTATTTTCTTGAGTTCCCTGTATATACAGGATGTTAACCCCTTGTCTGATATATTGCTGGTAAATATTTTTTCCCAATTAGTTGGTTGTCTTTCTAGCTTGGGTGCGATAGATTTAGCTGTGCAGAAGCTTTTTATTTTAAGGTAGTCCCATTTGTCGAGTCTCTCTCCAACTTGTTGTGACCCTGGGACTCTGTACAGGAAGTTCCTTCCTGTGCCTATTAGTTCAAGTGTTTCTCCTACTCTGTCTTGCAGTAGTTTCAGAGATTCAGGTTTAATGTTAAGGTCTTTAATCAATTTTGAGTTGATGTTGGTGCATGGTGATAGGCTGGGGTCCACTTTTAGTTTTCTGCATGTGGCCGCCCAGTTTCCCCAGCACCAGTGGTTGAAGAGGCTGTGTTTCTTCCATTGTATGTCTTTGGCTCCTTTGTTGAATATCAGCTGGCTGTAGCCTGTGGATTTATTTCTGGATCTTCTATTCTGTTCCATTGGTCTTCAGGTATGTTTTTGTGCCAGTACCATGCTGTCTTTGTTATTATAGCTCTGTAGTAGAGTTTGAAGTTCGGCATGGATAGCCCTCCCATATTGTCTTTATCCCCCAGAATTGTTTTGGCTATTCTAGGTCTTTTGTTGTTCCATATGAATTATTGGACTGTTTTCTGTATTTCAGTGATGTAGGTCATTGGGATTTTAATAGGAATTGCATTGAATTAGTTTTGGAAGTATTAACATCTTTACTATATTAAGTCGGCCTATCCAAGAGCATGGGAGGTCTTTCCATTTCCTAGTGTCTTCTGCAATTTCTTTCTTTAACTTTTTATAGTTTTCATTAAATTGTTCTTTTACATATTTGGTTAGGTAAATTCCTAAGTATTTTATTTTTTGGGAGGTTATTGTGTCCCTGAGTTTTCTTGCTCAAGGCTAATGTTCTGCGACCTGAGCCACAGCCCCACTTGCCTTTTGATGGTTAATTGTAAGTAAGAGTCTCAAGGACTTTGGTGGGGGCCCCAGGGAAGGAAGAGAAAACACAACTCTGGTGGGCAACCCCTGCCCCGTGGTGGCCAGATGCGGGATATGCAAACCCATGTCATTGTTTTCTAGACTTCAATTTTGGGAAGTGACCAGGGCCAAGCTGACTTTTATTCACCCTGAGTGCTGATGCCCGAGCAGGTCTGTTCACCCTAGGCAATGAGAGCTCCAGGAGGCCCAGCACCCAGGGGCACAAGGAAAGGAGAGGTCAGTTCCAGGCCGAGCTAAGAGCCTTTGCCCACAGACACCCCAACTTGGCCTTCCCTTCCTGATCACCATAAGACCTGTCAAAGAACAACCCCAAAAGACAAAATTGAAGCTATAGCTCCAAGTTCTAGAGCTCCAAGAGCTCTAGCATTGAACCAAAGAGCTCAGGGAAAGGGACCCCAGTTCAAGACCCCCAGTTGACTCTCCCCCATAAAACACAGGTTGGCTAACGTAAACTAGTAGGATTTTTGAAGTGTTTCTGAAGAATGGTGATACTGAAGAAAACACCCTAATTCTAATGACAGCTGAACTTGTGACATACAGCTATGTGCTGAGTCGTTCACAGGGTGCCGTTTGCTGGGGCTTTTCCACATTGGGGTTTTGTGCTGAGTCCTCAAAAAGGTTCTGTTTGCTGAGTCATCCCAAATGTTTCTATGTGCTGAGTCCATTACATAACGAACTATATGCTGAGTCCTTCAAAAGGTGTGGTGTGCTAATTCATCCCAAAGGCTGCTGCTATGTGCTGAGCCCTTGAGAAGAGAGGGATGAGGTGAATTTTTCAAGTACTGTGTGCCAAGTCCTTTACACAGGGTGCTCTGTACTGTCCTTCAAATGGTGCTGTGTGGTGAATCCTTTGTCAGTGTGGTATGTGCCAAGTCCTTCTACAGGGTGGTATGTGCTGAGTACTTCAAAATTGTGCTATGTGCTGAGTCATTTGAAGGGTGCTGTGAACTGTTTTACACAGGGTGCTACATACTCAGCCCTTCAAAGGGGGCTGTGGGTGCTCTTAACACAGGGTGCTATGTACTGAGTCCCTGGGAAAGAGTGCTACACGCTGAGTTTTTCAAAGCATGCCATGTGCTGAGTCCTTTACACTGCGGGCTATGGACTCCTTCCTTCAAAGTGTGCTGTGCTGTGTGCTGAGTATTCTACACAAGATACTATATGCTGAGTCCTTCAAAGGGAGCTGTGTGCTGAATCCTTTTTTTTAAATTTAATTTTATTTTATTTGTGAACATACTGTACAGAGGGGTTACAATTACATGGGCAGGATAATGTATACATTTCTTGCCAAGCATTGCAGCCTCCTCCTTTGTTTACCCTTCACATCCCTTCCCAGCCTCCTCCCTCCCCACCCCAATCCCAATCCTTCCCTCCCCCCCCCCCCCGCACCGACGTTGTAAAGCTCATTTTGGACGTGACAACTTGTACTTCTCATTGTTGCAACAGGTCCACCTGTATGTGCTGAATCCTTTACACAGGGTGCTTTATGCTGTTTTTTGAAGTGTGCTGTGTGCTGAGTCATCTCAAAGGGTGCTATGTTCTGAGTCCTTGAGAGGTTGTTATCCCCAAGAGTCACACACACACACACACACACACACACACACACACACACGAGGGTCACTGTGTACCTGGTTGCAGTGTGGAGTGGAAGGAGATGGAGGACAGTCTCCTCCACCAGCGGGGCTAGGGGAGAATCAATTCCCTGGGAAGGGACTGGGGTTGGGGGGGGGAAGTGCTGAGCTGTGGTGAGGCTGCAATTGCCATGGCCTGGAAGCCTTAGGGCCCAATCAGGGCTGGGCTTGTAGGCAAGGGTGGGGGGAGGGTCCTAGCAGAAGAGTGGACACGGCCAAGGGAAGGAGGGGGCAGGGGCTAGGGCTCACTGAGATGGCAGCAGTGCCCAGGGTCATGGGGGAAGCACTGGGGGAGGGGCAGGCACAAGGTGGCACAAGTTGGCCCAGGAGAGGAGTGGGGGCAGAGAGAGAGAGAGGAGAGTAAAGAGCAAGCACACACATAAGGGCAAGCAGTTTCATCATCTGGCGGCCTCCCCAAACATTGCACAAGTCCTGGTGGGGAGCACAGAGCATATGGAGCTGGCACAGCAGGCACACTGCCACGGGCAGCCATGAGGAGGCGTGGTGGCCATGGCAGCCCTGAGACTGACGTCCCGGTATAGTGAGAACGGAGGTGATGGTGGCAGGGTCGGCCTTGGAAGAGGAGGAGGAGCAGAGGCCTCGTGCAGCCCCTCTATGTTTCCACAGATACACCTGCCTCCTCCCAGCAGCATGGAGTGTCAAACATAGCGCTTTCATCTTGGCCCCACATTGTCTCTCACAGTTGCCCAACAGAGATGGCACACCCCTGGCCGGTTTTCAGCCCCGACCCGGTCCCAGCCCTCAGTCCTTGGACTCCAGGCCCACATGCACACAAAGCCACTGCGTACAGCTTCTCCCAGCAGCACAGGTGAGTGGCTGCCAAGGGCCCACAACCTGTGAACCCTCCCGCCCCACTTCTTCCCCCGCTGACATGGACCCATGCCTCTTGCCTCTCCTCTCCCATCCTTCTCTCGCTGGCGTCGCACCCAACAGTCCGCCATGGCCCTGCCACAAATGTGCCCCAGAGGTGCAGGGTGGGGGTGGGTGTCGACCCGGGGATCCCACACCCATCCCTAGTGGCCAGTGTCCCAGGAAACGGGAAGATGCAGGAAAGAGTGAGAAGGGGGCGCCACAGAGCCCCTGGCCTGGAGCAGTGGGAGCAACACAGCTGTGCATCTGCACCCTTCTTCTCCCTGGTGGGAACCTGGTGGCTTTAGTCAGAGGTGGGGAGCAGCACCTCTCCTGCCTTCCTGGGACTTTTCCTTTTTGCTGGGGGTGGTGGGTGTTGGATGGAGAAGATAGGCCCTCCTTGCTGTGTGAGCCCTTGTCTTTTGTGCTCGGTCACCCTTTCCTTTGAGGAGGGTCCCAGAAGAGCCCACTAGGGAGGTGAGGGCATTGGGGGGTCAGATAGAAGGTGAATATCTGGGAGGAACACACCCATTCCGACACACATACACTCGGAGTGTTCCCCCCCATCCCAGCTGTCAACAGTCCTCACAGGGTGATCTCATTTCCTAGCTCTGCCAGAATTTGCTGGTGCTCCAGATCCATCTGGTCTCCTAGTCCTCCCCAAGAATCCACCAAGTCACCCAGACTCATCTAGGCTGGAAGTAGGGAGTCCATCCACGTATGTAGCCTTTAGGATCCCATCCATTTCCCCAACACTGACCCCACCCCAGGTCAGACACACCTCTGGGGCACTATGACCCCCTGCTTGTTTTCAGTCCTGGCTCTGAGGAGCCACCAATCTCAGGACAACACCCAGCATCCTGACCTGAGGTTTTGGTGAATGGGGAGTCAAGGCTGGTTGTTCCCAAGGGAAAGGGTCTGGCCCTGGAGAAAGGGAGAGGCAGGGTGGTTCAACATCATTAGAGCGGTGCTTCCTTGGGTCAAGCCCCGGTTCTGACAACGGAATCCCCGTGCTCCAGCTTGCACCTTGTCCCAGAGGAGGAACAAGAAATCTCAGGAGAGGCACTGCTCTGAGTCTGTTTGTGTGTGTGTTTGTGTGTGTGTGTGTGTGTGTGTGTGTGTGTGTGTGTGTGTGTGTGCACGCGCAAGAGAGAGAGAGAGGGAGAGAGAGAGAGAGAGAGAGAGAAAGAGAGAGAGAGAGAGAGAGAGAGAGAGAGAGAGAGAGAGAGAGAGAGAGAGAGAGAGAGAGATCATCTTTCCCTTATACAAGTAGACTGTGCTCAGGTGAGTGATCAGTTGGCAAATTGCAGGTACTGCATGGATTAGTCTTCTGTCACAGTCTGGATGTGTGTGTGTTGGGAGAGCAGGGAGATGAGAAAAAATGAAAATATATTTAAGTCATCATGTCTAAAAAGAGCAAAAGCATTTTATTTGTGTGTGTGTGTTTGTTGTTCTTTTTTCATCAATGCCAAGTACGAGTCTAGCCATAATTTTTCTTTTCTCCATCATCGTTTCATGGCTCCTTTGGGGGAAGATTTCAGTAGATGTTCCTTTCCACCTATCCCTCTATCCCTATTTCCTGTTTCCCACAGTAGCTGCTGGGCTTGCATGGGTCTCCCCTAAGAGGCTTATGTGAACCGCAGACCAGAGTGGACACCTGTGCTTCTGTCTTCAGCCGGAAGGCTTGTGAGACGAGTGTGACCACAGCCGCACTCTTCCAGCCAGACCATTTGCTCTCATGTGTATAGTTGGAGCTAATTCAAGGATTGGGAATGTGTCTACAAAACATAATTAGGGACTAAGATGTGGGGGAGTAGGGAAGGGGCTGTGAAGCTAGGAGGGACTGGGGAGTGGTGAACGTTGTTACATATTAGATGGTTCACCACGACCGAGCATGAGGGGGCAACCTTACCCAGGGCATTGACGGTGTCCATGGGCATCTGGGCAAGGTGCTTCAGGCCCCCAGTGGTGGCGTGTTCCCTCCTGGGGGAGTGCACCGGTGGGCAGTCTTTCCTGGAGTCCTTCAGACTCCAATCTGTATCACTGTTAGGCCGTTTCCAGCTGGGCAGTGGTAGGCAAGTGTGTTTCCCCTCCTGGAGCTTGCTCGGTATTAGGCCGTGGCAGTTAGCTAAGGCTCTCTGAATGCCAGTTTCTATAACTTGCTGTAGGCTGTCTGGAAGGAAAAGGGGACCACTGACTTTGGAACCCTTTACGTTTGATTGCGACAACTGAAATGACACCTTTTCCAGGGCTTTTTTTTGAAGCTGGAAATTTCCACTAACACCTGGGATTATGGGTCAAATTAGATAGACCACTTCAGCCACCAAACAAGGACATTCAAAGCAGCACAGGCAGAGTTCCCCAGCCAGATGGTCTCCTGATAGGAATGTCGTGTCTTGACGGCCTTTATGCAGCAGCTGTTGATTCTCCTCTGGCTCTCTCTAGGGTGACCACCACAGCCGAGGATGCCGTGGGGAGCAGAGATTGTGACCTCGCCATCCCTAGCCTGCCAGTTGTGAACAGAGATGATTCCCAGTACCTGCACTGGACTCTGGGAGATTCAAAAACCCGGGACATCTCGAGGATCCTTTCTCTGCAACATGAAACTTGGGGGCTGGATGTGGTAGAACATCCTGGCAGGCCCCGGGGGGAGAAGAGGAGGCCCCTTGAGCCAGGACTTCACCTCACGGCAACCTTGTTCACACTTGAGTAGGGAATTGAGTGCCATAGAGCTGGTCAGTCGTTGGCTAGAGATCTTTGAGAAGATAGGCATCCCAGAGGCCCCAGAATCCAGCGAGTACATCGTGGCTCACATCCTTAGAGCCAAAACAGTTAAGTGCGGTGGCACCAGGAGGGTGGAAAGAGGGAAGAAGGAGAACTGGGAGAGGTACATCAGGTTCCCGCCCCCCCCCCCCCGCCCAGGATGCTTACCTGTATGGGATGGGACATTTCTGTAGTATTGTCAAAGGCAGATGCTCATTTATTTATCCAACAACAAGTTACAGTGTGCCAGGGTCCAGTGTGTGGGGAAGTTATAGATGATGAAAGGTTCCAGTGATGGTTCCACAGCACATGAAGAAACCTTGGTTTGAGCTGGATGCTGGAGCATCACTCTTGTCATCCTAGCTATTAAGGAGGCTGAGTTAGAAAGATTAAGTCTTAAGGCCAAGGCAGGAAAGACTTTAAGGCTCGCATCTCCAACTCACTACCAAAAAGAAAACGCCAAATAGTCAGGTTCAATAGTGGGGCTATTGTGTGGTCCAAGGACCAGCTTTGAGTCACTGAGCAGGATTCACTCTCTTTTCTATCAGGTGAAACACACCTGTAAAATTTGCAGGCACTCATCCCAGATGTGCTTGTGTGTGAAAATTACTGTCTCTAATGAGGTAATAAGCCCCTGGTTTTATTTTTTCTGAAAAGGATGGGTTTTGATGTTTCCAGTTATACAGGTTACTAGTTGTAAAGGGAAAATATATTAGAAAGGCGGCCTGCCCACCATCTCCTCCATGTTCCTGTCTCAAAGGTAATAATGGTAAAATACCACATTGTACCACCTCAGGCTGGTACAAGTACCCACTTTTGGTATTGGAGGACTTTAGATTAGAGGTACTGATGGCAAAGAATAGGAGAGAGAACACATCAGTGCATCTTCCTCTGAAGGATTCTGTAACCCTGGGGGAGAATAGTTTTTGGATATGACAACTTTAGGCCTATTCTCCCATCCTGAGAAAAGGAGTAAACAGAGGTACATACAGGACACAGATGGAACTATCAGCATACACACACAGACCAAGAACCACAGACACTTAACCCACATGTCCCACACCACTCAATTTTGACCTCTACAGAGATCCCAGTTGACAGAGAGAACATCCCAGATTGCCTCTTGAGGATGCTGCAGATGACCTCTGGAGGATGTCTCATATATCCTCTCTAGGAGGCCCTAGATGACCTCTCATGGAGGTTCCAAATGGCTTTCCAAGGAAGTGTCAGATGACCTCCAAAGGAGTTTCTAGATGTTTTTTCAATGAGGATGAGATTACCTCTTGCGTAGCTCCCAGATGGCCACATATGAACTCCAGAGGAGGTACCAGATAACCCTCTTGAGAGCGCGACAGATGACCTACAGAGAAGGTCCCATATAGCTTCTCTGGGAAGTCCCAGATGATATCTGAAGACAGTCAGATTTTTCATGAAGGTAACCCGAGATGACCTCCCAAAGAAGCTCCACATGACCTCAGGAGGTCGTCCTAAATTGCCGCTTAAGTAATCCCCAATGAATACTTTTGAATAGGTCTCAGGTGGCCTCCTGAGGAAGCCCCAGATGACCTCTGGAGAAAGTCCAAGATGGCCACTGGAGAAGGCCCAAGATTAGCTCGAGGGTAGGTGTCAGATAGCTTCTCAAGGAAGTTGCAGATGCACTCTTGATGAAGTTCCAGATGGCTTCCCAAGGAAGCCCTAAATAACCTCTCAAGGAAGTTCCAGATGGCTTCCCAAGGAAGCCCCATGTGACCTCTCAAGGAGTTCCCAGATGGCTTTCCAAGAAAGCCACAAATGACCTCTAGAGGGGGTCCCCAAATCAGGCTGGCAAGCTTGCCCAGACGTACCCCTAGAGGGACCTATATGATTTTTGTCCATGTTGGCCCTCTGGAGACAAACACTCAAGGCCCTGAAAGCTGACACTCTCACCTATGGGGATTTTCCCCTGGGGCCAAGGCCTGATGCCATCCAAACGGATTAATCTCCATGAGGTCTCCAAAAATTCGGACCTCTATTATTCAAGAGAATCCATCGGGACACATTTAATATAATAAATGTTCTCCAAACCACCAACCCCCAAAATTATGATATCCAAAGCTCCAAACATCAAAGGGCAAGCCTTTTTTCCCTTTCCCTTTGTCTCTCCTTCGCTACAGAGCTATACTTCCTTTGAAGTCTTTCCCATTTTCTCTTCTACCAGTTCCTTCTTCTCTTCAGGCCTCTCTACTCTCCACAGGCCTGAACTGCTTTGCCTGGGTCGTCAGTTGCCACCCTTCACCTCCTGCTCTCCCTCAACTTCCTCTCCTCCCAGGTCTTTCCCCTTCTGCTATCACACCACTTCCTTCCTTCCAGGACTTTTCAATTTTTATCTCCCCTTCTATTTCTCTGAACAAGCAGCATATATTAAGTCTGTACCCCTTCTCCATTCCAACTGCTAAAAGTTTTCAACTGTCACATCCCAAACTCCCCACAGCTCAATCACTTCTTAACAGCTCAACACTTGGTGATTAATGTATCAGCCCCTCCCACAGAATACCCTGTCCTTTCAAGCTGGCCAGGAGATGGGACCACGCTGATTATCAGACCCTATAGATTACTGGGGCCCTGATGATTATTACAGTATCCTCCTTGTGAACTAGTAGCAATTGAAATTGGAAATTTGATTGTGATATTACAAACTCATTGTGACATAACAAACCCATTTTGACATCATCATTAGCACGACATCACAAACCCATTGTGACAATATTGTCATTGTGACATCATGATTTCATTGTGATATCTCAAATCTATTATGACCTCTTAGATCCTTTGAAAACTCACATGCCCTTTTCAACATTACAGTCCCTTTGTGTCCCCATATCCTTGTTGTTAAGTAATGACAATTGAGATCAGACATGCCATTATAACATCAAAAATTGTTTGTGACATCTTCAACAGTGTAACATCACATTTTCATTATGAGAGCATCAGCTCATTGTGACATCACCAAACTCAGTGACATAATCGTATTATAACAACAATTGTCATTGTGACATCATAACCACATTGTGAATGCTTATTCTGTGATTTCATAGTATTTCAAATGTGGCATGAGAGTTGATATCAGAAACACATTTTTGTGCCTACATAACCATTTTGACATCATAATCACGTTGTGACATCACAGTGCCATTGTGATATAACTAATACCATGTGACATCACAAACCTCTCCTATCCTCATAACTTCTGTGAAATGCTGACATTGTGATATCTTAGAATTTTTTGCCCTCATAATTTGTTTCCACCCTCATATTTCATGTGTGACATGAGATACCAGAAATCCACTGTGACATCATGACCATTGTGACATCAAACTGACAGATGTCATGAACATCGTGTCACATTGTGAAATCACAAAAAGTTTTGATGTCACAATTAGTTGGTGATGCCATACAGGTAAGGGGTCACATTAGGTCTATGATGTCACAATTGGTTGGTGATATCCAAATGGCATAAAATTTCTCAGTTGTCATGAAATCACAGAGAATATGAGCTCACAAAGGGACTGTGGTATCTCCAAAGGCATGTGTTGTCACAAATATGATGAAGTCCTAGGAGGATTGTGATGTCATAGTGTGACACAATGGTCATGATATCTCTCAGTATGATGTCACAATGGTCATGATGTCACAGTGGATTTCTGATATCACATATCATAACTGAAATATTATGTTTGAAAACAGATTACGAGCTCATAAAGGGCCTAAGACATCACAGTTGTAGCACGTCACAAGACTAATGAGGACAGGGCATGTTTGTGATGTCACAGTGTGTTAGTGATATCACCATGGCACTGTGATGTCACAAAGTGATTGTGATGCCATATATCTATGAGATCACAATGATTTTCTGATATCATCCCACATGCCACATTTAAAATAGAATGAAATAAGAGAATAGGCATTTACAATGTGTCTATAACATCACAATGACAGTATAATGTCATAATGATATGAGGTCATTGTAAATTGGTGATGTTGCAAGGAGGTGATGCTGTCATAATGAATATGTGTTGTCACACTGGTGATGGTGTCACAGTTACAGTGGCATATATGAATTCAATTGTCATGGGTTCAAATTGAGGATATGGGTACACAAAGGGACTGTGATGTCACAAATGCCTTATGTGTTTTCAAAGGTACTTAGGGGTCATGATAGCTTTATGATTCACAGTTGTGATGAGGTCACAATGGGTTTTTGATGATATAATGATTTTGTAATATCTCAAACACATGTCAAATTTGAATTGCTACTATTTCACAATGTGCATACAAGTTCACAGTAGGAGCGTGAAGTCCTAAGGGACATGAATCTTTTCAAATGTTATGAGGTCATATTAGGTTTTTGAAAACACAGTGGGACAGTGATATCACCATGGCAATGTCAACTCACTACATCATGTCAGAATATTGTTTTTGTGTCACAAATAGTTGATGCCACATTGGTGATGAAGACACAAAAGATTGGTGATGTCACAATGTGCTGGCCATGTCACAATGACATGATGGTTCTCAATTGTCTTTAACTTACAATGAGTATATGAGTTCACAAAGGGACTGTGGTTTCTCCAAAAGTTTGTGTTGTCACATATTGAAATCCTAAAAGGTTTGTGATGTCAGAATTTGACACAATGGTTATGACATCTGGCAGTGTGGTGTCACCATGATCATGATGTCACTGGGAATTTGTGATATCAAATGTCATATGTGAAATCTAATGAGGTCACCAACAGATTATGAGGAAAAAAAGGCATGTCACAAAAGTTATGATGACAGGATAGGTTTGTGATGTCACAGTCTGTTAGTGATATCACAATGGCAATGTGATGTGCAAAGGGGTTTTGATGTCACAATGATTATGAGTTCATGATTTGTTTATGATATCCACCTATATGCCACATTTGAAGTCGAATGAAATCACAGAAAAGGCATTCATAATGTATCGATGATATCACAATGACAATGTGAAATTATAATTTTATCATATTTTAGTTTGTGATTTCACAATGAGCAGATGGTATCACAACGACAATGTGATGTCACAGTTGTGATGACCTCACAAACTTTTTGATGTTAAAATGTCATGTCTGATTCTCAATTATCAATATTTCACAGTGGGCTTTGGGTACACAAAGGCACTGTTATGTCACAAAGATATGTATTTTTTCAAAGGTTATAAGAGGTCATAATGGATTTGGGATGTAACAATGTGATCCTGGTGTCAAACAGCAATGTGATGTCACAATGGGTTCATGATGTCACAGTGGTTTTGAGGTCACAATGGGTTAGTTAGGTCATGTGTTTGTAATATCACAATTATTTGTCCAATTTCAATTGCTATTAGTTCCCCATGAGGACACTGTAATAACCAGCAGTACCCCTATAATCCACGGGAACAGATAATCATCATGACCTCCTGGTCTGGACCACCAGAGAGGGAGGTGGATGCCGCTGGAGTGGGCAGGACATGCTGCTGAAGAGATAGGATGTTAAGCCACACATGGTTAGCTGCCAAGAAGTTATTGGGCATGGACATTTGGGAAGTGATGATTGAAAACTGTAATGCAGGAAACATATTTTAGTGGGGGCAGGGTACAGCCTATATGTAGGTTGCATGTTCAGAGCAACAGAAGGGGGAAGAAAAAGGGGAAAGGCCTGGAAGGAAAGAAGTGATGAGACTGCAAGTGGGTAAAGACCTGGGAGGAGAGGAAATTGAAGGAGAGCAGGAGGTGAAAGACAGCAACTGGCCACTTGGACAGGGCAGGGAAGGCCTGTCAAGAGTACAGCAACCTGAAGAGAAGAAGGGAATGGTGGAAGGAAAAAATGAAAAGACCTGAAAGGTAGGACAGGTCTGTAGAGAAGGAGGATGAAAAGAAATGAAAAAGCCTTGTCCTTTGAAGTGTGGAGCTTTGGAGATTATTATTTTGGGGGTTGGTTGTTTGAAGACCACTTAACAAATGGCTGGACTGCTCTTTGGAGGTATGAGGGTTCATAGTTGAGGCTGCAATTAGCTCTGGGGCTCCAGCCCAGGTCAAGGTAGTCGCTTGTTACAAAATTTTTGAAGACAAGACAGGTTTGTGATGTTACATTGCATTAATGACATCACAATATCAATATGAGGTCACAAAGGGATTGCAATGTCGCAATGGGGATGTCGTCACAATGGGTTTCTGATATCAACCAATATGCCACATTTGAGATAGAATGAAATCACAGAATAGGCAATCATATTGTCTATATGACCTCACAATGTAAATATGATGTCATAATGCTATGATGTCATTGTCATTTTGGGATGTCACAATGGGCTGATCGTATCCTAACAACAATGTGATCTCACTCTGTAGATGATGTCACAAAGCGTTTGTAATGGTACAATGGCATGTCTGATGTCAGTTGTCCTTTGTTCACAATGAGAATATAGTTACCCAAAGGGACTGTGTTGTTACAAACACCATGTGCTTTTTCAAAAGTGCTAAGAGATCACAACAGGTTTGGGATATCACAAGGTGATCGTGACATCACTGTGGCAATGTGATGTCACAATGGGTTTGTGATGTCACAGTGGTGATAAGGTCACACTTGGATAGTGATGTCACAATGAAATTGTAATATCACCACTACATGTCCAATTTTATTCTACTAGATCACAATGAAGATACAAATTAACATAAGGAGCTAGAAGTCAGAAAGGCCATAAATTTTGAAAAATATTATGAGGACATAATAGGTTGGTGAAAATGCAATGGGACAGAGATATCCCATTGGCAAGGTGATGTTACCATTAAATGAGATAGTATTGTTTTGAAGTCAGAAATGGTGATCCATACATGTGATGCGGTCACATAGGTTTGTGATTTCACAATGGGATGGTGATCTCACAATCTCATGCCAGATCTCTAATTGACAATGAATATATAAGTTCATAAGGGATAATGATGTATCCAAAGGCATATGTTGGCAAACATGTAATGGGTCTTAACAGGTTTGTGATGTCACAATATGACTCAGTGGTCATGACATCTGGCAGTGTGATGTCACAGTGGATTTCTAATATCACATGTCATACCTGAAGTATGAGTTAAACAATTTATGAACTCAGTGATGCCGAAGAGATCACACTGGCAGCATGTCAAAAAATTTATGAGAATAGGACAGTTTTGTGATGTAACAGTGGGTTAGTGATATCATAATGGCAATGTGGTGTCATCAAGGTATTCTGATGTCAGAATAATTATGTGGTCACAATACATTTCTGATATCAACCTACCTGCCACATTTGAAATAGAATGTAATCACAGAATAGGCATTACAATGTATCTGTGACATCACAATAACCATGTGATGTCATAATGCTATGATGTCATTGTTTTATGATGTCACAATTGGCTGATGTTGTCATAATGACAATGTGATGTTACACTGGTAATGATGTCACTAAGTTTTTGCGATGTTAAAATGGCATGTATGAATTCAATTGTCATTAGCTCAAAATGAGGGTATGGGTACACAAATGACCTGTGATATCACAAAGGCCATGCTTTCTTTCAAAGCTTCTGAGGTTATAATAGGTTTGGGTTGTCACAATTTGATCATGGTGGCACAATGGCAATGTGATATCACAATGAGTTTGTGATGTCACCGCAGTGATGAGGTCACAATGGGTTAGTGATGTCTCATCAAGTTTGTAATATAACAACGACATATACAATTTCAATTTCTTCTAATTCACTATGAGGATACTGTGGAGCCAGAATTATCTGTAAATTCTTGGCCTGGCCCACCGGAGAGTGTGGGGAAATCCACCAAAGGTGGAGATGTCAAGCCTCACATGGTGAGCTGTGAAGAAGTGATTGAAGGGCTGGGAAGGTGGCTCAGTGGTAGAGTGCTTGCCTTGCAAGCCAGAGGCCCTGGGTTCGATTCCTCAGCACCAAATAAGCAAAAAGCAAAAAGCCGGAAGTGGCGCTGTGGCTCAAGTGGTAGAGCGCTAGCCTTGAGCTGAAGAGCTGAGGGACAGCACCCAGGGCCATAGTTCAGGCCTCATGACCGGATCCAAAAAAAAAAGAAATGATTGAACATTGGGCAGTTTGGGAAGTGACGGTTGAAAACTGTTAGGCAGAAGACCCGTTGGAGTGAGGAGGGGTACCACCTATATAAGTTGCATTTTCAGAGCACTGGAAGAGGAGATAAAAATGAGAGCTACCCGGATGGAAGAAAGTGGTAAGACAGCAGGAAGGGGAAAACCTGAGAAGAGAGGAAGCAGAAAAGTGGTCATTAGGGCAGAGTAGTGCAGGCCTATGGAGACTGGAGAGGCCTGAAGAGAAGAAGAAAGTGGTGGAAGGGAAAAAGAGAAAGACCAGAAAGGAATGACAGGTCTGTAGTGAAGAAGGGAGTAATGGAAAAGTTAAAAGCCTTGCCCACTGAGGTTTGGAGCTTTGGAGATCATAAATTTTTGGCTGGTGGTTTGCAGACCAATTAAGATAGGGCGGGGCTGCCCATTGGAGGTCTGAGGTTTGATGGTCAAGGCTGCTCTTGGACCTGGTTATCCAGTCCAGGATAAGGTAATCACAGTCTCTTTTCTAGTGTAAATTGGTTTATTATATTAAATGTGACTCAATGGTTTGTCTCCTTGCGTTAGAGGTAATAAGTTCACGAGTTCACAGAAAGAGCTTGAAGTCTCAAAGTCCGTGAATCTTTTAAGATGTGATGTGGCCATAATAGGTTTGTAAAAACACAATGGGACAGTGAAATAACAATGCCCATACCACAATATCATGTCAAAATAATGCTTTGATACCACAATTAGTTGTTAATACCATTCTCGTGATGAGGTCACAATAAGTTTGTGATGTCACAATAGGTTCATGATGTCAGAGTGGCATGGGATATCTCAATTGTCATTAATTGACAATGAATATATGAGTTCAAAAAGGGACTGTAATGTCTCCAAAGGCATGTGTTGTCACAAATGTGATGCCGTTCTAACAGCTTTGTGATGTCACAATATGACACAATGGTCATGACATCTGGCAGTATGATATCATAAAGGATTTCTGATATCACATGTCATACCAGAAATATGAGATTGAAAACAGATTATGAGCTCACAAAGCCCTACTATATGATGATGGCAGCATGTCACAAAACTTACAAGGACAGGACTGGTTGTGACGGCACAGCAGGTTAATGAGATCACAATGGCAATGTGATGTCACAAAGGATTGTGATATCACAATGGTTATATGGTCAAAATGGGTTTCTGAAACAGAGTGAATTCACACAATAGGCCTTCACACTGTTAAGTCATAACAATGTCACTGTGATTTATAATGCTATGATGTCATTGTTGTTTGGTGATGTCACAATGAGCTGATGGTGTCATAATGACAATTTGATGGCACTGTTGATTTATGATGTTACAATGGTTATGAGGTCACATTATGTTTCTGATCTCAACACACATGTCAATTTTGAAATAGAATGAAAAAGCCAGGTGCCTGTGGCTCATGCCTGTAAACCTAGCTACTCAGGAGTCTAAGATGTGAGGATCGCAGTTCAAAGCCAGCTCAGGCAGGAAAGTCTATGAGACTCTTATCTCCAATGAAAACCAGTAGAAAACCAGAAGTGGCTCTGTGGCTCAAGCGATAGAGTGCTCGCCTTGAGCTGAAGAACAGGGACAGCACCCAAGCCCAGAGTTCAAGAACCACGACCGAAAAAATAAAAGATTAAAAACAGGCATTCATAATCTTTTTATAACATCACAATGGCAATGTGATCTCATAATGCTATTTTGTTATTGTAGATTTGTGATGTCAAAAGTAGTTGATGCTGCCATAATGACAATACTATGTCACACTGATGATGTCACAAAGGGTTCGTGATGTTACAATGGCATGTTTGATATCAATTGTCAGTTCATAATGAGGGGATAGTTACACAAAGGGACTGTGATGTCACAAAGGCCATGTGTTTTTTCAAAGGTGCTAAGAGGTCCTAATAGGTTTGGGATGTCACAATGTGATAGTGATGTCAAATGGCAATGAAAGCTCACAATGGGTTTGTGATGTCACATTGGTGATGAAATTAAATGTTTGTGAAGTCATGTCTCATAATCACATGTCCAATTTCAGTTGCTACTATTTCACAATGAGGATATGAGCTCACAGAAGAAGACTGAAGTATAAAAGGCTATGAATTTTCTAAAATGCTATCAAGACACAGTAGGTTTTCGAAAACACAATGGAACAGTGACATCACAATGGCAATATAATGTTGCAATATGATGACTTAATAATGTCTTGATATCACAATTGGTGATGCAACACGTGATGAGTTTACAATAGGTGTGTGATGTCACCAGGGGTTCGTGATATCAAAATGACACATGTGATTTCAATCGTCATTAACCCACAATGAGTATATAAGCTCACAAAGGGACTGTGATGTCTCCAAAGGCATGCATTGTCACAAAAGTGATGAAGTCCTAACAGGTGTGTGTTGTCAGAATGTGACAAAATGCTCATAACATCTATCAGTGTGATGTCACCATGATCAAGATGTCACACTGGATTCGGAAATCATATTTCATACCTGGATTGGTTATGAGAGGATTGGAATTCCACATTGGGTTAGTGATATCACTATGGAAATATGCGGTCATGAAGGGATTGTGCTACCACAATGGCTATGAGATCACAATGTGTTTCTACTATAATAGGTTTGTGCTGTCACAATTGGTTGGAAATGTCACAATGGCATGCAGGATCTCAAATGTCATTAATTCGCAATGAAGATATGAGTTCACAAAGGGACTGTGTTGTCTCCAAAGTCATGTGTTGGCACAAATGTGATGAAGCCCTAACAAATTTGTGAGTTCACAATGTAACACCATGGTCTTGATGTCTATCAATGTGATGTCACAATGTTCATGTCAGAGTCAATTTCTGATATCATATTTCATACCTGGATTATTATGAGTTTGAAAACAGATTATAAGCTTACTAAAGACCTAAAATATCCTAATGGCAGCATATCGCACAAGTTATGACTAAAATCTCATGGTCTTTGCAGCTTTTCTTTCTTTGAAATTGTATCCTCGTGAACTAGTAGAAATTCAAATTGGACATGTCATTGTGATA
Organism: Dipodomys merriami; assembly: GCF_024711535.1. Classification (NCBI taxonomy): domain Eukaryota; kingdom Metazoa; phylum Chordata; class Mammalia; order Rodentia; family Heteromyidae; genus Dipodomys; species Dipodomys merriami. Next base: position 1,136,071 of record NW_027203960.1, on the reverse strand, counting down.
TTACAAACATAGTGACATCACAAACTCATTGTGACTTTATCACCACTGTGACATCACAAAACCATTGTGATATCACATTGCTGTTGTGCCTTCACAATCACATTGTGACATCACAAAGCTATTGTGAACTCTTGAGATGTACAAGTCGTTATGTCGAAAACGAACTTTTCAACTTTCGTGTGAGGGGGGAGGGGGAGTGGGGAGGATTGGGTGGGGGGGCAGGGGGAAGATGGGAAAGAGAAATAAAGGAGGAGGCTACAATGCTTGATAAGAAATGTACTCATTATCTTGACCATGTAATTTTAACCCCTCTGTACAGAATTTTTCACAATAAAAAAAAACATGAAAATAGGAAAAAAAAACATGACCTCTGTGGCATCACAGACCCTTTGTGTACTCATATCTTCATAGTGAAGTAATGACAATTCTTATCACTCGTAGCATTGTATCATTACAAATACTTTGTGCAATAATTATGACTGTGAAATCACATTGTTATCATGACACCACCATTCATTGTGACATCACCAAACCCCAATGACACATACCATATTTTTATTTTTTTTTCTGTGAGTTTTTTTATTCTAAATACAGTGTACAGAAGGATTACAGTTACATGAGCTAGGTAATGATTACATATACTGTCAAACATTGCTTCCTTGACATCACATTGTCATTTTCATGTCATAGAACCATTTTGAATGCCTATTCTTTGATTTCATTCTATCTCAAATGTTCCATCTGCGTTATCAGGAAACCATTGTGAACTCATAACCTTTGTGACATCTAAATCTCTTTGTTACAGCACATTGCCTTTGTTATATCACTAACTCAGTGTGACATCAAATACCTCTCCTGTTCTCATAATTTTGTGACATGTCATTGTGATATATTAGTGAGTTCGACCTCGTATTTCAGATATGACATGAGATATCTAAAATCCAGTGTAACATCATGATATCACACCGCTGGACATCATAACCATTGTGTCACTTTGTGACATCTCAGACCTGTTAGTTCTTCACCTTTGCTGACATCAGAATCCTTTCCCAAACTCATATACTCATGGTGTGTTAAGGACAATTGAGATCCCACATGCCATTGTGCCATCACCAACCCCTGGGGACATCTCAAATCTATTGCGATTTCCTCATCAATATTGCGTCACCAATTGTGACATCAAAACATTCTTATAACATGATGGTGAGATATCACATTGTCATTGTGAAATCACTGTCCCATTGGGTTTTCACACAGGATGACCACATACTATGGAGCTTCTTCTATCACCTGGTATCCTCATATTGAATTATGAGTCATTGAAATTTGATATATCATTCTGATATTACAAACAAACTGTGACATCGCAAAACCATTGTGACCTCATCACCACTGTGACATCAAAAACCCAATGGCATATCTCATTTCCATTGTGACATTATGGATCACATTGTGCCATCCCAAACCTATTATGATCTCTTACCACCTTTGAAAACACACATGGCCTCTGAGACATCACAGAACCTTTTTGTATCCATATCCTCTTGGGGAACTAATGAAAATTGACATCAGATATACCATTGAAACATAACAAATCCTTTCTGACATAATCATAATTGTGACATCATGTTGCCATTATGACACCATCAGCTAATTTTGACATGTAAAACTACAATGACATCATAGCATTGTAACATCACATTGTCATTCTCATGTCATAGACACGTTGTGTTTGCCTATTATGTTATTTGATTCTATTTCTAATGTGGCATGTCGGTTGATACCAGAAATCCATGGTGAGTTCATGACCATTGTGATATCACGATGCCTTACTAGCATCACATTGCCAGTGTGATGTCACATTGCCAAATTTATGTCAAAAAGGGATTTTGATGTGACAATGGTTATGACATCACCATGAGTTTCTGATATCAACCTACATACCACATTTCAAATACAATGAAATCACAGATTTGGCATTCATAATGTGACAATGATTTCACAATGACAATGGCAAATGCTATACTGTCATTATTTTGTGATGCCACCATAAGCTAAAAATGTCATAACAACACTGGTTATGTCACACAGGGTTTATTATCTTACAATAGTTATGAGGTCACAATGTGTTTCTGATATCAACTGAAAGGCCACATTTAAAATAGAATGAAATCACAAGATATACATTCACAATGTGTCTATGTCAGCAAAATGGCAATGTGATGTCATAATGCTATGATGTCACTATAGCTTGGTGATGTCACAATGAGCTGATGGTGTCATAATGACAGTCTGATGTCACACTGGTTATGATGTCACAATGGCATGTCAGATCTTAATTGCCATTAGTTTATAGTGAGGATATGAGGATGAAGTCACAATGACATAAACAAATGAACTGTGATAAAACAAAGGCCATGTGTTTTTGTCAAAAGTGCTAAGTTTCCTAACAGGTTCTGGTTGTCAAAGTGTTCATGATATAAAAATGGGTTAGTGATGTCAAAACTAGTTTGCAATATCACATCTTATTTCAATTTTCAATTGCTACAAGTTCACAATGATACAAGTTCATGGAAGGAGCTTGATGTCTCAAAGGCCATAATTTTCTAAGATGTGATGAGATCATAATAGGTTTGTGAAAGCATGAGAGTTCAGTAATATCACAATTGCAATATGCTGTCAAATTATAATGTCATAAGAGTTTTGTAATATCACAATTAGTTGGTGATGTCATAATAGTGATGAGTTCAAAGTAGTTTTGTGATGTCGCAGTAGTTTGGTGATGTGAAAATGGCATTCCAGACCTCAATTGTCATTAACTCATAATGAGTACATGAGTTTAGAATGGGATTTTGAGGATTCCAAAGTCATTTGTTGGCACAAATGTGATGAAGTCAGAACAGATTTGTGACAATGTGACACAATGGTCATTACATCTAGCAGTGTGATGTCACAATATTCATAATTTCACAGTATATTTATAATATTTAATGTCATACCTGAAATAATATGAGGTCGAAAATAGATTGAGCTCTCAATGGGCCTAACACAGTGGCAACATTTCACAAAACTTAGGATAGGACATGTTTGAGTTGTCACGGTTGTTTAGAGATATAACAATGGCAATATTATATCACAAAAGAATTGTCAAGTCACAATTGTTATGAAGTCAAAATGTGTTTTTGATATGAACCCACATTTGAAATACAACGCAATCACATAATAAGTCTTCATAATGTATATATGTTGTCACAATGACAATGTGGTGTCATAGTGGTATGATGTCATTACAGATTTTTGATGTCACAATGACCTGATGTCATAATGACAATGTGATGTCACATCAATGATTATATTGTAAATGCTTTGTGATATCACAATGGCATATCTGATCTCAATTGATATTTCACAATGAGGATATGGATACACAAAGGGACTGTGATGTCACAAAGGCCATGTGTTTTTTCAAAGGTGCTAAAGATGTCATAAAGGGTTTGGGAGGCATCAAGGTGATTGTAATGTCACAATAGCAATGTGATATCACAATGGCTTTGTGATGGCACATTGGTGATGAGGTCACAATGGACAGGTCAGGTTTGTGATGTCAGAACAGGTTAATGATATCACAATGGCACTGTGATGTCACAAAGAGATTTTCATGTCACAATGACTGAGGTCACAATGGATTTCTGATATCCACCAATATTGCTAGCTTGTAATAGAATGAAATCACAGAATAGGAATTCGCAATATGTCTATAATGTCACTATAACATATAATGTCATAATATTATGATATTTAAGTTTAGTGATGTCAAAATGGCCTGTCTAATCTTATTGGTAATTAAATTACCATGAGGATCCCAAAAGTTGCTATTTGCTGGCTCTTTCAAAAGGCACATTGTGCTGAATCCATTACACAGGGTCCCTTGTGGTTTTTTTTAAAGTGTGCTGTGTGCTGTCATCCCAAAAGATTCAATGTTCTGAGTCCTTGAGAGGATAATCACACACACACACACACACACACACACACACACACACACACACACACACACAAAAGGACCATTACCTTGCACCTGCTTGGTGTGTGGGGTGGATGGAGAAGAGTCTCCCCCAGTGGTTGAGGGGAATCTTCAGTTCCCCCAGGCAGCTTCTGGGGATGGGGGGAAACCCTGAGCTGAAGTGAGGCTGCTTCTGCCATAGCCTGGTAGCCTTAGGGCAGAGTCAGGGCAGCACAAACCCAGGGGCGGGGGCATGGCCGAGGTGGGGAGGGGGTGTGACTGAGGGGAGGACAGGGTGTGGCTGAAGCGGCACATAGTTGCTGCAGCCAGGGGCACATGGGAGCTGGCATACTTGCGCAGCAGGGGCTGGGCAGCCTGGGTGAGAAGTGGGGGCAGAGAGAGAACAGAGAAGAGCAGGCACATGCACCAGGGGTGGCAGCATCATGACTGGCCTTAACTGCTGTAGGAGCAGAGGTCTGGGCCAGGAGCACAGAGGACACAAATCTAGCACAGCAGGCACATACTTCTCACAGCCCCAGGGAGGCTCAGAGGCCAGGTAGGCCCTGAGTCCAAGGTCCCTGCACCAGGAGCTCAGCTGTGGAGGGGGCGAGCTCAGCCCTGCCACTTGCCCGCCCCTGCCCCGGCCCCTTCTCCTGCCCTCCCCATGGCACCGCGTTTGAAACAGGTTGCTGCCAGCTTGGGCCCATAGCACCTCTTGGAGTCATCCAGCAATGGTGCACCCCTGGCCTCCTTGCTGCCCTGACCGGGTCTCGGTCCCCAGTGGAAGCCCCACGGGTCTGCACCTCACGACCTCCCACTAGCCCCCACCCCCCCACAGACTCAGACCCCTGACTCCTGCCTCCCTTCTTGTGTCCCAAACGCCCCTCCCCAGCACCAGACAGGCCAGCCCTGACTCTGCCACAAATGCGCCCCAGGAGTGGTGGAGTGGGGGAGTGGATGTTGATCCTGGGATCCTACCCCCATCCCTAGCGGCCAGTGTCCCAGGAAACAGGAAGATGCAGGGATGGGTGAAGAGGAGGCACCACTTAGCCCCTTGCCTAGAGCAGTGGGAGCCAAAGAGCTATGCATCTGCACCCTTCCTCTCCTTTGGGGGAACCTGGTGGCTTTACTCAGAGGTGGGGAGCAGCACCTCCACACCTGCCTTCTTGGGATTTTTCCTTTTTTCTGGGGGTGGGGAGTGTTGGATGCAGAAGATAGCCCCCCCTTCTGTGTGACCCCTTGTCTTTTGTGCTCGGTCACACTTTCCCCCGAGGAGAGTCCCAGAAGAGCCCACTAGGGAGGTGGGGGCACTAGGGGTCAGATAGAAGGTGAATGTCTGGGAAAAACACGCCCCTCAAACACACATATACTCTGCCTGTCCCCCTCCACTCCAGCTGTCAACATCTCTCCCAGGGTGATCACATTTCCCAGCTCTGCCACCATCTGCTGGTGCTCTAGGTCCATCTGGTTTCCTCATCCTCCCCAAGAATCCACCAAGTCACCCAGAAGCATTTAGGCTGGAAGTAGAAAGTTCATCCATGTATGTAGCCTTTAGGACCCATCCATTTCCCCAACCCTGCACCTACCCCGGGTCAGGCACTTCTCTGGGGGCACCATGACCTCCTGCTTATTTTCAGTCCAGGCTCTGAAGAGCCACCTGTCTTAGGACACCTTTACCCAGAGTCCTGGCCTAGGGTTCTGGTGAAGGGGGAGTCAAGGCTGGTTATTCCCAAGGGAAAGTGTCTGGCCCTGGAGATAGGGAGAGGCAGGGTGGTTCAGCATTATTAGAGTGGTGCTTCCTTGGGTTGAGTCCCTGGTTCTGACAAGGAAACTTTCGTGCTCCAGCTTGTACATTGTCCCAAATGAGGAACCAACAAACTCAGGAGAGGCACTACTCTGAGTCTATGTATATGTGTGTGTGTGCATGAAAGAGAGATAGAGAGAGAGAGAGAGAGAGAGAGAGAGAGAGAGAGAGAGAGAGAGAGAGAGAGAGAGAGAGAGAGAGAGAGAGAGAGAGAGAGAGAGAGAGAGAGAGAGAGAGAGAGAGAGAGAGAGAGAGAGAGAGAGAGAGAGAGAGAGAGAGAGAGAGAGAGAGAGAGCCTGACTGTGCTCAGGTGAGTGATCAGTTGGCAAATTGCAGGTGCTGCATGGATGAGTCTACAGTCACTGTTCTGGATTTGTGTGTGTGAGTGTGTGTATTTGTTGTTCTTTTTTCAATGCCAAGTGTGAGACCAGCCATAATTTTTGTTTTCACCTTCACTGTTTCATGGCTCCTTTGCGGAAGATTTCAGTAGATGTTGTTTCCACCTCTCTCTTCCCTCTTTTCTATAGCCCACAGTAGCTGCTGGGCCTGCGTGGGTCTCCCCTAGGAGGCCTGTGTGACCCTCAGACCAAAGTGGACACCTTCTGTCTTAAGCCTAAAGGCTTGTGAGATGAGTGTGACCACAGCTGCACTCCTCCAGCCAGACAGTCTGCTCTCGTTTGTATAGTTGGAGCTAATTCAAGGGTTGGGAATGTGTCTGCCAAATGTAATTAGGGAATGAGATGGAGGGGGGCAGTAGGGCAGGGGCTGTGAAGCTAGGAGGGTCTGGGAAATGGTGAAGGGTGTGACATTGCAGATGGTTCACCATCTGCAATGAGGATGAGAGGCAACATTACCCAGGGCATTGATGGTGACCATGGGCATCTGGGCAGGGGGCTCTGGGACCCCACTGGTGGTGTGGATTTCCTCCCGGGGGAGTGCACTGGTGGGAAGTCCTCCCTGGAGTCCTGCAGACTCTAATGTGTGTCCTGCCTGTGCTGTTTCCAGCTGGGCAGTGGTAGGCAAGTACATTTCCCCTTGCTGGAGCCTGCTTGGTATCAGGCCATGGCAGTTAGCTAGGGCTTGCTGAATGCGTTTCTGTAAACTGCTGTGGGCAGTTTGATTGGGACAACTGAAATGTCACCTTTTCCAGGGTTTTTTTCTTGAAGCTGGCAATTTCCACTAACGCCTGGGATTATGGGTCAAATTAGACAGACCGTTTCAGCCAACAATCAATGACATTCAAAGTATCACAAGCAAAGTTCCCAAGCCAGATGGTCTCCTGCTATGAACGTCGTGCCTAGATTGCTTTTATGCAGCTGCTGTTGATTCTCCTCTGACTCTCTCTAGTGTGACCCCCAGAGTTGAGTGAAGGTTAAAGTACTTGAGGCAGTGACCATTTGTTGCTTGTTTCAGAGCACAGCAACACGTGGTGCTAAAGCACCTAGTTATGTGCCTTCATAAGACCTGTAAATACTTAGCTCGGGGATCTCCTCCTGGGCTCCACTGTGTCAGAGTGTAGGACAAGGCCTGAGCTGCAGCCCGTTTAAATAAAACAGCTGTAGAGTCTGACTCTCGGCAGTCTTCTTGGTGGGGGTCCTGTGACCTAGACATAACATTGAGGATGTCATGGGGAGCAGAGATTGTGACCTCACCATCCCTAGCCTGCCAGCTGAGAGTAGAGAGGATTCTCAGCACCTGCACTGGACTCTGGGAGATTTAGAAACCCAAGATGCCTCGAGGATCCTTCCTCTATAACATGAAACTTGGGGGTTCAGATGTGGTTGGCCATCCTGGTTGGCCCCAGCGGTAGGAGAGTAGGCCCCTTGAGCCTAGCCTTCAGCTCATGGCAACCTCATTCACACCTGAGTGGGGAATTGAGTGCCACAGAGCTGGTCAACCGCTGGCCAGAGATCTTTGAGAAGATAGGCATCCCAGAGGCTCTGGAATCCAGCAAGTACACTGTGGATCATGTCTTCAGAGCCAAAACAGTTAAGTTTGGTGGCACCAGGATAGTGGGAAGAGGGAGGAGGGAGAACTGTGGGAGAGCTACATCAGGCTTTGCCTCGCTCACCAGGATGCTTACACGAATGGGATGGGACTTTTCTGTAGTATTTTTGTAGACAGATGCTCATTTATTTATCCAACAAAGAATTACAGTGTGCGCCAGGCTCTGGAGGGGTCATAGAAAATGAGAGTTTCCAGTGCTGGTTCCACAGCACATGACGAAACCAGGTTTCAATCATCCCTGGCGCCAATGAGTTTATTTTCTGGTCACATTAAAAACAAGCTGTCCAAGGGCTAGGGAGGTATTGGTGTGAGGCAGTGTCGGGGTGGGGGGCAGGATAAGCAGGAAGATGAAGAGGGAGAACGATCACAGGTCAGGAATGTCAGGACATTGGAGCCATGACTTTGCCTGACAACCTAGACCAAAAGTGATAGGGCCTTTGACCCAGCCACACATTAAGAGTCCTGGCACATTGGGTTCTCCATTGACCAACTGGCTATCGTCCACTGCAGGATGCCTGTGCAGTACATCCTTGGGGACTGGGATTTTCCAAGGCTCAATCTGAAGTTGACACCCCACCCCGTTCTTTCCTCCTCCAGAGACAGAAGTAAGCTGGCCACTAGCACAAGACAGCCAAGGAATGAGGGTGGGAGTAAGGACCCTTGTTGACCCAGACTTGCTCTATGGGGCAATAGGACCCCGTGATTGCCTTTCTCAGAGGCAGATATGGGTCTCTTTGGTGGCTCAGCCTTTAGTCTAGGTGGCAGATCTGAGATTCAGAGAGGGCAGACTGAAGGTGGGGCAGGTTTGGATAGAGGCTGGTGGGAAAACCAGAGGCACTGGTCTCTGAGCAGGGTTGTTTCTTTGAAGATACTCACAACCCAGGAACATTCCGGGATAGATCAGCCCTTTTCTCCTTCCTGAGAGAGAGGGACCAGGAGCCCTTGAATCTGCATGCCTTGGCCAAGAAATCCTTTCATTCCCACATCCTGTGGTTGGATAACTAGACCTCACCTCCATACCCAGTGAAGAGGCAGGACAGTGAGAGATCTTGAGTCTTTGATAAGGTCAGGGGATCCTGAATATGCGATTGTATTTGAAAATCCTAACTTGGTGCATGGTAAGTTCCATCTAAGATTACCATGATGTAGGACATAGAATCTAGAGAATCAGAGCAGGATGGGGTCTGTTCTGGGAGTCGAGTATTATGTGTGAGCTTTCAGCTCCCATATGCCCACCTGCTTCCCTTTCTTGGGTGGGTCTTTGCTAGAAAAAGCTTGAAACTAGGGACTGGGTCCTATTCCTTGTCATTTATACTCTAATCTAGCACTCTACCATTTGAGCCACAGCTCCACTTCCAACTTGTTTGGGTGTTTATAATTGGAGATAAAGAGTTCTCTTGGACTTTGTTGCCAAGGGTGGCATCCAAATGTGGTCATCAGATCTCAGTCTCCTGAGGGGATAGGTTGAGAGGCATGGAAAAGTATCTTTGGCCGGGTGGCACTAGCTCATGACTGTCATCCTAGGTACTCAGGAGGTGAGATCTGAGGATCAGGGTCAAAGCCAGCCTGGGCAGGAAAAACCCTGAAGCTCTTATCTCCAACGAACCGTCAGAAAAGCAGAAGTGGTGTTGTGTTATGGCTTAAGTAGTAGAGTGCTCGCCTTGAGCTGAAATGCTCAGGGACAGCACCCAGGCCTAGGGTTCAAGCCCCACAACTGAAAAAGAAACAAAGTAAAACATATTTGCCTGCAAAGGATGGTTCAGGTGTGGGAGGGATAAAGAGAGGGGTGCTGTGGTTGGGAGACCAGGTGCTTGCCCCACTGTACAGACATTTCTAAGAACTCCCCAAGTTTACCCCAGCTTGAAGCCACAGCTTCAAGAGGACATGGCTTGTGGCAGGCAGCGAGTGGGCGAATGGGTGCAGAGGTGGGATTGCTGTGTCTGTATTCTCTCCAATAAAGATGGATTTGGATGCTTGGTGACAAAATCTGAAGTGAAGGGTTGCAAGAAGTTTGTGGCCTTATAAGATGGTTTTCCTCTGGGTATGTGAAGGTAGCTGAAACCGGAAGTCACCAGTGGCTCACAGCTGTCATCCTAGCTACTCAGAAGACTGAGATGTGAAGACCATGGTTCAGAGCCAGGTTGGGCAGAAAAGTCTGTGAGACTTGATGTCCAATGGATCACCAGAGAACAGGAAGTGGCGCTGTGGCTTAAGTGGGAGGGTGCTCACCTTCAGCTTAAAAGCTGAGGGACAGTGACCTGTCCCAGAGTTCAAACCCCATGACCAACAACAAAAAAAGAGGTGGCTAAGTTTTCTGCATAGCAGTGTGTACGGTTTGAAATGCCATGCTGGTCTATGAGACATTCCAGATATGTGAGAGGCTCAATGTTTTGTTTTCAGTGGGTCTGAGGTCGGTAGTGCCACCTTCTTGAGGGTGGGATGTGATCCTAATGGAATGAGTTCATGGTTCTGTTTTCAGGGACTGCTGAACCTTTGGGCTATCTGTGTGTGTGTGTGTGTGTGTGTGTGTGTGTGTGTGTGTGTGTGTGTGTGTGTGTGTGTGTGTGTGTGTGTGTGTCTGTCTGTCTGTCTGTCTGTCTGTCTGTCTGTCTGTTTCTGTGTCTGTGTGTGTGTTTGAAGGTACAAGAACTGGGCCTTTTGTGGTCAAAGCTAGTGCTCCCTCTGTGGCTATTTGGTAGTTCACTGTAGATAAGAGCCTGTCAGACTTTCCTGCAAGGGCTGACTTTTAAAAGTGATCCTCAGACCTCACCTTCCTGAGTAACTAGGATGACAGACAGGAGCCGGTTTTATGTGTGTGTGTGTGTTTGTTTGTATGTTTGTGTGTGAGTGAGTGTGTGTGGAAGTGGGTTGTAACAAGGAGATCTGGGCCTTTTTGTAACTTCTAACCACTATCTTTGGGTGGTGCATGGGCTTTGTGGCTGAAGTCTGGGGGCCTGGAAGGGTGAGACGCTTGAAGGGGACTCAACACCTTTAAATTATAAGACCAAGGGATCTTTTTTTTTTTTTTTGGTCGGTCATGGGGCTTGAACTCTGGGCCTGGGCGCTGTCCCTCAGCTCTTCAGCTCAAGGCAAGCTCTCTACCACTTGAGCTACAGCGCCACATACTGACCAAGGGATCTTTGTGCCCTGGAACTGTCTACTCACTTGGGCCTGGTGGTGGCAGAGGGAGCTTGGGAGGACCTGGGGGTGGGGCCCACAGGGGGTGGCTCCCCAGGGGGACAGAGAGTGTGACCAGCATTTAGTAAGGATGTGAGTCCTGTTAGTATGGGGCATATTGGCATCGGTCAGACTCTGGGTCTTCTGATCATGACATCTGAGGGGAGAGCCAACCCTATTTTAAATCTTGACCTGTGATTTCCAGATCTGAGTCTCCTGAGTAGATAGGATTATAGGCATGAGACTCTGGCACCAGGCCTCTGATTCTTTTTGGTATATTAGATTTTGAACTCAAGGCCTAGGTTTTCCAGTCAGGTCTTCTACCATGGGAGCTAAATTTTTCTTTCTTGGTCATTTCCAAGATAGAGACTCAATATATGCTCAGGCTGGGCTGGATCACGGTTCTCCTGTGACAGGCATGGGCCACCATGCGTGGTCATCTGTAGTTGGGATGGTAGACATGTTGCGCCATGCTCAGTTCTTGGCAATTCTGTGAGCATATGAAAAGAAGATAGCTGGAAAGGGCTCAGAAGGGGCCTGTTATTTATCATGCAACAGGTATGGGATTATGAAACAAAACATGGCTGTCATTCATCCTTACCCTATCCCCATGAGGAAAGGGATCCTTCACTGTGTTCAGTTTTGCAGCTGGGGAAAACGAGGCACGGAGAAGCTGGATGGCCTACTCATTTCCCCCCAACTTACAGGAAGCTTGGCCTGACTTCTCTGCCATGCTCCCTAAGACTATGGGTGCTAATCAGTCCACTTCTTGTGGTAGGAAATTGACTTCTTGTCAGTCAGAGGCTTGAAATCTGGGCCTGGGTGCTGTCCCCGAGGCCCTAAGATCAAGGCTAGCATTCTACCACTTGTACCGCAGCACCACTCCTGGTTTTCTGGTGGTTCTTTGAAGATAAGAGTCTCAAAGATGTTCCTGCCTGTGCTGGCTATGAACCATAATCCTCATATCTCAGCCTCCTGTGTAGTTACCATTATAGGCCTGTGCCACCGGCACATGGCTTAAGTGTACTTTTGACTTTCTCTCTCTGTCTCTGTCTCTGTCTCTGTCTCTCTCTCTCTCTCTCTCTTTGTCTCCCTTTCTCTGTCTGTCTGTCTGTCTGTCTGTCTCTCTCTCTCTCTCTCACAGGAACTTGTTGAATGGGTGCTGCAGGAGGTGGCGTAGTGTCCCCATGTAGCTGGGACCCAAGATGTCCCTCTCATTCTGGAGGTGGGCTGTGGGTCAGGAGCTGTCTTGCTCAGCCTGTTGAACTAGTTCCCTGAAGTATGCCCCTCTGTGCCCAGGCTAGACCATGATGGCTATTCATTGTCAGTCCGTCTGCTGAGTCCTTCTCCACTATTCTCTGCTAACCAAAGTGGATGAGGAGGGATCGCGTTTTCCAACTGCACAGCACGATCCCGGGCCTCTGATCCTCACCACCACATATTGGGCCAGACCCTGATGATAAGAAAATGAATTCACTCTATGTCTACTTTTGCTTTGTGTCATTTTGGGGAGAGGGGGCAGTGTGCAGAGGAAAGACCCCAGGCCTGACACCTCCTGGGGGACATTTGTTCTTGTGACAGAGCCAAGTCATTGCTGTGGACAAGAAAGAAGCCGCTATCAGACTGACCCAGAAAAATGCTCAAAGGTAGGTAGGCTGTTGAAGTATCAAACCCACCTAAGTCTGCTTTCTCAAAACATGGAGGGTGCAGTGTGGGTGGCCTGGGACTGGCCCTAGGGGATTATAAATGGATGGTGGTGAACAGGTGCTGGTGGCTGAGGTCTGATGGTTGTGACTCAGAACCAGCCCAGGCAGGAGAGTCTGTGATATTCTTATCTCCCATAAACCACCTCCCCCCACCAGAATAAAAGCCAGATGTGGTGCTGTGGCTCAAGTGGTAGAGCCTCAGCCTTGTGTAAAAGAAGCTCAGGGATGACACCGAGGCCCCGAACCCAAGCCCTAGGACTCACAAAAAATAAAATAAATGAATAGTGGGCACCTGTTATGTTACTACCAAAAAGGATGGATTCAGTCTTCTCTCTGGTGCTTGAATCCAAACGAAAGGGGCTTCCCTTGATGTTCCTCTAAACCTCTCCTTCTGTCTATTATCCCTCCCGGCTTGAGCTGCAGGATAGTATTTAGATCATCCCTCTTGATATGACCTTAAATACCATCCCCTACCTTCCCTCCTTGGGATGGGGATCCTGGATTTACTCACCACTGGGAGGATGAGGCACTGCGGACATTGGGGTAAGTATCCCCGAAACTCATACTCTCACACACACACTCACCTAGGCCAACTCAGAGTAGTCTTTTCCAAAAACACTTTATCTCCTTGGATTAACTGACCTAGGAGAGGAACTTGATCCCCTGTAAATGACTATTTTAACTAGGGCTTGCTAGTTGACATGAGATAAACAGAAGCTCAAAAGAAAGGCTGTGGTGCCTGTCACCTCTGGCTCAGGCTCCTGCCTGACATCCTGGCTACTTGGGAGGCAGAGATCTGAGGATCAAAGTTCGAAGCCAGCCATAAGCTGGAAAGCCAGTTAGGCTCTACTCTCCATGGAACCACCAAAAAGTTAGAAGTGGAGCTGTAGCTCAAGTGATAGAGCACCAGCATTGAGCACAAAAATTCAGAGACAGCTCCCAGATCCTCAGTCCAAGCCCACATAAAGAAAGGGTCCCATGTGTTGCCCCCAGACTGCTTGAGCCTTGAGTGCTCTCTTCCAGAGTGTGATACAGCACCAGTCTCTGGGTAGTGTATCAGAGCCTTCAGAAATTGGGTGGTAAAAGCCAGACCTTCCCCCTTTGTGCTTTCTGAACACACACCAGCTGGTAGGCAGAGCTTGACAAGGCCAGAAGCCTGCAGAGAAGAGAAGATCCCTCTCTGCCAGGGTGATTGGAGCAGGCTTCTTAGAGGCAGCACTTGACAGGGGGTCTTGCTTAACAAGGAGGATCTGACAGGAAGAACAGAGAGCAAAGATGCTGTAGATAAAGGACAACATAGCTGAGCATGTTCATTTCCAGCCAGGGCTAGTGGTGACAAACTCAGTAAAGATGTGAAAGTCTGTCCCAAGACAGGCCCAAAGTGTCACAGAAGAACAGCTATCCAGGGTTGAGATTGTCTCTTAGCAGCAGTGAGTTCGCCTAGCACACAGGAAACCCTGGGTTTGATTCCTAGGTCCCGCATACACAGAAAAAGCCAGAAGTGGAACCATGGTTCAGGTGGAAGAGCACTTGCCTCGAGCAAAAGTAGCTCTGGGACAGTGCCTTGGCCTCGAGGTCAAGCCCCAGGACTGTCAACATATAACAGCACTCCAAGGGACCTAGGTGACAGGTGGATGGCCTTGCCCTGTAGCTCTTAGTAGATCCATCTATGCTTTGTATCTCCTTTGAAAGAGGGGATTTGGACACTCCTACTGCCCGGGCACCCATGGAACTGGTTATCAGCAACCCTCCTAATGTCTTCCAACTGGATATGGAGTAGCTGGCCCCAGAAATCCTCAGGTACCAGTTGGTAGGGGCAGGGGGATACAGGGCAGCCCCCAGATGACCTAGTGGGTCTGATCTGCCCAGATGACTAGGCCATCCAGAGGAGGTGGATGGGAACTTAGAGAGGGGTAGTGATGTGAAGGGAGCCCTTTAATGTCCGTGATCCTACCCAGATTCCAAGCCTCAGTTTGCTGTCCCTGAGGGAGGTTAAAGAGTGTCTAGGTGGTACTGTCTAGAGGAGGACTAGGTGGAAATTCTAAAGAATGAGAGACCATAAGCCCTGTGCTGGTGGCTCATGCCTGTCATCCTGGCTACTTGGGAGGCTGCGATACAGAGGATCTTATTTCCCAACTGAGGCAGGAAAGTCCCATGAGAGTCTCATCTCCAACCCCAACTGTAAGTGGGCCATGGCTCAAGTAGTAGAGCACTGGCCTTGAGAAATAATCATCATCAGGGAAAGTACTCTGTGTAAGAAGGTGGCTCTTTGGGCGATGCCAGTGGCTCACAACTGTCATTCTAGCTACTCAGGAAGCTGAGATCTGAGGATCACAGTTCAAAGTTAACTTGGGCAAGAAAGTCTGTGAGACTATCTTCAGTGAACCACCAGAAAACCGGAAGTGGTGCTCTGGCTCCAGAGTTAGAACGCACACCTTCAGCTGAAGAGCTGAGGGACTGTGTGCAGGCCCAAAGTTGAAACCCTATGACCGACAACCAAAAATAAGGTGGCTGAGTTTTCTTCATAGCGTTGTGTACAGTAGGAAATGCTATGCTGTGTTAGGAGCCATTCCAGATGTGTGAGAGGCTCTGAGTTTTGTCTACACTTGGTCTGAGGACAATACTGCCATCTTCTCGGGGGTTGGGATATTCATGTGCTCAGGGCCTTGGGCTACCCGTTTGTTTGTTTTATTTATAGTTGTGTGTGTGTGTGTGTGTGTGTGTGTGTGTGTGTGTGTGTGTGTGTATGTATGTATTTTTCCCTCATCTTTCTCTGTCCACTACCTGAGTGCCTGTCTGCCTATTCCTGAATTCGTATGGTGCCCATCCTCCATGGCAACCTTGCCTTTAGCCCCCTATCAGGATCTATAATGAGTTCTAAATTTCCAGATACCTGAATATTCCAGTTTTTCTTTGGGGCCCAAGTTCGACTGTTCATATCTTTGTCTGCTTCCAAAGGATTCTGGGTCAGCAGGGCCAGCTAGCATATGTTCTCCCCTGCCTCTGGGGGGGGGAGGGCAGAATCAGTTGTCATGCGATGTCTTGTCCTTTTCTTCAGCTGGGCCTCTGGCTGCACATCCTACTCCCAGCAGGCTTGCAGTGGAGTGGAGGAAGGGTGGTTACCAGTGACTCTGGCCAACTCGAGCTTGAGGGCTGACTGAAGGCTGACCCAGCAAGGATGATGAGGGGCTACATGGGAGGTGAGGCCAAGGTGGCTTGGAAATATTGGTCGATATCTTTTTGCAGGCAAGTCTATCTTCTGGCCCTAGCAGGATCTCTCAGGCCCTTCTAGATAATTCCTGATGTCCAGAATACAGAGTCACAGATTTTGATCTCTAGGGTCAGGGAACTGGGGGATGAGAGACTGGTTTGGCTCGTACCTCAATGTTCTGTGGCATTATCCTTGACCTGGCTACGTACCTCTTGTGTAAGTTCACTTCTTAACCCAGTGCTGGCCATATCCTGGCCACTTGTGCTGTGGAAGTGACAGGAGCAGAAGTGAGATCTAGAATGACCAAGATCTGGATTTTTGGCATGGTTGGGGGAGGGGTGTCTTTAAAAAAATTCTTTGAGCTGGAACTCAGACCTTGGCACTGTCCCTGAGCTTCCTTTGTTCAAGGCTAGCACTCTAACACTTGAACCACAGCTCACCATTCATCTTTTTTAGTAGTTTAATAGACAGAAGTGTCTCACATATTTTCCTGCTTGGGTTGACTTCAAGTTGCCACCCTAAGAGCTCAGCCATTAGAGTATCTAGGATTGCTGGTATGAGCCACTGGCACCTGCTAAGTTGTGTGTGTGTGTGTGTGTGTGTGTGTGTGTGTGTGTGTGTGTGCGTGCGTGTGTGTGTGTGCATGTGTTTACCAGGGCTTGAATTCAGAGCCTCGGTGGTATGCTTTAGCTTGTTTGCACAAGGTTGATGCTGTACTACTTGAACTACAGTAGCTCTGCTACCCATCTTTTTGGTGATTCATTGGAGATAAGAGTCTGCCCAGGCTAGCTTTGAATCTTGATTGATCCTCAGGCCTCAGCCTTGAGTAGCTAGGATTATAGGCATGAGCCAATGGCATACAGCTGCAAGGCTCTGTTTTTATAATCTCTTCTGTTCTAAAAGTTGTCTTCTCGCCCTGGCATAGATCTCTGACCTCCACATCAACTCCCAGCAGCCCCTGACTGTGTGAAGAACATAAAGCTTAAACTTGATCCCATTATTTTTCCTCATGGGAGGAGGTTATGTTTCATCTGAAGCCAGGGTTAGGAGGGGTAGCTGTAGATGGGTGCTCAGCTGGAGAGAGGTAGTCTGTTTTAGCCAAGAAAGAAACTGTGGCCAGATGGTAATAACTCATGCTCTCATATTCCTAGCTCCTCAGGAGTCTGAGATATGAGGATTGCCATTCTGAGGCAGCCCAGCTAGAAAAATCTGTGAGACTCTCTTCTGCAAATAACCACCCAAAAGCTGGAAGAAAAGCTGTGGCTTAACTGGTAGAGTGCTAGCCCTGAATATAAAAAGTGAGGGACAGAGCCCAGGCCCTGAGATCAAGCCCTAGTCCCAAAATGCTTATGCATGCGTGCACACACACACACACACACACACACACACACACACACACACACACAAAGGTGGTTATGGTAAGCTGAACTAGAACTGGGGGCAGTCCTGAGTCATAGTCACAGTAAACTCTAAAGAGATACATCCATGTACGGGGCCACAGGACCATGGGAAGGACAGTATGGATGCTCGTCTGTAGTCAGCCCATGATCACAGACCTTCATCTGCCCCTGAGCACTGGTGTGGAAAGCAGGCCTCTGAGTCCCTGGGACTCCAGGGACAGTGACTACTACAAGCACCAACCAGCTGGCTGTGAATTCCTGAGCCTACAATTCTTTCATGAGCCCAACTCAACACCTGCCCAAGGTGTGCCTGACAAATTCACACTCATATGATGCCACATGCGTAGGCATTACCTGGTGTGATATCTTGCAGCTTCTGCCCCTCTTGGCCCAGAACCATGGTCTAAGATGTCAATTTACTGGTCAGATCCACATTACACCCATGACAGATGCCATTCTGATTATCTCCATGCCCCAAGGCTCAACCCTTCTCTGTTACTGTGGCTTGCTCTACAGGTAATGGCCTCCAAACAAGCTGTTCTCAAGACTTGTAGGACGCCTAGATATTGGGAGACCCTCAGTGGCCAACTGGAAAGTACTCTACCTAGAGCAACAGAGGGAGGTCCAAGCAGGCCAGGTGTTGGTCATGGGGCTTGAAGTCTGGGCCAGGGTGGTGTCCCCAAGCTCTTCAGATTACCACTTGAGCTAAAGAGCCACTTCCGGTTTTCTGGAAGTTCCTTGGAGATCAGAGTCTCCGGATTCCTGCTTGGGCTGGTTTGAAACCTGGTCCTTACATCTCAGCATCCTGAGGAGCTAGGAGGACAGGTGTGAGCCACCGGTGGCCGGCTGATCTGGCCTTTAACCACAATAGACTAGGAGCTCCTGAAAGATTTTCTTTATTGTATCTGTGCCAGTACGCGGGCTTGAACTCAGGGCCTGGGCTCTGGTCTCTTAACATTTTCCCTCAAGGTTAGCACTCTACCACTTGAGCCACAGCTCCATTTCAGGCTTTTGGTAGTTAATTAGCAAGAAGAGTCTCACTAACTTTCTTCCCCTGAGCTGGTTTGACCCATGATCTCTATCTCAGTCTCCTGAGTAGCTAGGATTTACAGGGGTTGAGCCACTGGTGGCATTGGGCTAGAAGCTTTTCTTAAGTAAGCTTTCTTCCCTGTGTTTGCCTTGACTCCTCCATGCAAAGGTGGACTGAGGGTCAAGAGCTGTGAAAAATAAGCTTCCAGCCACAGGAAATGGCTGGGGTACCTGGTAAAAAGCAAGCTAATCTTCCCCCTGGACCCCATTCTGGGACCAGACCGAGTACCCTACCTGTGACTCAAGTACAAACCTTGACCCAGCCTTGAATGTCCTCCCAGAATTGTCTGAAGCCACAGAACCTTCATCCTACCCACACCATCTGCTCTCCACCACACCTCAGGACCTTTGCCCATGTTGGACCCTCTGCCTGAGACCCTCTGTCCTGAATCCACATCTTAGAACTCCTGTGGAACTTTGGCACTGGTTATATCACCTCGTGGAGCAAGTCTTTCCTTCCCTTCACCCTCTTTTTTTTTAATATTGAGTTGCTAGAGATGGAACTTTTGCAGGCTGACTGGCAAATGGTTTATCATGGTGTGTGTGTGTGTGTGTGTGTGTGTGTGTGTGTGTGTGTGTGTGTGTGTTTGTGTGTGTGTGTGTGTGTGTGTGCATGTGCGTGCCAGTCCTGGGGTTTGAATTCATGGCCTGGATGCTATCCTATCCCTGAGCTTTTGTGCTCAATGCTAACACTCTACTACTTGGGACACAGCTCTATTTCTGGCTTTTTGGATGTTTAATTGGAGAAAAGTGTCTCATATAGACTTTCCTGCTTGCAATTGGGATCCTCAGATCTCAGCCTCCTGAGATCTGAGCTTACAGGGGGATCCACCAGCACCTGCCGTCTACCCTACCTCTTACCTATAACCTTGATCTTCCTCTGAGTCCCAGAAGAATATGTCTCATCAGGCTCACTTTTTTTTCCAGTCTTTGGGCTTGAACTCAGGTTCCAGGCATGTTTCTGAGCTTCTTTTGCTCAAGGCTAGCACTCTATCACTTAAACCACAGTGCCACTTTTGGCTTTTTCTGTTTGTGTTCTACTGAGCAATCAAACCCAGGGCTTAGTGTGTGCTAGGTAAGCACACTACTACTAAGCCACATTCACAGACCAAGTCTCACGTATAAAAGGAATTATGAGGGTGAAATTGATTGGCATATCACTTTCGGCATAGATATTACTATTTCATACCTTTGCCAAGATTTGGGACCAGCCTGTGACTCAGCAATGAGGAATGATAAATGAGTGATAGCCACCATGCCCCAGAGGTCTAGTCTCACATTCTACAGAGGGATAGAGAATATGGAGCCAGAAACTTTTACAACTCCTACAGTATAGGTACTGTGGTCTCCCTAGAGGCAGTGGCTGGCTGCTAGGTGTCCCATCGGGCTTCAGTTAGTAATGGCTGTTCAGTTAGCTGTAGGCTCAGACTTAGTACAATTCAAGGCTTGTCCCAGCTTGCCCAGGTTAGAGGGCTGGGCATGGGCAACCTGCTGAATGCCTATCATCCATCCATCATCCATCCACACACAGAGACATGGAGTTATTGCCTATTTTTTGGGGTGGGGGACAGTTCCAGGTTTGTACTATGAGCCTAGACCTTGTCCCTGAGCACCTTTGCTCAAAGGTAGTGCTCGGCCCTTGAGCCACAGCCCAATTCATGTTTGTTTTTTTTCCTGTGATCTCTTAGAAATAAGAATGTCTTGGACTTTTCTGTCCCGGTTGAATTCAAATTGGCATTCCCTATATCTCAGCCTCCTGACGAGTTAGGATTACAGGCAGGAGCCCCTGGCTCCTGGTTTTCTTTTCTTCTTGTTCTTTTTTGTAATCATAATATTCTGAAATCTTCACGCTGTCATTCCAATGGTTTGCATTATAAGTAAACTACCCAAGCCTGGAGTTCGAATGCCAAGATTGCCACCCACAAATTGAAGGTTATCCTGACAAACTCATTCCTATTCATGTGAATGCTAATGGAATGTTATAAAAGTAATAATTAAATTTGCAATTAATTCATGATCCTATTTTAGAATGCCACATAAAAATTATTGGATTTATGTGTTCCATTCTATCACCATGGTATGATTTCGCTAATGGAAGGATATTGACTAATTTTTAATTAATGTTTTTATAAATATTCAAACGTGATACTTCATTAAATGGAGGCATAATTTGATAACTAATAATTGGTTATTATATATATAATTTAATATCCTCACATTCCCTCTCTCGCTGCATTTATATATATCTACACATCTATTTATCTTTTCTATCTATCTATCTATCTATCTATCTATCTATCTATCTATCTATCTATCTATCTATCTATCTATCTATCTATCTATCTACAAATCTACCTATCTATCTGTCTATATTGTGTACTCCTGTGGCTTGATTACGGGTCCTCAGAACTTTCTGGCAGCTCAGTTTGCTAGAGGCTGGTGTGCTAAGACTGTGACCCCATTTATGGATTGGCCATTGTATGCCATAAGTTGAAATCCCAGCATGTCCAAAAATTTATTCGTGGAGTAAGAAGCCAATTTTGACACATTATTTTTTTCCTTTTCTGTTAAAGTCCTGGGTCTCAGTATGATGTATAATCCACATGCAAATATATCCTATGTGATATGATGTAATAAAAGAACTGTTATATGTGTAATAATACTAAATAAATAAGGGTAATAAACATCATATTCATTAAACCCATGTATGTAAATAGATCTCATATATTAATATTACTTTTTTCAGTGCTGGGGCTTCATTTCAGGCCCTGGGAACTGTTCTGAATTTCTTATCTTCAAGAATGATAAGCCTTTCCCCTTCATCCACAGTCCCACAAAATTATCCAGACCCTGAATTCAAATACAAGATACAAGGCCTTCCAGAAAAATAGTGTAAATTCCAAACCAGGACATTATTATTATTATTATTATTATTATTATTATTATTATTATTATTATTATTATTATTATTATTAGCCGAGCACAGGGCTTGCTCTCAAGTCTTGGCACCTCTTCCACAGCCAACCCTTGGATCCTAGGAGAGTTCAAATCTTGGGGCTGGCAAAAAAAAGGAGAAGCATAAAACTGAGAAGTTCAAGAAGATGGTTTTATTTTTTTTCCTTTGTATTGTGACGATCCTGGATGTAAATGACAAGGCAAAGAAAGAGTACGTGACCTTGCATTGCTGATGTTTGGCGGACTATTAAGGAAGCCATAGCCGAAACTGGCAACTTAGGTGTGGAGGTCGAATCCTGGGATTGCCAATAATGAATGTCAGAGATTCTAAGAAACCCATTCTCAAGTACATCCATACAAATGGAATGTTATAAAAGTAACAATTAAATAAGTAGTGTTTGATTATATTATAAAATTTTACACAACATTTATACTACTATGACTAATTTTCAATTAATGCTTTATTATGTATGCAATCATGATACTTAAAAAGGGAAGGCATAATTTAATTGCCAATAATTGGTAGTAATATCATATATGCATTTTCATAGTATACAGACATCTCTCTCTTGTTTCATGCATCTACATCTGTCTGTCTGTCTGTCTTTCTATCTATCTATCTATCTACAAATCTACACATTTATCTGTTTATTCACTTGTCACTACTAGGGCTCAGTATTAGAGTGCTCACCTAATATGTATAAAGCCCTGGGTTCGATTCCTCACTGCCACATGCACAGAAAAATCCAGAAGTCATGCTGTTGCTCAATCAGCTGAGCAGGAGCTTTGAGCATAAAAGCTTAGGGACTGTGTTACTCAAGACCCAGGAATGGCACCAAAAAAGATAGAACGTTCTGACTGCAACTGTATAAGGATCGGACTGCAAATACTTCATCACAGAGCAAGCCAGGAGTCTGGTGCTGACAGCTTCCATCTAACCTGACTTAGCCAGAGGTAAACTGCTGCAACTCAGCTCCACACAACCAGATGCTGCTGGATCATTCACCCCATCATCCAAGATCCTTGGGAACTGAGATCTGACACTGGTGGGTTAAAAAAACCCAGTGCTGGCAGGAAATCTGTGAAACTCTGAGCTGTGGCTCAAGGTGGTAGAACTCTAACCTTGAGGAAAAGATCTTAGGACAGTACCCCTAACCTTTCAGTGCAATCCCCGTGGCTGACTCTACCTACCCAATAAAACCCACCCCTCTAAATCATTAGATGTGAACATTGTGTGGTTTGTGATGTATTTCTGAAAGAATGGTGATATTGATGAAAGCACCCTAATTCTACTGACAGTGTGTGGGATACAGTTATGTGATGAGTGCTTCATGAGGTGTTGTGTGCTAAGTCCTTCACTGGGTACATTCTTTCATCTGGTCCTTGTAAGAGCTCCACAAGTCAGATGATTGTGCAGATGAGAAACTTGAGGCTCAGATAGCCCCATGACAGGGACAAAAAGATGTATGTACCTAACTCTAGGGAGTTTTCTCCTGCAGACAATTCTTTTGGTTTATTTTTCTTAGTCATGGACCTTGAACTAAGGGCCTAGCCACTGACCCTTCCCTGTTGGCTCATGGCTAGCATCCTATCATGTGGAGCCAAGAACCCCCTTGCAGCAGAGTGTTACAGTCTAGGTGTCTGTAGCTGAAGTGTGTCATCCTGCGTACTCAGCAAACTGAGATGTAACAATCTGGGTTCTAAATTATCCCAGACACAAAAGTTCCCATGAGACTATTATCTCCTATTCACTACTTAGAAACTTGAAGTGGAAGCTGGGCTCCGGCAACTCACGCCTGTCTTCCTAGCTACTCAGGAGCCTGAGAGCTGAGGATCACAGCCCGAAGCCAAGCTGGGCAGCAAAATCCTTGAGAGGCTTCTCTCCAGTGACCTACCAAAATTCTGCTGATATGCTGTAACTCAAGTGGTAGAGTGCTTTGTTTTAGCTGAAGAGTTCAAGGACAGCACCCAGGACTAGACTTCAACTCCTCCAATTTCCAAGAAAAGAAAGAAAGAAACCTGAAGTGGAGTGCTGGGAATGTGTCTGAGGGGTAGAGTGCTTTGCATGTATGAATCCCTGCGTTTGATTCCTTAGTACCACATCACTAGCAAAAAGCCTGAAGTAGCTGTGTGGCTCAAGTGGTAGAGTGTTATCTTTGTGGCTCAAATGAAGTCTCTCTGTCCAAACAGAGCACTGGGGAGAGAGATAGCTTGGGGTACAAAGGGGGCTTTTTCTCTTGGCATTCAGAGCTTGCCCACACTCATCCTCACTAATTGTCCCAGATGAATTGATTGTTACACAGCTGTACAGGAGTAAAGCTTTTTCTCTGCCTGTTCCAACAATGAGGCAGAGTTCCTCCTGCAGCCTGGGGTGCAGAGAAAACCTCAGCCTATTCTGGGAACAGTGAGGGGAGCCCCGGAACATGCACTGTCTTGAAAACACTGTCTGTGATATGAAATCATTCTATTCAAAGCAAACTTCCTACCTGGGTGCCTTTCATCATAAGGACTCTGGACCTTCACCGATAGAAATGCATGCATACATACATGGGGAGACATGGAGTCACTGGTTTTTTGTTTGTTTGTTTGGCATGTCTGGGGGTTTTATCATGAGCCCAGGCACTGTCCTTGAGCTTCTTTTGCTCATGGGTAGCACTCCTTCCTTGAGCCACAGCCCCATTCATGGCGATTTTTTATTCCTGTGATTCCTCAGAAATAAGAGTGCTGTGGACTTTCCATTCCCAGCTGAATTCAAACAGGCATTCTCTACCTCTCAGACTCCTGAAGAGCTAGGATTACAGGCAGGAGCCTCTGACACCTGCCTTTCTTTTCTTCTTGTTTTTTTCATTGTGACGAACTGAAATCTTCACAGTGTCATTCTAACGGTTTGCATTTCAAAGTAAACTACCCAGGCCTAGAGTTGAATGCCAGGACTGCCACCTACAAATGGAAGGAGATCTGGAGAAAATCTTTCCTATTCATGTGAATGCTTAATGGAATGTTATAAAAGTAACAATTAAATTTGCAGCTGGTTCATAATTTTCTTATAGAATGCCACACAAAATGTAGTGGATTATGTCTTCCATTCTAGCACCATGGTAAGATTCTCCCTTTTAAAGAATACTGACTACTTTTACATTAATGCTTTAATAAGTATTCAACCATGATACTTCATTAAATGGAGGCATAATTTAATAATAATTCATAATATATATAATTTAATATCCTCACATTCTCTCTCATATATATTGCAAACTATACATCTATCTAACTATCTATATCTATATTTACATCTATCTATATCTATATATATCAATCACTACTATGGCTTGTTGCCAGGTCCTCAGAACTGGCTGGCAGCTCAGTTTGCCAAAGCCTTTTATCTACAACTGATCCTTTCATGAATTGGGCATTGTGGGCTGTGAATTCCAATCCCAGCATGGCCAAAATTTTATATGTGGAGTTAGAAGCCAATTTTGTGATATTTTTTTCCTTCTCTGTGAAAGTCCTGGGTCTCATTAAGATGTATAATCCATATGCAAATAGATCCATATGATAAGATGTAATAAATGAAATAGATGCTATATATGAAATAATACTAAATAAAATTTAAAAATATAAGGGTAATAAATGTCATAAGGATTAAACCCGTGTATGTAAATAAATCTCATATATGAATATTATTTTTTTCAGTGCTGGGGCTTAAATTTGGGCCCTAGGAACTTGGCTGAAATTCTTTTCTTCAATGATGGTGAGCTTCCTCTCCCTCACAGTGGCAAAAAGTTACCCAGACCCTGAGTTCAAAACCCAGGCCTGTCAGAAAAACGGTGCAATTTCCAAGCCAGGGCCTTAATTTTATTTTGGCCATGCATGGGGCTTGACCTCAGCTCATGGCAACTCTGTCTCAGCTTCGATCTTCCTAGGCTGGTGTGCAGCCTCAGGACCCACAGCCCATCCTGAGATACTAGGACCCAAGGTCAAACCTTGGGACTGGCAAAAAAAAGAAGTGCTGGGAAGGTGGCTCAGTGATAGACGGCTTGTCTTGCATACATAAGGCCCTGGATTTGATTCCTCAGCACCACATAAGCAGAAAAAAACGGAAGTAGTGCTATGGCTCAAATGGTAAAGCGATAACCTTGAGTTGAAGAGTTGAGGGCCATCATCCAGACCCATAGTTCTGGCTGCAAAACTGAAAAAAAAAAAAGAAAAAAGAGAGGAAAAAAAGGAGAAGGATAAAACTGGGAAGTCCTAGAAGGCATTTTTACATTGTTTTTTCCTTTGAATTGCAACCATCCTGGTTCTAAATGACAGGGCCAGGAAAGTGTACATGACCTTGCACTGCTGATGTTTAGTGGGCTATCAGGGAAGGCACAGCCAAAATCAGCAACCTAGGCCCAGTGTGCGAATCCCAGGACTGCCACCTATGAATGGCAGTAGATTCTAAGAAACGTATTCTGATATATATCCATACGAATGATATGTTGCAAAGTAACAATTACATTAGTAGTTAGTGTATGATTATATTATAAAATTATACACAGTAATTATACTACATTGACTAATTTTCAATTAATAGTTTGTTATGCATTCAACCATAATACTTAAGAAAACGAAGGATTAATTTATCGATAATTGGTAGTAATGTAGTATATATAATTAATTAATATACAAACATTTCTGTCTTGTTTTATACATACATACATACATATATATATATATATATATATACTTCTATATGTATGTGTGTGTGTGTGTGTGTGTGTGTGTGTGTGTAACAATCTACATATCTATTTCTACATTTGTCATTCCTGAGGCTCAGTGGTAGAGTGCTCGCCTAGTATGTATGAAGCCCTGGGTTCAATTTCACACTATCACATGCACAGAATATGCTGGAAGTACTGCTGTCACTCAAGCAGTGGTGCACTGGTGTTGAGCATGAAAGCTTAAGGACTGTGTCTAGGCCTTTATTCAAGCCCCAGGACTGGTACCAAAAACAAATTAGAATGTTGTGACTGCAAGTATAGAAGGTCAGGATTTCAAATATCTCATCACAGAGCAAGGTAGGGGTCTGAAGCTGATGGCTGCCATCTAACCTGACTTAGCCAGAGGTCAACCATGGAACCAGATGCT
This sequence comes from Dipodomys merriami, assembly GCF_024711535.1. Classification (NCBI taxonomy): domain Eukaryota; kingdom Metazoa; phylum Chordata; class Mammalia; order Rodentia; family Heteromyidae; genus Dipodomys; species Dipodomys merriami. Next base: position 1,109,592 of record NW_027203960.1, on the reverse strand, counting down.
GCTGGCTCACCCCTTGCTGCTCGGAGGATGAGATCAGACACTGGTGGGTTGAAAACTCAACCCTGGCAGGAAGTCTGGGAGACTCTGAGCTGTGCCTCAAAGTGGTACAGCTCTAGCCTTGAGGAAAATATCTTAGGACAGTACCTCCAACCTATGAATGCAATCCCGAGGCTGATGACCCTCCCCACAAAAACCCACCCCTCTAAACCGTTAGATATAAACTTGTGTGGTTTGTGACTTGTATCTGAAAGAGTGGTGATACTGATTAAGTCACCATAAATCTAATGACAATTTATGCAATACAGCTATATGATGAGTCCTTCCTGGGGTGCTGGGTGCTGTGTCCTTCACGGGGTTCTGGGTCATTCATAGGGTACTGTGTCCTGAGTCTTTCACAGGGTGCTATGTGCTGAGTCCTTCATGAGTTGTTTACTTTCATCTGGTCCTTATAAGAGCTACACAAGTAAGATGATTGTGCATATGAGAAAGTTGAGGCTCAGATATGTCCCCAAGCCAGGGCCAAATTTATGTATATACTGAGCTCTAGTGACTTGTCTCCTGCAGACAATTGTTTTGGTTTAGTTTTCTCCATCATGAACTTTGAACTCAGAGCTTAGGTACTGAATTTCTACTTGGGCTCATGACTAACGTTCTACAATGCAGAACCAAGAACCCACTTGAAGCAAAGTGTCATGGCTTAGGTGTATTTAGCTGAGGTCTATCATCCTGCCTGCTCAGGAAGTTGAAGATCTCGGTTCAAAGCTATCTCAGATCATGGTCCAAAGCCAGCCTGGCCAAGAAATTCCTTGAGATGGTTACCTCCAATAAACCACCAGAAAGCCTGAAGGGGCACTGTAGCTCAGGTGGAAGAGCACTAGACTTGAACTGAAGAGATCAGAGATAGCACCCAGGTCCAGACTTAACTCCTCTAACTTACAAGAAAAGAAAGAAAGAAACCTGAAGTGGAGTGCTGGCAATTTTTCTTAGGGGTAGACTGCTTTGTATGTGTGAAACCCTGGGTTTGAATCCTCAGTACCACATCCATAGAAATGTTCCACATCACTGAAGTGGCACTATGGCTCAAGTGGTAGAGTGCTGTCTTTGTACAGGAGAAACTGAGGTACAGTGATAAGGTCCTGAGTTCAAGCACCATTGCCAATAATGAATAATTTCATTAGGTTCAGCTCCCTAGTTGTCTGCCAGAAGGACCCTTGAATTAATGGTAGTAGTTTGTTTCAAAACAGAAAGATAGTTTTACAAAGACAGGATGAGTGTAGGGAACTTGGCCTGCCACCTGAGGTGGCACAAATGAAGGCTTCCTGTCAAAAGAGAGCACTGGGGAGAGAGATAGCTTGGCGTACAAAGTGGCCTTTTTCTCCTGATCTTCAGAGCATGCCCACACTCATCCTCACTAAATGGCCCAGATGAATTATTTGTTACACAGCTCTATAGGAGTGAGGCTTCTTGTCTGCCTGTTATACAAATGAGGCGGACTTCCTCCAGCAGCCTGGGGTATGAAAAACCCTCATGCTACCCTGGGAACAGTGAGGGTAACCCCGGAACATGCACTGTCTTGAAAGCACTCTCTGCCCTATGAAATCATTCTATCCAAAGCAAATTTCCTAGCTGGGTGCCTTTCTTCATAAAAACTCTGGATGTTCACTGATACAAATGCATGCATACATACACAGACACAGGGAATTAATGGCTCTTTTTTCTGTGGCAGGTCTGAGGCTTGAACTGTGAGCTTAAACATTTTCCCTGAGCTCCTTTTGCTCAACTAACCATTTTATTGTGTCTTAAACCATGATTACCATAGTTTGGGGTGCAGCTTTTACACTCACAAATGATCCAGGGATCCTAGGACCCAAGCTCAACTCCCAGCACTGGCAAAAGTACATCAAACCAACAAAAATGGAGGAGGAGAAAAACAGAAAGTTTTACACAACAGTTTTACCTTTGTTTCCTTAGTACTGTGACCCTCGTGGGTCTCAATGACTCAGCTTGAAAATTTACATGAGCTTGCATGAATGAAGGCTGGGGGCTGTCAGTGAAGCCTGAGTCCAACCCAGATACCTAGGCCCTGAGTTCGATCCTAATACTGCCACCTATACACTGCTGAAGATCCTAGGAAACTCATTCCTATGTATAGGAACACTAATAGAATGTTTGAAATGTACTAACTGAATTACTAATTAGATAGTCATTCCAGTATAAGATTGCATGCAATAAATATAGGTCATTGATTAATTCTTTATTAAGTGTTCTACCGTGATTAATTAATGGAGTCATAATTTTAGACCAAATAATTGGTAGTAATGGAATATATAAAAATAAGCTATAGACATCACTCTTTATACAGGGTTACACACTAGAATCTACGTAAAAGTCTCTCTGTCTCTCTCTGTATATATTTATAGATGTATATACATATGTAAACACACACACACACACACACACACACACACACACACACACACACTGCAATCTAAACATCTATCTGTTTATATATTGGCTATTCCTAGGGCTTGATCTCAGGTCCTCAAATTTGCCTGCCAACTTCACTTGCATCAGACTGGTGTGCTAACATTTAACCATTCATGAAATGGGCCTTCTAGGCCCTGAGTTCAAGTCACAGAATTGCCAAAAACTTAATCCTGGTGGAAAAGCCAATTGTCACACTTGTTTTCCTTATCGGTGAAAGCCCTGGGTCTCAGGATGATGTATAATTCATAGGCAAATCTATGTCTTACGTAAAAAGATGCAAAAAATGGTGTATGTGTAATCATACTCACTAAAATACATAAGAAATAAAACACAAATAATATGAATAACTACACTAATCACATTATGCAGTAAACGTGTATGTAAATATAAATCATGTATTTAAAATGTATACGCATACTATTCTTTAGAGTGTTAGGACTTGAATTCAGGCCCTAGGAACAGGCCTGCCTTTTGTCTTCCAGCACGGTGAACTTCCCCATCCCCCACAGTGTTGCATATTTACCCAGAGCCTGAGTTCAAATCCTAGGCCTGGCAGATAAATGGGCATGAATTCCAAGACAAGGAGCCTCATAATATTTTAAATATTTTTAATGTATCAATGTATGTACTTATTTATTTCTTTTTATTTTGTCAAGCACAGGGCTTGAACTCAGGTCGTGGTAATTCTGCCTCAGCTCTGATCACTCTAGGCTGGGGTGAAGCCCCTGGACCCACAGCTGAACCTGGGTTCCTGGGCCCCAAATGTTGACAGGAAAAAATAAATTAATGAGACACAGAAAAACAAACAAACAAACAACTGGCAACATGCAGATGGCTGCCAGTTTTACATTTGTTTGGTTTGCTAGGTGACCATCTTGTGTCTGAATGACATGGCTGAAAAATGTTGATAACCTGGCATTGCTGAATGCTGGCGGGCTACCCAGAAAGCCATAGGCCAACACGTCAACATAGGTCCTGTGTTAGAAGCCCCTTCCTGTCCCCTACAAATGAAGGGAAATCCTAAGAGTCTCGTTCCTATTCATAGGAATATTGATGGAAGACTATGAATGGCAAGGTAGATTTGGTTGTTTCTGAATACTACTGTACAATTAGAGTGATTTTACAAGGCTAATGGATTTTAATGAGTATTTTTTGACACATTCAAAGAATATTATTAATTACATGGACGCAATAGTTTCCAAACCGTGATTGAATTAATTAATATTTCATTAAGGATGAAAACAATAATATTAATTACATGGAGGCATAATAAATACCCAAGAATTGGTAGAAATGTAGTCTATATAACTGAAGAATGTATCGACATCTCTGGCACTCTATAAATATCTGTATTTATTTGTGTACTACCATCTTCATGTCAATCTGTTCTTATTTTGTCAATGCCTAGGGCTCGATCTCAGGTGCTGGAAATGCTTGTCAGCTCCATATGCCCCAGGCTGGTGTGTTGATACTCACCCATTCATGAATTGGGTCTTGTAGGCTGTGAATTCAGTTGCCAGCACTCACAAAAATTGAATCGTGGATTAAGAAGCCCATGGTGACTCTTTTTTCCTTTTCTGTGAAAGTCCTGGGTGTCAGGTGTGAAGTTTCATATATATCTATATCCTATGTAATAAATGTAATAAATATTTCATGTGTAATAACAGTCAATAAAATAAATGGTAAATAAATGAATAAAACAAAAATAAAATGAATAACTATACTAAGCTCCACATGGGGTCAACATCTGGATCTCAATCTCAGGGCCTAGGAAAGGCCTGGCAGCTGAATTGGCTAGAGGCTGCTGTGCTGACAGTCAATCATTCATGAATTGAACCTTCTAGGCCCTGAGTTTAGATCCCAGCATTGCCAAAAATGTAATTGTGGAGTGAGAAGCCAAGCGTGACACATGTTTTCTTTTTTTTGAAAGTACTCGGTTATATGTAGTATGTATAATTCAGATGCAAATTTATAAGCCATGTAATAGGATGTCATAAATGAAAAAAATGTCATAAATGGAAGAATTGTCACTACAATAAATGAAAAATGATTGAATTAGTAGTGAATCATTCTAGGATAAAAATAGACACAATAATTACAGGATATGCATTAAGTTTAATAATTTATTAAGCATTAACAGAATAAAAATTGCATGGAAACATAAATAACTAATTATTAGTAATAACAGCTGATGCACAATTTAATAATATATAGACATCTGTCTCATTATATAAAAGGTGATTACATGTATGGATGTATGTACATATGTGATAAATAATAATAGGATATTGAGTAATTTTAATTAATGTTTTATTAATTGTTTACTGGGACACATCATTAAAAGGAGACATAATTTAATACCTAATAATTGGTAGTAATTAGTAATATAAATTAATAATATACAGACATCTTTTTGTGTATATAATATTTATATACACCAATCTCTATCTATGCCTCATTCACTCCTGGGGCCTGGTGGTTGAGTGCTCGCCTAGTAAGCATGAAGCCCTGGGTTCGATTCCTCAGTGTGACATAAACAGAAAACTCAGAAGTTCTGCTGCCACGCCTACTCCAGTGGAGTCTGCTTAGCATGGAACACCTGTTATCAGATCTGAGAATGGGGCCTCACAGAAGCCTACCTCTGAGAATGGGAATTCATAGAAGTCTACCTCAGAGAATGGGGCTTCAAAGAGGCCTACCTCCTGGAAAGGCTGGCAAGCCCCTGGGAAATATATGTTCCTGTTCCTGTTTTTCTTTTCTTCACTGTATAGGAGTGCCTATTAATCTTTTACTGTTCCTGCTGCTTGTTCTACCTTCTCATGTTCAACGTTCCCTTATTCAGGTCTCTTTCTTGGAAGTGATGACGACCCCACCATCCGATGAGTGTCCTGAGAATATGACTAACTTACCAGAGTTAAGTGCTACCCTGAAAGCCCCTCTTATGGAGGCTATTAGACAAGTCATAAGTAAATTTAAAAGTATTGGGGGTTTCATGATATCACTTCAGCAGAAGGAATTGTTTGTAAGAGATTTACAAGAAGCTGTAGGCACGGCTAGAGCAGAAAGTGTATATGGCTATTGGAGACTTCCCTTTAATCCTGAAGCATATACAATAGAGCCATATAGATATCCTGTAGATAAGAATGATGTAGAGGGATATTTAGACCAAAAGCTAAATAAGATTCCTAAAAGGTTGGTAGATGGAAGGTGGAAATGGCTTATCAGTGGAAAATGGTAGGCTCCTCCATTATCTAGAGGACCCTAAAGACTTCCCCCAGATCCATAGCCTTTTACAGGTGTGTATGATAAGGATGGCAACCGTTGGGTAAACTCTTAAGAAAAACACCTTCCTATTACTCTCTTCCATTTACTGAGAGACTTGCTAGATCTAGGTTTCCTTGTTGCTTACTATCAAAGAAGAAACAAAAAAGATCTTATGAGACAGTTAAGGCCTCTATGGAGAAGAGTAAATGATTATGTGAAAGGGTTACAGAGAAGACACTATGAGCTGGAATTTGATATGTGGCCAGATTTAACTAAGTATACTGAATATCATGAGTTTTGGCCACAAATTGGGGACCCTCTAAAAGAATGGCAAAGAAGCACAATTGCTTAGAAAAGATTTGAAATGCATAAAGTACAAAACTCAACAAAAGTAACAATAAAGTACTAGAGTTCATGCCTTTCTGTCCAGCACCTTGCCCATATGCTCTGGTTAATGGTTAATAGGTGATAAACATCTCGAAACCAATTGTATTTCTTAAAAAATACAGGAATAGCCTGAAACAAGTGCCTATCATCATAGCTCATCATACAAAAAACAAGATCAGGCGACCAGCTGGTGACCACCCAAGAACAAAGCCTTGCAGCAAGATTATGTAACCTTTTGCCCTTTCTCATGGAGACTTTTATCTATAAAAGCTTGTTGTCCTCTGCAATAAATCGTACTCAGCATTCACTCCTCTTGTGTGAGTTGTCTGTTTGCCCTCTCCCCACCTGTTCCAGTTATCTCCACTAGGTGTCCTCCATCTTCCCGAAAGAGCCAGTCAGCGGCATTCTGCTATCTTTCAATCAATTGAGTGCTAGCCTGGAGCACAGATGCTTAGGGACAGTGTCAAAGCCCTTACTCAAGCCCCAGGACTGACGCCACAAAAAGGTAGAATGTTCAACTGCAACTAGAGAAAGACAGGATCTCATCACAGAGAAAGCTAGTAGTCTGGTGCTGACAGCTGCCACCTAACCTGACTTGGCCAGATGTAAACTGTTGCAACCCAGCTCCATGGGTTAGCCCTGTCATCCTGGTTTACCCTGGCTTACCACCAACATCCGGGCTGCTCGGTGGCTTTTAAACTTGGCAGGAAGTCTGCTAGACTCTTTGAAATATGGCTTGAAGTGGTAGAGTTCTAACCTTGAGCAAATGGTATTAGAACAGTACCCCATGCTTGTAGTTCAAGCCCCATGACTAACCCCCCCAACAAGAAAAACAACAACCCAATAAACCATTAGATGTGAACTTGTGTGGTTTGTGAAATGTTCCTCAAAGAATTGTGATACTGATGAGAGCACCCTAATTCTAATGGCAGCTTGTTGAATAGAGCTATGTGCTGAGTCCTTCATAAGGTGCTCTGTGCTGAGTCCTGCACATGGTGCTATGTGCTGAGTCCTTCACAAAGTGCAGTGTGCAGAGTCCTGCATTGGGTGCTGGGTGCTGAGTCTTTCACAGGATGCTGTGTGCTGAGTCATGCAAAGAGTGCCATGTGCTGTGTTTTTTACAAGGTGCATTCTTTCATCAGGTCCTTGTAAGAGCCCCACAACTGAGATGATTATGCAGACAATAATATTGAGGCTCAGATATGTCCCTATGTCAGAGAAAAAATTATGTATTACTGAAAAGTAATGAGTTGTATCTTCAATTTTTTTGTTTTGTTTTTTCTCAGTCATGAACCTTGAACTAGGGGGGCCTGAGTGCTGCCCCTTACCACTTGGGCTAGCTCTCCACCACGTGGAGCCAAGGACCCCCTTGCAGCAGAGTGCCACCTAGGGGTCGATAGCTGAGGTTGTCATCCTGCCTTCTCAAGAAGCTGAGATCTGAGGATCTGGCTTCCAAACTATCTCAGACACAAAAGGTCCCATGAGACTGTCATCTCCAATTCACCACTAAGTAACCTGAAGTTGAAGCTGGGTGCTTGTAGCTCATGTGTGTCATACTAGCTACTCAGGAGGATGAGATCTGAGGATCATGGTTCAAAGCTAGCCTGAGCAGGAAAGTCCTTGAGACACTAAGCCCCAATGGACCACCAGAAAAACTGAAATGGTGCTTTGGCTCAAATGGTAGAGCATAAGACTTGAGCTGAAGAGCTCAGGGACAGCACCCAGGCCCAGACTTCAACTCCTACAACAACAACAAAAAGACAGAAACAAACTAACAAACCTGAAGTAGAGGGCTGAGAATATGCCTTTGGAGTAGAGTTCTTTGCATATATAAAACGCTGGGTTTGATTTCTCAGGACCACATCACTAAAAAAAAAAGCCTGAAGTGGCTCTGGCTCAAGAGGAAGAGGGGGGTAAGAGGGCTATCCTTGTACAAGAGAAACTAGTTACAGTGCTCAGGTACAGAGCTCAGGTTCTGAATTCAACTTCCAGGAATGGTATTTGAACCAGAGCACATGTGCAAGCACACACTCACACACACAGCCTAGAAGTGATGCCGTTACAAAAAATGGTAAAGCAGTGGGTGTCTTCACTGAGCTCATGGTCAGCACCCCAGCCCTGTGTTCAACCCCCAAACCTAGCCACCCAGGGACCAACTAGTAGAGGTCAAAAGATTCAAAACCTGGTGAGATTCACCAGCCCTAGATGACAGGAAGCTTTGTGATATTAGATATGTGGTTAGATTTTCCAAGCTTCTAGAAACCTAAGAGAGGCATCATATGCCCATCATCGCCCTCAATGAAACACTTCCTGAGGTTCAGTGCCCTGGTTGTCTGCCAGAACGTATCCTGAATTATATTGAGCACTGTATCTGAATACTGGAATATAGTATCCAAAGGCAGGATAAGTGCACAGAACTTGGACTGCCACGGGAGGTGGCACAAATGAAGACTTCCTGTCAAACCAGAGCACTGGGGAGAGAGACAGTTTGGGGTAAAAAGAGACCTATTTCTCCTGACTGTTAGAGCCCGCCCAAAATCATTCTCACTATCTGACCTGGATAGTTGTTTGTTACACAGCTGTACAGGAATGAGGCTTTTGTCTGCCTGTCCAGACAATGAGAGAGACTTCTTTCAGCAGGCCTGGGATGCAGAGAAATCCTCAGGCTACACTGAGAACAGTGAAGGGAGCCCTGGAACATGCACTTTTATGAAAGCAGTCTCTGTTATGAAATCATTTTCTTGAATACAAATTTCCTAGCTTGGTGATGTTCATCATAGCTACTCTGGAACTTCACCTATAGGAATACATCCATACATACCCAAACACATGGAAGTACAGGCTCTTTTTCAGGTGGCATATCCGAGGTTGAACTATGAGCCGAGGCATTGTCCCTGAGCTCCTTTGGCTCAAGGGTAGTGCATTAACCTTGAATTACAGCCCCACTTCTGGGTTTTTCTGTGATATGTTAGAAATAACAGTGTCATGGACTTTCCTATGCTGGCTGGATTCAAACTCAGATTCTCTACATATCAGCCGCTGAAGAGCAGCTATTAAAGTGAGAAGCCGCTGGCACCTTCTTTCTTTTCTTCTTCATTTTTGAATCTAGACAATCTGACCTGTTAACAGGGTCATTCCAATGGCTTGAATTTATAAGTTAACTACCAAATATTCTTTATAGCTGCTTTCACTGAGAAGGATTTTCTCTCCTCATCTTCTCCTCTGGTCACAGGTTTTAAGCCAAAAGTGAGAAGTGAGTGTCACAGGATTTGGCAGCAAATGTCCACAGGACATGTCAGCCCTGTCACTTAGCATTGAGCTGCAGTGAATTTACTGTCTCAGGATGAGAGGACCGAAAGCTGGAGCAATCCTCATACTGTCTACATTGCTCCTTTTACCTATAAAATGATCTAATAATTATGAGTGCTGTGTGTCTCTAACCTTAAGTATCTAGAACACACTAGAAGCATCTTCATGTATCTCTTTTTCTCTAGTGCCTCTTAAAATTTAGATTAAGGGCTTGTGTGGAGGGGCTACTCGGTGAATCCCTAAGGAAAACCCCTTGAGGCCTCTTGGGAGATCGCCGTTCAAAGTCAGCCTGAGCAGGAAGTCTGTGAGACTCTTAACTCCAATAAACCACCAAAAAACCAGAAGTGGAGCAGTGGCCCAGAGGGTAGAGCTCCAGCATTGAGGGAGAAAGCCGAGCAGGAGACAGAGGCTAGACCAGGCAGGAAAGCCTGGGAGGTGCTTATGTCCAATTAATGACCAGATGGGTGGAAGTGTATCTGTGGTGGTGGTAAAGCCTCAGCCTTGTGCAAAACAGCTCTGGAATGCATCGGGCCCTGAGTTCAAGCCCTGGGATGGCCACAAAAAGAGAAGGCCAAGTTTATGTATCAGTGCCCAATGCAGTTATGTGTGTATATTACCTCCCTGAGTGCAAACAGACCATATGCAATTCTTCTCCTTTTATTTACTGGATTATTTTTCAGATATGCTCCTTGCACATACCACATCATTGTCTTCATTTCAGGCCCATAGCTTTTCTCTTCCAGGGTTCCAGGCCTGTGTCCTTATATAATGCATCCTGAAGTTCTCAGCAGCCTTTATTTACATTTTATTATGGGACCAATGCAAGAATAGTCACAAATCAGACAGGGGACGAGAAGATCAGGTTTCATAGAAGTAACCAGTATTCAGAAAGTTTAACTTGGGGACGTAAAATGGTAGCATACTTATGTAAAAACTACCATTAAGGAAAAGATGAGGATGCTGGGAATGTGGATTACTGAGAGAGTGCTTGTCTAGCATGCAAGAAGCCTTGGGTATGATTCCTTGGGAGCACATACACAGAAAAAGCCAGAATCGGTGCTGTGGCTCAAGTAGTATTGTGCTAGAGACTAGTGTCCTGGCCTTTATTTCAACCCAAGAACTGGCAAAGAGATATCTAGATAGGTGGGTAGATAGATAGATATAGGCACATACATACATACATACATACATACATACACAAATACATTGATCCATAGATAGATTCAGTAGATAGATAGAAAGATGATAGATGAATCTGGTCTTGGATGTCAGGAGGAAAGAAGGGAACAATTCCCAGTCATGAGGCCTTCTGCAGTGTGCCAGGACACCAGCATCGTCTTCCCAGAACCATAGGGCAGGAAGACTGTCTCTTTTCCACTTCTCAGGCAGCCAAAGGCCCCAGAGTCAAACAGGTAGACCTAGTTTCTAACTCAGGGATTGGAGATTTGCATTAATGACGTGGAGAATGAAGGAAGGAGAAAGGACTGGCAGAGATAGAAGAAGGGCCTTCAAATATGACAGATGGTGAGTGAAAAACCCACTCCTTAAGACCAGAGAGCAGTGTTTTTCTACTCTGTTCCTCCCCTCTCACCCACTAAACTGGCTCTCTATTGGTAACCTAAAGGTAGGCTGAGACTCCCTTCACCTGAGGGAGGAAGGTTAATTAGTCATTGTTTGAAGAGTTTAACTCTAACAATTGTTTCAGGTTTCCCCCCATAGGTGGTTGTTCCTGGAATGAATGAAGTGATTTTGCAGCTCCCTTCCCTGATGAGTGTGTACATTCTGCCTCCTAATCCTGTAGGCCTACTCTCTGCATCTAGCTTGGCTTTGAAACTGTTTTCTGCCTTCAATTACAGTGTTACACTGCAGTTCTTCCTGCTAACATGGCTAGGGTTTGGCTCCTGAGAACTTCATTTGAACCCAGGATAGGTCAATAATGTTTCTTTCCTGCTTCTATAGCTCAAGAACTCTAAGAACATTTAGAGTACAAGTACTTCTCCTCACCAAAGGAAACAAAGGAAGCTCTTGAACATCTGACCTTTCATAAGTGGAAATCTGAGTGTCATAGACTTTTCTGCCCTCGCTGGCTTCACCCTGTGATCCTGACACCTCAGTCTCCTGAGCTAGCGTGACGGGACTGAGCTACTGGTGTTCGGCTTGGTTCAGAATTGCAATGACATTGACAATACAAGTCAACTGCTTATCACAAAGGGTTTGGGGAACATATTAAGCCTTTCAACATTGGACCTTTCAGAACCCAGTAGGACACAAGGTTACAATGCTAGAGTCTGAGAGGCTGGGCATATGGATCTGCTGCACTTGAGCCTGCAGCTCTAGTTCTATTCTGGTGTCCATCAGTGTTCATTTTCCAAAGAATGTTCTCATAATTAGCAAATAGGAAAAATTCTTTGATTAAGCCTCACTTTTTTCCAATTGTGTGTCTCAAACTCAAGTGTGGCACTGTCCTTGAACCCATCAGCTCAAGGCGAACACTATACAACTTGAGCCACAGCGCCACATGGGTTTTTTGGTGGTTCACTGGATATAAGAGTCTAATAGGCTTTCCTTGCCTAGGCTGTCTTTGAACAGTGGTCTTCAGCTCTCAGCCTCCTGAGAAGCTAGCATTCTAGGTGTGAGCACTGGCATCTGACCTATTGTTTTTTGACAGTCCTGGGGCTTGATCTTAGGGCCTTGGTACTGTCTCTGAGCTTCTTATTCTCAAGGCTAGGCACTTGACCCACACCACAGCTTCTGCTTTTTCTGAGTATGTGGCACTGAAGTTTAAAACCCTGGTATTCAGGCATGCTGAGCGAGCTCTTTACCACTTAGCCGCATTTCTAACCCCACCCTTACAATTGTATCCTTCACTTTTGTATCCTCATAAAAAGGCATCTGACTATACATCATCTAAAGAAATCCCAAGGGTGTCGGCAGAAACTGCAGCCACCATAACTGAATCACATAGAGTCCGGGACGAAGGAGCCAGATGCGGCAGGTGGGCGGATTCTACTCAACACCAGCAAGAACCGACAAGAAGAAGATACCTTCATCATGCAGTTCGCAGACCAGAGACGACCCAGGAACCAAGACTCGGCGTGAGTAGAAGCCTAACGTCCTCACTCATTCTCAGGGAGCAGAGGAGGGAAGGCCAGCCCTCCCCCACCCCCAGTAACGGAGATCACAATCTTGGATACCAACAAAGCTTGGTAGAGCTGCTAGCTCCAACTCAGGCCTTGGAATAAATCTAGAGTCATCTAGCAGGTCACAAGAACCTAACTTGGCCTGCCAGACTCAGCTCCACCCAGGGAAAAGTCACCCAGCTTGGGCGCCAGCCCCAGGAGTGGCTTTCTTCACTGGGTAATCAGAGCCAGAGGCTGCCCCTCCATTTAGCAGCCTCGACAATCAACTGAAATTCAGTAAACAGAAACCCCGAGACTGGCTCCAGGCTGGGATCCGTGAGTTTCTCACAAACCAGCCCCCAGGAAAAGCTACTGTTTGCTGAAAGGCCTCAACTCTACCCAGAACCTAGCCTCATTGCAGCATCTCCAAACTCGAGAAAAAAGCCATCTCCCTCTTTTGTGATACTCAAAGCAGACCTCCCTCCCATTGAACTAACCTGGGAGGAGGATCACAGAGCATTTTTCTGCCTGTTCAAAGAAACTGACTTAAGAAACCAACTAAGCCACATGAACACAAGCAGACCAGAGACTCCAACAAGAGGCTGGTTATTGACACAAAGGAGACACAGGATTTTTCCCACCCCTCCCAAAAAAATAAAGAACTTTTTTTTGTACCTTTTATAATTTTTTTTTTGAAAATTTTTTTAATCTTTAACTTTTACCTTTTTAGAAAAAAAATTGTTTTCTAGTAATTTTATTTTCCTCTTAAAATTTTATTTTATGGGTACAAGAGTGTGTGCATTTTTCTTTCTTTTTTGTTTTTGTTTTTGTTTTGTTTTGTTTTTTGTTTAGCTCTACTGACCTTCTGATCCTTTTTCTTACTTTCTTATCCTTTTCACCTTTTCTTCTCTTTCGTTCTTCTTTATGTGACTTAATTTCTGCTCTGCACATCCTCAGATAAAACCGTATTCGATTATTAGACCTTATCCCACATTGTGTACACACTTACTCCACAAATTTATTACTCAATTCAAAACCTCTTAGACTTAAATTCCTTAATAGCAGTACGACCTCTTTACACCTTTATAATATTTTAAGTATTTTTATTTTTAAGTTTTTCACATCTCCTTTATATCCCTCCCTTCTCTCACTATATTCATGTTCTTCTCTGAAGAATTTGTTTTCGATTCTGTAAATTATATCTAATTTTTACCTTTCTATTTTTTCAGGTCTCTTTTTGTTCCCTTTCTCTTCTTTTCTTTCTCTCTCTCTACTTACATCCTATCCAAACTATTTCCTGCTTTGAGATTAGGACTTAGTTAACTCTCCCTGTGCCTTCCAACATCACTCTACTCCTATTTTTTACGCACATCTCTTCCTAAACCTAATAATTTCTAGTTTACCAAATTCTTCTTTGCGGTTCGTAGCCCATTAATATGCAGTTGTTTGATGTTGAATAGATGTATCTGTTGAACTAGAATGTACCTGCAGGCTATTGACTGTGAAAATACAGACTTTGGTTAATGCTTGACTAAAGATAGTGTTCTAGCACAAAACTGGTGTTAATTTCATCCCAAATGGGCAGAGTAAGCCAGAGAAACACAAGAAAAATGGAAAGTCCGGGTACCTCAACTAAAACTCATGATAATCAGGGGACAGAACAGATAATGAATAATCCAGAGGAGATTTCCCAAACAGCTCTACAAACACTGCTGGCAAACATGATAAATGAAAACATTGAAAACATACAGAGGACTCTGTAAGAGCGTGATAGGGAGAGAGGGGAGTCAATCCAAAAGTCTATACAGGAATATCATAAGTGTGAGGAAGCTACTCTAAAACTAATACAGGATTTGCATGAGCAGGTTAAGAATACTAAAAGAGAAAGGCAGGAATGGTGTGAGCAGGCTGAGAACACTCAAAGAGACCTACAAGAATGGCATGAAAGGGAGGAAGTTAATCAAAGAGTAATACAGGAATAGAGAGAGCAGGATGAGAATACACAAAGATCACTAAAGGCATTCATGGGATCCATTAACAAAGAGCTGAAGGAAGTCAGGGAGATCACAAAGGGAATGCTGAATGGAACTCAACAGAAGGAATGGGAGTTCAAGGAAACCATAAACAGTCTGAGAATAAACACTGAACACCAAATTAAGGAAGTAAAGAAGTTCATACAAGATCTAAAGCAAAGCTTCCACAAAGAATTAGAAGCCATCAAAGCTGACCAACTAGAAGGAAAAGAAATAAAAAACAAAGTAGAAAGTCTCAACAGTAGGTTAAACCATGCAGAAGATCGAATCTCGGGGACTGAAGACAGCCTAAACATTGTAGAGAAAGGACATACAACCATCCAAGAAAAATCCAAGAAATATGAGAGATCTATCCAACACATGGAAGAAACCATCAGAAGGCCTAATCTAAGGATAATGGGTGTAGAGGAGCACCTAGAAACAGAAGTTAATGGTCTAGGAAATATGTTTAACAGGATCCTAGCAGAGAACTTCCCATACATGCAAAAAGATAGGCCTATTCAAATACAAGAAGCTTTTAGAACTCCAAATAGACCAGACCAGAATAGGATATCCCACCATCACATTATAAACAACACAGGATCAATTCAGACCAAGGAAAAGATCCTTAAAGCTGTCAAAGAGAAAAGGTTCATCACCTGTAAATGGAAACCAATTAGAATCACCTCAGATTTCACACCTGGAATAATGTATGCCATGCCCTAAAAACTAGAATAGTGTACCCAGCTAAACTCTCCTTCATAACTAAAAGCCAAATAAAAGCCTTCCATAGCAAAGAAAAATTGAAACAGTACATCTCCACCAAACCAACCCTACAAAAGATTCTTAAAGATGTCCTACACATAGAACACCAACAAGAACAAAATAATGGAAAAGAAATTGCACCCAAACTGAGAATCCTTTCGCAATCCCCAAGAAAGTGGATAAAATGGCAGGAACTCCCAAATACCTCTCAGTCCTATCTCTTAACATTAACGGAGTTAACTCTCAAATTAAGCCACATAGACTGTCTAGTTGGGTTAAAAAACAAGATCCTTCTCTCTGCTGCCTTCAGGAGTCACATCTTGCCAGTAAAAACAAACACATTTTCAATGTTAAAGGCTGGAACAAAATCTACCAAGCAAACAGCACTCATAAACTGATGGGAGTTGCAATACTAATATCAGATAAAATAGACTTCAAATTAAAATTTGTGAGAAGAGATAAAGAAGGTCGCTACATACTAATTAAGGGATCTCTCCTTCAGGAGGATATTACAATTCCAAATATCTATTTGCCAAACAACGGAGCACCCAAATTTATCCAAAAAACACTACTTTCCCTCAAATCCCACATAGATCCAAAGACAATAATTGTTGGGGATTTTAACACACCATTCTGCTCACTAGATATATCAACTCGGCAAAAACTCAACAGAGGAAACACAGTTCTAAACAACTGCATAGATCAACTAGATTTAACAGACTTCTACCGAATATTTCACCCAGCAGCATCAGAATACACATTTTTCTCAGCAGCACACGGAATATTTTCTAAAATAGAACACATTTTAGGCCACAAAGCAAACTTGTCCAAATTCAGAAACATTGAATTAATACCTTGCATTCTCTCAGACAACAAGGGAATAAAATAAGAGCTCATCACCAAAAGCCACCAAACAAAGTCCGGTAACACATGGAGGCTGAAGAACACACTGCTGAATATCCAGTGGGTCAAGGAAGAAATTAGAAAGGAAATTCAAATGTTCACGCTATTCAACAAAAAGGAGCAGCCGAATTACCAGCTCCTCTGGGACACAAGAAAGGCACTACTCAGAAGCAAGTTTATACCTCTGAGTTCCTATGTCAACAAATTGGAGAGATCTGAAACCAACAATTTGATGAGACATCTGAATCTCCTTGAAAAATAGAAGCTAGATAAACCCCAATCCAGTAGACGGAAAGAAATAATTAAAATTAAATCAGAATTAAATGAATTAGAATAAAAAATACTACAGAAAGAATCAACAAAACAAAGAGTTGGTTCTTCGAAAAAATTAACAATATTGACAGAACCTTAGCAAATCTTATCAGAAAAAGAAGAGAACACACACAAATAAATAAACTGAGAGATGAGAATGGAAACATTACCACGGAAACAACCAAGATTCAGAACATTTTAAGGGAATACTTCTCAAAACTTTATGCTAAGAAGTTTAAAACTTGGAAGAAATGGACCTTTTCCTAGCAAATATTGGCATGCCAAAACTAAACCAAGATAAGTTAAACCAGCTTAACAGGCCCATATCAAGCATTAAAATACAAACAGCTATAAGAGACCTCCCAGCTAAGAAAAGTCCAGGACCAGATGGTTTTACAGCAGAATTCTACAAGGCCTTCAAAGCAGAGCTCACACCAATAATCCTCCAACTCTTCAATGAAATTGAATGAGAAAGTTCACTTCCGAACACATTCTATGAAGCCATCATAAACCTCATCCCAAAACCAGTCAGGGACTCATCAAAGAAAGAGAACTCTAGACCCATTTATTTGATGAACATTGATGCAAAACTTCTCAATAAGATTTTGGCCAATCGACTTCAACAATTCATCCAAAAAATCATAAACCACGATCAAACAGGATTCATTTTAGCCATGCAATGCTGGTTCAATATGCGCAAATCAATTAATATTATTTATCACATCAACAGGAGCAAGGATAAGAACCACATGGTTATCTCAATAGATGCAGGGAAAGCATTCAACAAGATTCAACACCCCTCTATGATGAAGGTTTTGGAAAAATTAGGAATCCATGGAACATTCCTCAATACAATAAAGGCTGTATATGATGAACATACAGCCAGTATTATACTTAATATTGAAAAACTAAAACCATTTCCCCTTAACTCAGGAATAAGACAACGGTGTCCACCCTCTCCACTTCTCTTCAACCTAGTATTAGAATGCCTATCTACAACAATAAGACAAGACGCAGACATAAAGGGGTTCCAAATAGGGAAAGAAGAAATAAAACTCTCCCTCTTTGCAGACGACAAGATCTTGTATTTAAAGAATGTCATAGACTCCACTCCCAAAATACTCAAGCTGAATCATACCTTTCGCAAAGTACCAGGGTATATAATTAACCATCGAAAATCAATGGCTTTTCTGGATGCCAACAATGAGAAAAGTGTGTCTGAAATTAGGAGAACAACTCCATTTGTCATAGCCCCACAAAGAATAAAATACCTAGGAATTAGCTTAACCAAAGAAGTGAAGGACCTCTATGATGAAAACTTTAAAATCTTGAAAAAGGAAATCAACACAGAACTTAAAAAATGGCAAAACTTCCCAAGCTCCTGGATTGGAAAGATTAACATCGTTAAAATGGCAATACTTCCCAATGCTATCTACAAATTCAATGTAATACCTGTCAAAATTCTAACCTCATTCTTCAAGGAAATAGAAGAGGCAATCCAAAAATTCATATGGAACAATAAAGACTCCGAATAGCAAAAACGCTAATTAACGGGAAGAACACTCTTGGAGGAATATCAATACCAAATTTCAAACTTTACTATAAATACATAGTAATCAAAACAGCTTGGTACTGGCATAAGAAGAGACATCAGGACCAATGGAATAGAATGGAAAACCCAGAAATGAATCTACAGACATATAGCCATCTAATTTTTGATAAGGGAGCTAAAAAAATAGAATGGAGGAAAGACAGCCTCTTCAGTAAATGGTGCTGGCAAAATTGGTTAACTACTTGTAGAAAAGTAAAGGTAGTTCCTTATATATCACCCTGCACCAGAATCAACTCCAAATGGTCAAAGACCTCGGAGTCAAAGCAGACACTCTGAAAACACTAGAGGTTGGAGTAGCAGAAACCCTAGGTCTCCTTGGCACAGGTCAAAATTTTCTTAATAGAGACCCGGAAACATAACAAATCAAAGAAATGTTGGACAAATGGATTGCATGAAGTTGCAGAGCTTCTGCATGGCAAAGGACATAGCTAGCAAGATCAATAGTAAGCCCACAGATTGGGAGAAGATCTTCACTAGCCATACAATGGACAAGGGTCTCATATCTAAAATATACTTGGAACTCAAAAAATTAAATCCCCCAACAACAAATCCTCAAAGAAATAACTGCCCAATAAATAAGTGGGCTAATAACTTAAAGAGAAAATTCTCTGAAGAAGAAAGAAGGACGGCCAATAGACACATGAAGAAATGCTCAACCTCCCTAGCCATAAAAGAAATGCAAATCAAAACAACATTGAGATACCACCTCACCCCAGTTAGAATGGCAAAAATCAAGAACTCTAATAACAACAGATGCTGGATGGGATGTGGACAGAAGGGAACCTTACTTCATTGTTGGTGGAAGTGTAAACTTGTTCAACCACTTTTGAAAGCAGTATGGAGGTTTCTCAAAAGACTCCACATGTAGCTCCCCTATGACCCAGCAGTACCACTTTTGGGCAATTACCCAAATGTTTACTAATATGACCACACTAAAGCTACCAGCACAACTATGTTTATTACAGCATTATTTACCACAGCTAAGATATGGAACCAACTCAGATGCCCCTCAGTAGATGAATTGATCAAGAAAATGTGGTATATATACACAATGGAATTCTATGCCTCCATCAGAAAGAATGACATTGCCCCATTTGTTAGGAAATGGAAAGAGTTTGGAAAAATTATATTAAGTGAAGTAAGCCAAGCCTAAAGAAACATAGGTCCCATGATTTCCCTTATTTGCAATAACTAGTATATGTCGGAGTCAAGCAGAAAAGATCAAATAATGTGATGTTAGGAAAATGAACCCTAAGATATGTATTTTAAATGTTTTTTTTTCTTTCATGCATTTGTTTCTAACTCATTTATAAGATTATATCTTTGTTGCTTTGTACGTCCCTCCCCCACAGTATAACTCCTGCTTTCACTATATTTGTTGTCGGCATAATTTGTGGAGGATATGGGGGAAAACAAGTCATTTTAGGATACAGGTGGACCCGTTGCAACTATTTTAAATACAAGTTGTCATGTCGAAAACGAACTTTACAACTTTCGTCCGGGGGTCGGAGGTGGGATTGGGTGGGGCATGGGGGAAAGACTAGGAAGGATGTGAAGGGTAAAGAAACGAGGAGGTTGCAATGCTTGATAAGAAATGTACTCATTATCTTGTCCATGTAATTGTAACCCCTCTGTACAGTATGTTCACAAAAAATTAAAATTAAAATAAAAAAATATGATCCAGAATAGCAAAAACGATCCTCCACGTAAAGAATACTGCTGGAGATTTATTGCAGTTTAATTTTATAGCAGCATCATTCATGATCAACACATTCCACTGTGACATTGATAACATTCCATTGTTATTCCTATGGATTGGAACCAGTTTCTTAAAATCTATTGTCATTGGTTGGTGTCAGGATGAGGATTCAAAATCAGGATCTATGTTGCCACGTGGGCCTAGGGATTCTCTGATATTCTGCCAGCCTTCATCAATGCAAGGTGAAGTACCCTTTGCAACAGTGTCATTCAGACCCAGGAGGGTTACCGTGTAAAGAAGAAAACTTAAAAAGGCAACATTTTTTCTGTGCATTGTTTTTCCTGCAAGGCCTGGGGGTCTAGGATCCCAGGAGAAGCAGTTTGTCCAGTTGCTGCACCCCAGCATAGGGTGATCAAAGCTGAGGCAGAGTTGCTACGACCTGAGTTCAAACCCTATGCTGAGGAAAATTTTAAAAAAAATTAGCTCCCTGGCTTTGGATTTGAACGCAGGATCAAGGTAAATGTGCAGCTATATGGATGAAGGGGAAGATCACTGTACTTGAAGATAAGAAAATCAGGACTGTTCACTAGTCCTGAATTCAAGCCCCAGCCCTGGAAAACATACTATTTATATACATTATAAAGATAGGATTTTACTTACCTGTAGATGTTCAGTCCATACATGTCTGATATGGTTGTTCCTTGTATTTTCTGTTTCATTCATTTATTTACCGTTGATTTTACTATGATGAAACCCATTCTGTTTATTACATTGATGACATCCTATCACAGAGCATCCAGATTTGTAGAAATGTTCTCCATCATGCCTGACACCCAGGATTCTCAGAGAAAAGGAAAACAAGTTTCACACTTGGTTCTTACTCCACAATCCACTTGTTGGTAGTACTGCCATCTGACTCAGGGCCTAGCAGGACCAATTGGCCAATAAGTCAAGGTGAACACACAAGCCTGTGAGCATCTAAGGAGCTAGGCCATTCCCAGGATCTGACATTGATCCCCAAGGTGGTTCACTATAGTCATAAATTCATAATTTAAACATAGAATCTATATTGACATACATGTGTGGACAGCATCTTGTATTCGGCATAGTTCTCCTTTTGTTGTCTATAATTCATGGAGGTATTGTGTATTTTACTAAGCATGGTGACAGGTATAACTGTGCTAACATGGATGATGACCTGTTCCCATGGTTATAGAGTTGCCTAGGCATTCTCCATCCTAGTTGAGACCTAAGACGTTCACAGAAGAGGAAAACATGTGCAACAACTTGCTTCTGACATCAGAATGAACCTTTTGTCAGAGCTGGGATTTGAACTCAAGTCTGGGCAGCTCTGTTGCACTGGGGGAGAAGGAGAAGCTCATCATCCTTGAAGACTAGAATGTCAGGACTGGTCCAGGGCCTGATTTGAAACCACAGCACTAGACAAAATAGCAAGGCCACCTTTTTTAAACATAGGATCTCTCTTTACCTATAGGTGTGGTATGCATCTTGCATTCAGTGTAGTTATTCTTTTTATTTTGTGTCTTATTCATGGACATATTTTGTATTTTATTGTGTGTGTTGACAGATATAACAGTGCTGACATGGATGACAACCTGTTCCCATGTCTATAGAGTTGCCTATATAGCATTCTCCATCCTCGATGAGACCGAAGACATTCACAGGACAGGAAAACATGAAACATGGGCAACCTTGGGTTTCTCACATAAGAATGAATCTTTTGGCAGTGCTGGAATTTGAACTCAAGGCTTAGCAGACCCAATTGGTGAATGGGTCATGGTGAACACAAATGCCTGTGAACCACTGAGGAGCTAGGCCATTCCTGGGACCTGAGATCAAGTCCTGGTGGGGGCCAATATAGTCTTAATTTCATAATTAAACAGAAGATCTATATTTCCAAATATGGCTGGGCAGCATCTTGGGTTCGGTGTAGTCACTCTCTTTATTTTGTGTCTTATTCATTAATGTATTGTGTATTTTCTTGAGTATAGGATGAAAGATATAACTCTGGTGACCTGGATGACAACCTATTCCCATGAGTATAAAGTTGTCTATACATTTTCTACCCTAGGGAGACTGAGAACTTGCACAGCTTAAGCAAATAGGTGTAACGACTGGCTTCTCACATCAGGGTGAATTTTTGTCAGTGCTGGGATTCGAACACGGAGCCTAGGAAGCCCCACTGCTCAATGGATCCACATGATCACACCAGACTGTGAGCCACTAAGGAGCTTGGCCATTCCCAATAACTGAGATTGAGCTCCAGGGAGGCCAAAATGGTCCTCAATGCATCATTGAAACATGGGATATGTATCCACATCCATGAGTGGACTGCATCGTGCATTGAGTGTAGTTATTCTCTTTCTTTTGTATGTTATTCATGGATGTATTGTGTATTTTTTGAGTATATGATAACAAGTATAACTGAGCTGACATGGATAACAACTTATTCCCATGGCCACAGGGTGGCAAACGCATTCTTGAATCATAGCTGAGACCCAGGACTTGCACAGGAAAGGAAAACAGGTGCAACAATTGGCTTCTGACATGAAGATGAATCTTTTGGCAGGTCAGGGATCTGAACTCGGGGCCTAGCAGGCCCAATTGGTAAATGCATACACATGAGCACACCAGCCTGTGAGCCAGAAAGAAACTAGGCCATTCCCAGAACATGAGATTGAGCCCCCCCGGAGGGAGATTGGGGAGCATAATAGTCATCCATTCTTAAGCTGAAGGTAGTATGCAAATAAGTACATATTTGTATAGAGTAGGAGAGATGGTGACCTGTAATGGAATCCAATCTGCACAACTACCGATTCTTGAACCTTTCCTGATGCCTCCATTTCATGACTGTGATGCTTGTTGTCATGTTTAATCAACTCTACTTTACAAATAATCAACACCCCATGAGTCTTACCTATCATTTCTTACTTGCATCATGCACTAATTACTTATTCAAGGATGAGATCGATAGCATTCCATGACTCTTTCTAGGTCCAGAAACCAGTATCTCAGGATCTTCCACCATTCCCTCCTCATAGCGGGGGCTGAATTCAAGCCTCAGGCCTGGAAAAGATACTCCTTGTATACATTTTAAAGGTAGGATTTACATTTCCCTACAGATGTTCAGTCCATATTGTGTTTGGTGTGTTTATTCATTTTATTTCTTGTTTTATTCATTTATTTACCATTTATTTTATTGACTCTGATGACACCTATATGATTTATTACATTGTTTATATCCTATCATATAGCATCTAGATTTTAGATGTGTTCTCCATCATGCCTGGCAATGCAAGGATCTGAACTCAGGGCCTAACAGGCCCAATTCATGAATGGGTGAGTTTGAGCATGGCAGCCTCCTGCCAATGAAGATGTGAGGGAGTTCCCACACGCTGAGATTGACCCCCAGGTTTGGCCAAGATAGCAATACATAGATAGGCATATGATAGTATACAAATCATTATATATTGGTGAAATGTGCCAGAGCCAACTATCTATGATTGAATGACATCTACTACGTTCCTACCAACTCTTAGGTATTTATTATACTGTCATGGAATGAATATATTCTTTTTATGCTTAATAAACTATTAATTAAGATCAATCAGCATTCTAAGATTATTGCATCCAATTTTAGACTAGACCAATGCATGTACTACTCTTCCAATCAGTGGTCCTATTTATAGGAATGAGTCTCTCGTGATCTCTTGCCATTAGTGTCAGGACTGGGATTTGAACCCAGTGCCTATGTTGACAGGTTGGCCTATGACTTCACTGATACCCCACCAGCCATCAGCAATGGCAGGTCAGGTCCACTTTGAAACCGTGTCATTCATATCCAGGATGGTCATTGTGCAAAGAGAAAAATCCTAAAACCTCAGCCCTCTGCAGCTGGCAACTCTTTATGCTTTCCAGCTATATTTTTTTCCTGAAAGCCCTCTGGGCCTAGGATCTCAGGTTTGGCAATGGGTCCAGAGACTGCATCCCAGCCTAGGGAGATCCAAACTGAGGCAGAATTTCCACGACCTGACGTAAAGCCCCATGGTTGGCTAAAAATAAATAAAAAATAAATAAATAAATAAATAAATAATAAATTTTAAATTAAAATAAATAAATAAATTGTTTAACTAGATACAAATAAATGAAGCTCCCTGGTTTGGAATTTCTACCAGTTTTATTTCCTAGCCAGGGATTTGAACTCAGGATCTCGGTAAATCTGTAGCAATGTGAGGGAAGAGTTGCCACTACTTGAGTTCAAACCCCGTGCCAACCAATAATAAAAAAACTAAGTCACTGACCTCGGCAGGGGGTTAATTTTATACCCTGATACTTTGCCAAAATTTTGAATCAGTTTGAGTAATTTGGGAGTGGAGTCTATGGCATTCTTTAAATACAAGATCATGTCATCTGCAAAGAGGGAGAATTTTATTTCTTTTTCCCTATTTGGAACCGCTTTATGTGTGCATCTTATTGCTGTAGCTAGGCATTCTAATACTAGGTTGAAGAGAAGTGGAGAGAGTGGACATCCTTGTCTTGTTCCTGAGTTAAGAGGAAATGGCTTTAGTTTTTCAGCATTAAGTATAAGGATGGCTGTAGGTTTGTAATATACAGCCTTTATTGTATTGAGGAATATTCCATGGATTCCTAATTTTTCCAAAACCTTCATCATAAAGGGGTGTTGGATCTTGTTGAATGCTTTTTCTGCATTTATTGAAATAACCATGTGGTTCTTATCCTTGCTCCTGTTGATGTGATGAATAATATTAGTTGATTTGCATATATTGAACCAGCTTTGCATCCCTGAAATGAATCCTGTTTGATCGTGGTGTATGATTTTTGGATGAATTGTTTAAGTCGATTGGCCAAAATTTTGTTGAGAAGTTTTGCATCAATGTTCATCAAATAAATGGGTCTATAGTTCTCTTTCTTTGATGAGTCCCTGACTGGTTTTGGGATGAGGGTTATGATGGCTTCATAGACTGTGTTCGGAAGTGAACTTTCTCATTCAATTTCATTGAAGAGTTGGAGGATTATTGGTGTGAGCTCTGCTTTGAAGGCCTTGTAGAATTCTGCTGTAAAACCATCTGGTCCTGGACTTTTCTTAGCTGGGAGGTCTCTTATAGCTGTTTGTATTTTAATGCTTGATATGGGCCTGTTAAGCTGGTTTAACTTATCTTGGTTTAGTTTTGGCATGCCAATATTTGCTAGGAAAAAGTCCATTTCTTCCAAGTTTTAAACTTCTTAGCATAAAGTTTTGAGAAGTATTCCCTTAAAATGTTCTGAATCTTGGTTGTTTCCGTGGTAATGTTTCCATTCTCATCTCTCAGTTTATTTATTTGTGTGTGTTCTCTTCTTTTTCTGATAAGATTTGCTAAGGGTCTGTCAATATTGTTATTTTTTTCGAAGAACCAACTCTTTGTTTTGTTGATTCTTTCTGTAGTATTTTTTATTCTAATTCATTTAATTCTGATTTAATTTTAATTATTTCTTTCCATCTACTGGATTGGGGTTTATCTAGCTTCTATTTTCAAAGGAGGTTCGGATGTCTCATTAAATTGTTGGTTTAAGATCTCTCCAATTTGTTGATATGGGAACTTAGAGCTATAAACTTGCCTCTGAGTACTGCCTTTTCTCTGTCCCATTGGAGCTGGTAATTTGGCTGCTCCTTTTTGTTGAATAGGATGAACATTTGAATTTCCTTACTAATCTCTTCCTTGACCCACTGGATATTCAGCAGTGTGTTCTTCAGCCTCCATGTGTTACCGGACTTTGTTTGGTGGCTTTTGGTGATGAGCTCTTATTTTATTCCCTTGTTGTCTGAGAGAATGCAAGGTATTAATTCAATGTTTCTGAATTTGGACAAGTTTGCTTTGTGGCCTAAAATGTGTTCTATTTTAGAAAATATTCCGTGTGCTGCTGAGAAAAATGTGTATTCTGATGCTGCTGGGTGAAATATTCGGTAGAAGTCTGTTAAATCTAGTTGATCTATGCAGTTGTTTAGAACTGTGTTTCCTCTGTTGAGTTTTTGCCAAGTTGATCTATCTAGTGGGCAGAGTGGTGTGTTAAAATCCCCAACAATTATTGTCTTTGGATCTATGTGGGATTTGAGAGAAAGTAGTTTTTCTTGGATAAATTTGGGTGCTCCATTGTTTGGCGAATTGATATTTAGAACTGTGATATCCTCCTGAAGGAGAGATCCCTTAATTAGTATGTAGCGACCTTCTTTATCTCTTCTCAAAGTTTTAATTTGAAGTTTATTTTATCTGATATTAGGATTGCAACTCCCTCCTGTTTATCTGGGGCTGTTTGCTTGGTAGATTTAGCTCCAGCCTTTCACATTGAAATTGTGTTCATTTTTACGGGCAAGATGTGACTCCTGAAGGCAGCAGATAGAAGGATCTTGATTTTTAATCCAACAAGACAGTCTATGTGGCTTAATTGGAGTGTTAAGTCTGTTCATGTTAAGAGATAGGACTGAGAGGTATTTGGTAGTTCCTTCCATGTTGTCCACCTTCTTGGGGGTTGCAAAAACTGGGTTCTTCCTGTGGTTCTTGGATTGTCAGTTTGGGTGCAGTTTCTTGGCCTTTACTGTGGTCTTGTTGGTTTTCTATGTGTAGGACGTCTTTAAGAATCTTTTGTAGGGCTGGTTTGGTGGAGATGTATTGTTTCAATTTTTCTTTGCTATGGAAGGTTTTTATTTGGCCTTCAGTTATGAAGGAGAGTTTAGCTGGGTACAGTATTCTTGGTTGATAGTTGTTTGTTTTTAGGGCATGGCATACATCATTCCAGGCTCTTCTTTCTTTGATTGTCTCTGCTGAGAAATCTGAGGTGATTCTAATTGGTTTCCCTTTATAGGTGATTAATCTTTTCTCCTTTGCAGCTTTTTGGCCTGAGTTCATCCTGTGTGAATTATAATGTGACAGTGGGATGTCCTATTCTGATCTGATCTATTTGGACTTCTAAAAGCTTCTTGTAGCTGAATAGGCCTATCTTTTTGCATGTTTGGGAAGTTATCTGCTAGGATCCTGTTAAAAAATTTCCTAGACCATTAACTTATGTTTCTAGGTGCTCCTCTACACCCATTATCCTTAGATTAGGCCTTCTGGTTGTGTCTTCCAAGTGTTGGGTAGATCTATCATATTTCTTGTACTTGTCTTAGATTGTTGTATGTTCTTTCTCTATAATATCTAGGCTGTCCTCAATCCCCGAGATTCGATCTTCTGCATGGTCTACCCTGCTGTCAAGACTTTCTACTTTGTGTTTTTATTTTTTTTCCTTCTAATTGGACAGCTTTGATGGCTTCAACTTCTTTGTTGAAGCTTTGTTTTAGAGCTTGTATGGACTTCTTTACTTCCTTAATTTGGTGTTCAGTGTTTATTCTGAAATCACTTTGTTGATTGGTTATGGATTCCTTGGACTCCCTTTCCTTCTGTTGGGTTCCATTCAGCACTCCCTTTGTGGTCTCCCTGACTTCCTTCAGCTCTTTGTTAATGTATCCCATGAATGCCTTTAGTCATCTTTGTGTAGTTCCATCCTGCTCTCTCAATTCCTGAATTACTCTTTGCTTAGCTTCCTCCTGTTAATGCTATTCTTGTGTTTCCCTTTGAGAGTTGTCAGCCTGTTCACTCCATTCCTGCCTTTCTCTTTGAGTACTCTCAAGCTGCTCACGCAAATCCTGTATCAGTTTTTGAGTAGCTTCCTCACACTCATGATTTTCCTGTATAAACCTTTGGATTGCCTCCTCTCTCTCCCTCTCATGCTCAGAGTCCTTTGTAGGTGTTCAATCTTTTCCTCCATTGACCTTTTGTTTGCCTCTTCTCACTCCCTATCACGCTTATACAGAGTTCTTTGTATGTTTTCAATCTTTTCATTTATCATGTTTGCCAGCAGTGTTTGTAGAGCTATTTGGGAACTCTTTTCTGGATTTTTCATTATCTGTTGTGTCCCCTGATTATCATGCGTGGGAGTGGAGATACCCACACTTGCCATTTTTCTTGTGGTTATCCCGCTTACTCTGCCCATTTGGGATGAAAGTAACACCAGTTTTGTGCTAGAACACTAACTTAAGGCAAGCATCAACCAAAGTCTAAATTTGCACAGTGAATAGTCTGCAGATACAATCTATTTCAACAGATACCTCTTTTCAACATCAAACAACTATATATTAATGGGCTACGAACCGCAAAGAAGAATTTGGTAAACCAGAAATTGTTAGAGTTAGGGAGAGATATGGGTCAAAAATAGGAATAGAGTGATGTTGGAAGGTACAGGGAAAGTTAACTTAACTAAGTCCTAGTCTCACACTAGGAAATATGTTGGATAGGATGAAAGTAGAGAGAGAGAAACCAAGAAGAAAGAGACAGGAGAAAATGAGACCAGAAAAAATAGAAAAATAAAAATTAATAATATGCAGAAACTAGAACAAACTATTCGAAGAACGTGAATATAATGAGAGAAGAGGTGGGATATAAAGGAGATGTGAAAAACTTAAAAATAAAAATATTTAAAATATTATATAGGTATAATGAGGTAGTATTGCTATTAAGGAATTTAAGTCTCAGTAGTTTTAAATTGAGTAATAAATTTGTGGATTAAGTGTGTACACAATTGGGGAGAGGGTCTAATAATCAACTACGGGTTTATCTGAGGATGTGCAGAACAACAATTAAGTCCCATAAAGAAGAAGAAAAGAGAGGAAAAGGTGAAAAGGATAAGGAAGAAAGAAAAAAAAGATCAGAAGTTCAGTCTAGCCAAGCAAAAAACAAAAAAAAAACTATTTTAAAAAAGAAGAAAAAAGAAAAAAAGAAAGAAATACGCACACACCCATGTATCCCTAAAATAAAAATTATAAGGGGAAAAAAAGTTACTAGAAAACAATGTTTTTCAAAAAAGGTAAAAATTAAAACTTAAAAAAAGTTTTAGAAAATAAAAAAAAATTTTAAAGGCATTAAAAAAAAAAAGAAAAAAATATATTTTAATTTTTTGGGGAGGGTTGGGAAAAATCATGTATCTCCCTTGTGTCTATAATCAGCCTCTGGTTGGAGTTTCTGGTCTGCTTGTGGTCCTGCGGCTTGGTTGGTTTCTTAAGTCAGTTTGTTTGGATAGGCAGAAAAATGGTCTGCTTTACCCAGGATTTTGCGATCCTCCTCCCCAGTTAGTTCAATGGGAGGGGGGGTCTGCTTTGAGTATCACAAATGAGGGAGATGCTGTGATGAGGCCAGGTTCTGAGTGTAGTTGAGGCCTTTCAGCAAACAGTAGCTTTTCCAGGAGGCTAGTTTATGAGAAACTCACAGAGCCCAGCCTGAAGCCACTCTCAGGGTTTCTGTTTACTGATGTTGAGGCTGCTAAAGGGAGGGGCAGCCTCTGGTTCTGATTACCCAGTGAGGAAAGCCACTCCTAGGGCTGGTGCCCTAGCTGGGTGACTTTTCCCTGGGTGCAGCTGAGTCGGCAGGTCACGCCACTAAGTTCTTGTGACCTGTTAAATAACTCCTTTTGTTCCAGGGCCTGAGTTGGAGCTAGTAGCTCCTCCGAGCTTTGTTGGTATCCATGATGGAGATCTCCAGTACTAGTGTGGAGGGGTGGCCGTCCCTCCTCTGCTCCCTGAGAAGGAGTGAGGATGTCAGGCTTCTACTCATGCCGAGTCTTGGTTCCTGGGTCCTCTCTGGTCTGCGAACTGCAGGATGAAGATGTCTGCTCCTTGTCGGATCTTGCTGGTGTTGAGTAGAAATCGCTCGAGCCACGTCTGGCTCTTTTGTCCCGGACTCTGTTTCAGGTATGGCAGTATGGCCTCCGCCGCCGACGCTACCGTGGCAGCTGCTGGCAAGAGCTGAGATCTGTCTCCTTGCCTGGATTTTCCCTCTCTGGCCTAACTGTCTGTCCTGTGATGGCACACTTGGTGTGATTCTCTGGCTTAGGACTGTTCACTGGAACTCTAAAACTGCTTTCTATGTGAGAGCTTGTTTAGCCTCCAGTTTCTCCTCTGCCATCTTCCCAGAACCTTATTCTGGGTCTTTTATTGTGGAACCAACCGAGATGCCCCTCAGTTAATGAATAGATCAAGAAAATGTGGTATATATACACAATGGAATTCTATGCCTCCATCAGAAAGAATGATATTGCCCCATTTGTTGGGAAATAGAAAAGCTTGGAAAAAATTATATTAGGTGAAGTAAGCCAGGCCCAAAGAAACATAGGTCCCATGGTTTCACTTATTTGCAATATATAGTACATGTCTGAGTCAAGCAGAAAAGGTCAGATAAGTTGATGTTAGGGAAATGTACCCTAAGATATGTATTCAAATGTTTTTTTTTCTTTCATGCGATTGTCTCTAACACATTTATAAGATTATTTCTTTGTAGATTTCTATGTGCCTCCCCAACGGTATAACCCCTGCTTTCACTGTATTTGATGTTGGTATAATTTGTGGAGGGGAAGGGGAAAAACAAATCGTTTAAATAGGGATACAGGTGGACCCCTTGCAGCAATGAGAAGTACAAGTCGTTATGTGCAAAACGAACATTACAACTTTGGTGAGGGCGGAGGGATGGGAGGATTGGTGGGGGGCGGGGAGGAGGATGCAAATGGATGGGAAGGGGAAACAAAGTAGTAGGCTACAATGCTTGATAAGTAATGTACTCATAATATTGTCCATGTAATTGTAACCCCTCTGTATTTTCACAGTAGTATATATATATATATATATATATATATGGTATTTATATTATATATACGCTCTCTATATATAATATATATACCATATATATATATATATATATATATATATATATATAATAAAGTAAAATAAAATTAGACTGCATCATTTCAGGAGGATGATTGATTTTATTTATTATTTATGAAGCATAAAAAGAATATTATTATTCACAGGAACACAATAATTTCATTATACTGATTGATTTCATTAGTAGTTTAAGGATGTAAACAATAACATTAATTATATGGAGGCATAATCAATACCGAGGAATTGGTAGGAATGTAGTCTATATAACTGAATAATGTATAGATATCTCTGGTACTCTATAAAGATATATATTTATTAGCATACTGCCATCTGCATGTGAATCTGTTCTTACTTTCTTAACATCTGGGGTACAATCTCTGGTTCTGGAAACTGCCTATCCACCCAGGATGGCATGATGACACTCACCCATTTATGAGTTGTAGGGCATGAATTCCGATGCCAGCATTCCCAATCAATCGTGGAATAAGAAGCTGATGGTGACACATATTTTCCTTTCCTGTGAATGTCCTCGGTGTCAGTTATGAAGTGGAATACATATGTAGACCTATATCCTATTTAATCAATGTAATCAATGTTCTATGTGCCATAATAGTCAATAACATAAAGGGTCAAAACATGAATAAAACAAAAAATAAGATAACTATACTTATGGAGTCTACATATGTATATAAATATAAATCATATGTGTAAATTGTACATGAATAGGATGATTTCTAATGGTGAGGATCTATTTAAGGACTAAGGAAAAGACTTGAATTTCTTGACTTTAAGGAGGCAAGCTTTCCCTTCCCACACAGTGCAACAGAGTTAACCAGACCATGAGTTCAAATCCCAGTCCTGGCATAAAAAATGGCACCTTTATATTATGTGAGGCCCAATTCTTTGGTATTTCATTATACCTCCATTTTATGAATATGATTGTTTAAATGCTTCATAAAATATTAACTAAAATCGATCAGTGTCCTATAATATAATTGTATATAATTTTATCCTAGAATCATTCAAGAACTTCGCATTAAATTATCACATATATCACATTCCATTGGTAATTATGTGGATAGGAACAAGTTTCTTAGGATTTCCTGCCATTTGGACGTGGCAGGATCAGGATAGGAACTGTGGGCTCCAGCTCCCACCACTTCAACCCATGGATATGGAAATCCCAGGTCTGTCCAAGAACATCAACAAGACCAATAAGTGGCTCTCAGTAGTCCTCCTTGATACTTACAAGGCTGTGATGTGAAGATCATGGTCAAAGTCACCCTAAGCAGGAAAGTCCTTGAGACCCCTGACAAACTTCAGTGCCAACAAAGCCAGAAGTCCTGTGGCTTCAGTGTGGAGGGTGAGCCTTGAGCAAAAACATCTCACAGACTGTGCCCAGATCCTGAGTTCAAGGTCCAGGACTGGCAACAAACAGACATACACAACTATCTGTGCAGCCATCCAACTAAAGCAGGTCACCCTCTTGTCCCCAATTGAATTGGACAGAGTTCCATAGGAAAGGGCTGGAGGACCCTCTGTCATCTTGACTCTGCCCATGCTGCTGGCATCACAGGATTCCGGCCACACCCCCATTCTTTCATGTTTCTTTCTGATTAATGGGATACAAGAATGGTGGCCCTGCCCACATTCCAGGCTTCCCAGTAGCACCTAGATTCCCTCTGTTAGTTTACACCACTACCAGCAGTTGAGGAAGGTAGAGGTGGCTGAGTGATGAGCAAAAGACTTGATGTGACTTTGGAGCATAGTAGGAAATTGATGTGCCAGCCCACCTCCTGGCCCCGTCCCTACCTTCCCGAGGTGGTGCCAGGTTTCAATCCTCAGAAAATAGCGCCCTGCCAACTGGCCTAAAGCCCCAAACCGGTCTCTGCCCCTGGTCCTCTGCTCTGGGCCCATGTTTCCATAATGCCGCCGCCATTGCTGCTTGCCACACCTGGAGCAGAAACCAACAGATTCTCCCAGCAGCACAGGTGAGTGGCTTCCCAATACCACCCCCACCCAGGTCAGACACACCTCTGCGGGCACCATGACCCCCTGCTCTCCCTGGCTCTGAGGAGCCACCTTTCTGTTGGGCGTTTCTGAAATAGAGACTCAATGTATGCTCAGGCTGGGCTGGATCACAGTCCTCCTGTCTATAACAGGTAGATCTTCTGTAGTTGGGATGTTAGACAAGTAGCGCCATGCTCATTTATCGATTTAGATGTATTATCCCAAACTCTTAGTCCACAGCAGCCAATTCTTGGCCACTGGTGAAGCTCTGGGTAGGGCCTCAACCATCAGATCTCAGTCTCCTCACAGGAGAGTGTGAGGAAACAATAGATTTATACAGAGTATCTCTAGAGCATGGCTAGGCACAGAGGGAGAAGCCTTCAGTTAAGGTTCTTGGCAATTCTGTGAGCATATGACAGGAAGATAGTGGAAAGGTCTCAGGTGGGGCCAATTATTAATCGTGTAACAGGTGGGTATTATGAAACAAAACATGGCTCTCTTTCATCATTAAATTATCCCCATAAGACAGGGGATCCTTCACTCTGTTGAGTTTTGCAGGTGGGGAAATCAAGGAACAGAGAAGCCAAGTGACCTACTTATGACCTCAATTCACAGGAAGCTCAGCCTGACTTCTCTACCATGCTCCCTAGGACAATGGGTGCTAGTCAGTCCATTTCTTGTGGTGGGAAGTCCACTTATTGTCAGACGTGGGGCTTGAACTCTAGGCCTGGGCTCAGTCCCCAAGTTCCTCAGCTCAAGGCTACCACTTGAGCCCATAGCACCACTTCCAGTTCTCAGGTGTTTCTTTGAAGATAAGAGTCTCACAGCCATTCATGACTGGGATAGCTATGAACCATGATCCTCATATCTCAGCCTCCTGTGTAGTTAGGATTAGAATTCTGAGGCACCAGCACCTGAATGAAGTGTAATTCTGACTTTCTTTCTCTCTCTCTCTCTCACAGGAACAGGTTGAATGGGTGCTGGAGGAGGTGGCCCAGCATTCCCATGTGGCTGGAACCCAAGGTGGCCCTCTCATGCTGGAAGTGGTCTGTGGGTAAGGGCAAAAAAAATTTTTTGGTTAGTAAATGCAAAATAAACAACACATACTTGGAATATATAATTGCACTCTGACACCTGACAATAGTCCCTTATTCATGTACTTTATTTTATTAGGATACTGTGTTGAACAAAGTTTTGTTCATTAGGTCACAGCACTTAATGCCAGGAATGTTCTTAGATGTCAGGTGAAGATTAATTCTGGTATTCAAAGATTCCAGGGTTTTGTGTGGTCACTGCTAATCACAAAGAGAAGGGTAGTCTAAGTGAGATTTGGAAATCTTTTTGGTCAGTCATGACACCAAAAGGCAGAGCCTAATTAACAATTGTGACACAAGAGAAGAAATAACTCCAGATGGAAGGAATAAATGATAGTAACTAAGGTGTAGCAGAAACTGTTCTAGAGATCCATTTTTGGTTATTGAAAAACTAGTTATCAACTAGGCTTATTCCTCATTGCCTTTAGCATTTTAAATCTCTTAGGCTAGTTCTTAATCTCTGTGTGATAAACATATCTCCTTCTATGCTGTTCTTTCATACCTGATCCCTTTGCTTTCTAAAAATCTCAGTCTTTCTATATTTCTCTATGAACATTTCCTGATACTAAATACACCTATACAGATGGCAGAGGATGCTAATGTAAGGGTCCCAAAGCTCATGAGTCATTAATGTAACAACATGGAAAAGGAGGACCTATTTATTGCTACCTCAATTTTTCTGAAAAGCTGCATTGGCATCATTTTGTTCAAATTTCCATTCTTTGGCTACATAGTGTCATTCAGTGCACATAAATGCAAATATGAGCCAGGTCCTGGAGGTTCATGCCTGTAATCCTAGCTACTCAGGAGGTTGAGATCAGAGGATTGTGGTTCAAAGACACCCGGAAGTGGTGCTTTTGCTAAAGTGGTAGATCCCTCAACTTGAGATTAAGAGCTTAGGGACAGCACCGAGGATCAGAGTTCAAGCCTCACGACCAACAAAAAAAGCGAAATATGACTTTAAGTTTCCCCCAAAGGAACGACAAGGTAAATTAACTTCCCAAGCAGAAAAAATAATTCCAAAATTATTCAGTGCACCTACTTTTGCTGAGTTACTTAAGTTATGGCTTTTTGCTGGACATAGTCTTTTATTTTAAAAATTGTCAAATATTTGGTTTACAGTAAACTTCATCTAGTATTTCTTGTTTCAAACTCAAAGTCTATACAGTTGATGCCACTTAGCTGTCTTAGAATCTTAGTTCAAAGCCAACCCAGGCAGGATAGTCGGTCAAATTCTTATCTGTAATTAAACAACAAAAAGCAGAAGTGGAGTTTTGACTCAAGCAGTAGTGTACTAGCTTTGGGGGCAGGTGGGCAGGAAAGACAACTGTTCAGGATCAGGGTCCAGCCTCTGGGTCAAGCCCCAGAACCAGCACAATCCAAACAAACAAGCAAAAAAAAAAACCCAAATATTTCTTTGGGACCCTCCTTAAAGGAGCACTAGTCTGAGAAGAGGAACTTTTGCTTATCATAGTCACTGGATCCTGCTTTTTTGGAATTCTTATTGCTCTGGAGAACTCAGGACTAGACTAGAGGAATTGATAACTGTCTCCTGCAAAGAGAGAATCATCTCAGGAGTGAAATATCCATACATAAGACATTTTAAAACCTCCATGCCTTTGTTTGTTTGCTGTAGAACACTTTTAAAACAACGCTATTTCCTTTTGTTCTATGCTGGTCTTCAAATGACACATTATTTCTTTTTGTAATACTCTCACCTAGAAGTTTACAGAAAAGTTTTATATGAGTATAGAACACACTCGAAAA
Source organism: Dipodomys merriami (assembly GCF_024711535.1). NCBI lineage: Eukaryota > Metazoa > Chordata > Mammalia > Rodentia > Heteromyidae > Dipodomys > Dipodomys merriami. The sequence goes on along the minus strand of NW_027203960.1, from coordinate 1,074,090 downwards.
AGTCAGGGACAGAGTTTCCTTCAAGTCTTGGGATTCTTTTCTTGTACAGTAAAAAAGAAAGCACAAGTTAACATGAAATTTGTCATTCCTCTGTGTTCATTTCCTCTCCTGGGAGTTTCCACATCCAATAGCTGTTATTTCCAGTAATAATCGATGGTGCTGCTTGAGATATGATGAATGATCTGGGTTCACTGAAATAACACAAGGACACCTTTGGACCTGAGGTAACACGTGTTTCAAAGACAACTTAGTAAAGAGAAAATACGAAATTTATGTTGCTTATAAATACTTTATCAATGACTACATTGAGTTCAAACTTTGTAAGTTCTCTGTAAATTAAGGCGAATTTTAAATAGGAAGAAGGTTCTCAGTCATTCTTTTTATGTGTGTATGTGCTGCGCATTATTTCCCAAATGTACATGCGTTAACAGTAAGGGAAACAATAGCAATTATAGGAGAAAGAGAAGTTCTGTGTTTAAGTATAAGGGTTCAATATACTATAAAAAGACTCTACAAATAAGACAACATTGAAACAATAAAGCCAAGTCCAGTATGTAGATTTATGGGAGTGATATAGAGAAAGCATTACTCCTACGTGGAACACGAATTATGAGGGCACTCCCTTTCTAAATCATGCTTGCTAATCAAGCAACTTTGTAGAAAGAAGAATGGTAATATAATTCTGCTTCCAAAAAAAGTCAGAAATAAGAGCACGGACGTAACAGAGAAAAAAGTCCATCTTGAGAGAGCAGGGAATATACTAGCAATGAACTGGTGACTAAGATGACATTTCTTTTTCTTTCCTTTACTTATATATTTTTTTGTTGGTTGTGGTCTTGGCACTTGAACTCTGGGCCTAGGCACTTTCCTCTGCTAATCCACTCAAGGCTAATGTTCTACCACTTGAGCCACAGTGCCACTTCCACTTTTCTTGCAGTTAATTGGAGAAAAGTGTCTCTGGGATTTTCCTACCTGGGCTAGCTTTGAACCCCAGTCCTCAGATTTCACCGCCACTCAGCTTAGGATCACATTTCTAACAGGGTACACTCAGTATATGTAATGTGTATGTTCATCTATCTTTATATGCATTCTGGGGTTAAAAATCTGGGCTACAGCTTAGACTTTACACTCAAAAAATGTTTGTAGTTTAAAAGCTGATTCTACTGGATAAATAAAACCTACAAATATAAAGGAGCCTGGGAAGTTCAGTTTACATCCAGCCTGGGCAGAAGAGTTTTTGAGACACTATCTATAATTAACCTGCCAAAAGCTGGATTGGAAGAATGGCTCAGGTCATGGAATACCAGTCATGAGGAAGATTGATAAAGAAGAGCTTGAGGCTTTTGCATGCATACATACAAACATAATCATAAACACAGAGGCACTTAAATGCGCACACACAAATACACAAATGATACAACTCTCAGAATATGTAGAAAATTTAGAAAGCAATAGAAAATATATCCTGAGTAAGACTAGAATCAAGTGATAATTAAATTAGAAAATCCTCAAGTGAACTTTCTTCAAAAAAGTTTGAGAATATTACATAGGTAAACTTGAGATAGTAAGAGAGTCAAGTAATCAATAGTAAAGGGATTTGATCCATGGAGGAATGAATCAGAGACCCTGCAGATGTATTTGAAAATGTTCAAATCCTGTGTCAAATGTTAGAAAATCTTTGAAAATAGTACATGAAGAGTCTAAGAAGTCTAGTGGATAATATCACTGGAGAAGTTCAGAATTGCTAGTCCGTATCTAGATTAAATAACCAAGAAACTATGGCAGGGCAAAGTGATACAAGGCTAGAATTCTAGCATTCAGACTTAGAGGAGATTAGAGAGTGGAATTACATAGTGATAACTTCCCTGGACTAGTTAGTATAATTTTGTCTTAATAAAACAAACCAAACAAGAAAGGAATACACAGTTGGAAGTTTGGGCTAATTTTGTCACTATGTTTTGAGAAGTTAAGTTTCCTATTACAATGCAACTCATATATAATCCTCAGGTGTGTTTCAAATGCTCTCTTCATTACAGAACATTTCTAGATGCAAAATGGCTCTTGATTCTCATCCAAAATTCTCTTATCATAATTCTGTTGGATTCCAAAGAATTGATGAAGGATTACAAAAGCTTAACCCCAGAGAAAAAGCAAAGTTCTTCTAATGTATGTCTTTGTAGATATTGCTAAATTAGAATTTAGATTTAAAATAAATGTTTTGGTTTTGTTTTTAATTACATATTCTATAAGACACTACAAATTTCTTTTTAAGTAGAGGGTTTAATTGACAAATTCACAAATGATTCTTGCATTCTACTTGCCTAGAATATTCTTTCAAGAGAGTTATAATTAGAACTTAGTTAATAGATAATTCCAACAGTTCATGTATAAAATGATAATGTGAATAATGTAGACAGTGTTGCGAATAAAAAGATGATGTTAATTTATAAATTTAGAAAACAGCAATTTTTGAGGCTTTGGTATAACATGGTATGAAGAGAATAATTTTATGACATCTTTTTTTCTACCTCTATGTAACACAGGAAGCAATTTCCTAAATTATGTGCCTCTGTATACAATGAGAAAATTGCTAGGTTTAGGTTTGTTTTTTGTTTTATTGATTTGTCATAGGGCTTGAACTCTGGGCCTGGACACTGTCAGTGAGCCTGTTTATGTTCAAGGCTCGTGCCCTACCACTTCAACTTCAGTGCCACCTATGTCTGGCTTTTTTGAAAAGTTTCTTGGAGATAAGAATCTAGGGAAACTTCCTCCCTGGGTGGGCTTTGAACTGAAATCTTCTGGTCTTAGCATCCTAAATATCTATGATAGTTAAAAAGCATAAATATAAATAATATTTGCAAGTGTTCTGATCTCAAGAATACCAGTGGGGGAAAATGATGTAACCGAGTTTATTGTGGTGTTCTTTCCAGAACACAAAGGGCATCACATTAGCAGAGGTGTAGTATTTTTCACAATAGAGATAAGCTATTTGTGATGTGAATTAAAGGAATTTTGAGGTGTACCCTACAAGTTGGAAACTGTTGAGCTAGGATGACTTTATGGCATAAATCTTTGGATTGATGGTCAAAGAAATAATAACTTACACTGATAAAAAATTGCTTACTCTTGAAGAAATAATTATTACAGGTGCGTCATAGTTTTATCCTCTACCAGAATGTGACTATTTTTCTGTTGATTTCTCAATCTGTAACATCTCACCGGAAACTGCATCTATTGCAGAATTTCATAACATGCCAACAGGAATGGAATGTTCAGAATTTGAAAATGAGTAGTTATCAGTCATAGGAATTTTGAAGAATACAGATATTCTCTCCTCTTAACGACTTACTTACTTTTAAAAGTTATGGGTTTCCATAGAATTAAACTGTTTTTGGTTTGAGTATGAGAAAGTACTAAATTTATTCTTTTTTCAAAATATTGTCAAGTATATTGTGAAAATATTGTCTAGTTGGATTCAAGTTGATTGTCCTCTGATTAAAAAGGGGTATTTAATTCAAATTAGATGCAAAATAGTATCAATTTTTAAAAAGTTACTGCATAAAGAATAATATTTACTATACCAATACAGTGAAATTTTTTCATGCAACTTATTTTGTAAATTAATTTTATTGTCAAAGTGATGCACAGTGGGATTACAGTAATTGTAAGGAAGTTACTACATAACTTTTCAAAGATGTTACCCCCTCCTTCATTTTTCTCACAGTTTTCCTTCACCTCAATACTCCTCACAAGTTTTAATGTACATTTCCAACATATTGTCTTGTGAGTAATGCTATTGCATTGTCTTGCCCTTTGTCCTTTGTCTCGCCATTTTGTTGTTCCTCTTCCCTTTCCTAATTAAGGCAAATGTATACACAATACACAGGGTACCAAAATCAAATACAGCCAGGGACAAACCATAGGGGAAAAAAACCCAAAGAAAATAGAAATCACATAGTACATTAAAAACACAAACCACAAATAAAAATCTGTTTCCATATCTTGGAGTTCATTTTGCTCAGCATCAGCTTATATAGTCATATATATGCATAACAAAGACACTGGAAAATAATAGTTTCATGGACACTATATCATGAAAACAGCATGTAACAGTTTTTGATGGTAAAGGTGGAATTAGGATTGGCAAATTTGCGATTCTGATAAAGGAATTTCAAAAGAGTTTTAAAATTATGCCAGGTAAATTTTAATCGTTCAAACTTTTTTTTTAACAACTTAGCCTATTAAGAAAATTTAAAATTCCCTGGGAAAATAGGCTTTCATGCAAAGTAATCCATGTAGACTTAGTTGAGAGGGAGCAATGTTGAAGATGGCTCATTTTCACACTAAACAAACAAACCTCAGAAACCTTGCTATAAATCCTGTAGGTTCCCTTGAGAATTATCCTTACCCAGGACATATATGCTCACTGTGTGAAACAAGGTTGTAATGGAATTTAAATTCATATTTCTTTACAAAAGACTTCAAAATTTGTGATTTGACCTTTAATTACCAAACAGAAATGCTCTGAAAAAGATAATTTGGGTCAAAACATTTAGGGACAAATTGCCCTCCACAATGAAAGAAGGTATTGGATATAGACTTTTCTGTTTATAATACTTTCCACAATGTCTTTGCATGTGAAGCACTGAAACAAAGAAAAAATCTGATTGGATACCTCAAACCAATGATTTCACATTTCTAAGTAGCTCACAAAATATAATATCCTTATTAACATGAGATAGTAAAGACTTCTCTTATTACATTAGCCAAAAAGTTTTGGGATCAGAAAAGAATTGAGCAAATTGAAAAGGTAAGATAAGGTGTTCTTAGAAGCTCTAGCTAAAGCATATTGGCTTCAGCAGTAGAAGGATTCCAAAACTTTTTGATATAGATTTTGTTAATATTTTTGCTACCCAAAGTGATTTTGCGGAGAGTATTTGGCTCACTACAATGCACAACAGATTGAATGAAGACATGAACATAAATTCCACATCCAAATAAAAGAGTTTAAAAAGAGAAACCATATACTTCTTCAGCTTCACTAGACTTGAAGCCAAGGAGGTGTGATTATTTGGAAATCAAGCAAGAACTATGAGGAGGACATAGAAGTAGGACAAAGAAGTATTGTCCGTTGTAACAGACACTGTCATACAAGGTATGGGTGATATAACTCTATTTTTCTCCATATATCTTGTTGAGCAAATGCAAGACCAAGAGAAAATAATCTATTGAAATAATTTTGGAAAGAATAACTTTGTTCCTGATATGTTATCTAAGTAGAGACTTAGGAGAGAAGATTAAAGTGGAGTATACTTCCTCTAAGCATTTGTTAGCAAAATATATCTTTTAGGTTAGAAGTGATTGAACCAAAAAGTGGGGGAGTAATTATTTTGTGGCCCTTTAGACACAAGAAGACTTTCAAGGTAAAAGAAAAAAAGTATAGATATTAATTTGTGATCACAGCTTCTTGGACTGATTTTATGGAGACAAAGTTTACATTAGAATTTGTCCTCATTAAGATAGATGTTGGGATTTCTTAGCAACCAAATGCAAGGGTGAAGTTTAATGGACTCTCTTGGATAAGTAAACAGCATGGTAGAAAAAAATGGCAAATAATATTTTGTAAATTAGTTTGGTTAATTACTTTGCCAGAACAAAGAATGAAAGATATAGTTCAAAATCACTTGACTTAAAAGTATGAAGAAAGAGTACTGAAGAGAGATGAGAGAAAAAATAGAGGACTCTTCTGTCTCCAGTGGAGTAATGTGTTCTTGATCTTGTTTCTTCCATTCTATCTTCACAAGCTATCAAGTGTGGCTGAGGACTGGAGTATTCATTGCAGACAAAGAGAACGCACAGAAGAAAATATTTGCAGCAGATGTTGGTGATTATTAACCTTGGACAATCTATTTAAATCTGTTCAAAATTCTCTGCTACCCCAAACTGCCCACTTTGAACAACTTTGTTTGCTTTTCCCAAGACTACCCTTCATTAACTATTTAAAATTTTGAGAGGTCCATTCATCCTCTCTAGAGATTGCTGTTTAGTTGTGATTTTTGTGTGTTTTTGTTTTTTGTTGTGTTTTTTAACTAAATCTCAAAAGGTTGTGCACATGTATTACAATAAATATGTCCATCAAATTTCCCAGTGCTCTTGGATCAGAGTGACTCCTTCTATCATTCTCAACCAACCTCTTCTCCAAGATTTAATTCAGATTTACGACTTCCTTTATCACATATCTACATTGAGTATTCTAGCTGTACTTGTCCCTTGTTCCATTTTTTATTCATTCTATGGCTTTCCTCTCTGGTTTCAACTTCCTGATAGTCATTCTGTTAAACTCTCTGTTAATACTTTGAAAGGTTTATATACATTCCATGGAGTTTCAATCCTGCTTATACTTGAACTGATGTCAGTATATATTTCCATAATTCATTCATCTGCAATAACAATTTGCAAGACTGGAGACTTGAAGCCCCTAGACATGATTTTATTCTCATCCATTTGGAAGATTAATCTTTAGTCAACAAGAAAGATTAAAAATGGCTTAGAATATATTCCTAACTAACAAATTTTATAAATGGCGTTGTAATAGGGCTTGTGATTATTTTATTTTACATGGGATCATATTTTCTACTACCTATAAGTTTTGGAAAAAGAAGAAAACTATGATTTACTACTATAAAGGAATATGATAGAAACAGAAGACAGATTTTATGTTTGTCACATCTCTGATGAGTACCCATATTCATGACTTTAAGTCCTATTTCTTACTATGTTAAAAAGATAGGAAAAACATAAAACAACATGTGATCAGGCAACTATTTGTGACTTTTTAAAATGTACCTTATTAAGTGATGAAATTTACTTTATTAGCTAGTTTTTGGGTTTGAATTATGGGAGGGTGTTCTATTTAACACATTCCTGGAAGACACCTACTGAACAACATAAATGTTGGGTGGTACTATTTCTACACTTTAATGAATGGTTGAACCTGTTTGGCATTAGTGATGGGTAAATAAATCAACTCTTTTGTAACTTGCACCCTAAACTTGAAAAGTTTGCAATGTCACTAATTATCATCGACTTGTCAATTGTTATTTTGGTGAATGTGATTTTAAAAGATTATTTGAAAAGGAATCTGTTTTCAGGAGATTAAATATAGGTTATCATTTGTTAGTGAATGATAACATTTTTATACGGCAGAACCAAGTTTTCCTGAATTACCAGTATTTTGAAGCATTAACGATCTTCTCAATTAATGTTTTTGTGAATTATATTTGACCTGTAAGTCAAGTTTTCCTAGCCTTGGTAGAACAATTATGGATCTATCGTTCTAGGAACTATTTTTTGGCCTACTTATGCTGGACTGAAATCTTTCAGTAATTATTAGGAGAGAGGTATTAAAAATAATTTGTGACATTTGTGATCTTGTTCACTCATATGTGCTGGTCCTTTGTAAATTGAAAGTTTGTATTACTGTACTTTCTTTCAGATTTTGTGATCTCATCTTTCATTTTAAGTTGCCTTGCATTTCACATTTGCTTACTGCTAATTCCAGTGTCGTAAGGATTGAGATGGATTTTTATTACTTTCCGTTGGCACATTGCATGGGCCTAGGTGAGAAGTCTTGCCCTTGTTACTTGATGATGCGGATAACTGAAACCTGACATCCTAGTACCCATGTGTCCTGCAGAAGAATAATAAGTTTTAGACATCATGTCAGCAAAATTTGGGTATAATCAGTAGGAATGCTTCAGAAATATGGAGAAAAACATTTTGGAACCAGTGAGTTAAAATAATAAACAGAGCAGGAGTGTAAATTCCCTTATAAATTAGAGGAAAATAACAATTTTTTTTAACAAAATGAATTCTGAAGACCAAGAACACTTAGAATGTTTATACCGAAGACATTGCATTGATACTGTTCATATATTAATATATATTCTAAACCTAATTATTTATATTCCAATCTATTTATTGTAATATATATCTATTTATTTGTCAAATTATCAGTTAATTATAGTAAGCTTCACTGTGTGAAATAAAATATCAGCACGTATAAATATAAAATATATAACTATATATAATATAAGAAAAAGGCACATGTTTTGCAATGTTCTATTGTGGTTAGGGTATCAAAGGTAACTCTGTTTTAAAGTATTATTCTATTATTTCTACCTCAGTGTTTGGTAGAGTTGGACCTAAAGCTTTACCATTTGTAGATTTACAGCCTAGAAGCAAGAGGAAACACTGTGATTAAAACATTACCAATTTAAGGCCTAATATCGAGGAGAAACATATAGACTTCTCTTGTACCTATGAAAATATTTCGTGAAAAAAAGGCAGTAGTGTAAATTCCTGCCTGGTTGGATAGTAGACTGGCCAGGACATTAGGTAATCATGCATATGAATTTTTTTTCACCTTCTTGGCTTTAGCTACTTTTGAAATGTTAGGTATAACAAACAATTATATTTTGATAAAATACCTTCTAGTATAAACGATTCTGTCTTAACTGTTCATCTCTCTATGATCCCTATTAACTAAGATTAGTTTTGTTCCAATAAGGAAATCTATGCTGTCAGGGTAAGATATTCTGGTTGGTCTGTTGCTACATGGAAGAAGAGTAAAGGGTCAGGTAGACATTTGTGCCAGTAAGACCTCATTTAGGAAATTTTAAGCTGCAGAAGTTTAGATGTAGCTCTTAAGCAAGGCTTATTTTGAATCCATTAGCTCCACAAAGCTATCTCAGTTGATAAATAATTACTTGAAAAGCCATCACCTTTGGACCTAGCTATAAAGGCTTCAAAGTATGATCAAATTTAAATGAAAAAGACTTAAAATAGTCATTGAAAAAAATTGCAAATCTGAGCAATCGAGCAAACAATATAAGTTTTACAATATACACAGAATTTTAGAGAAGTAAGATCAATAGCATTTTAGGAACAATAAGTTTTCCTGGTTACAAACAGTCAACCAAGCATATATGCCTTTATAAAGACTGCATCATTAACTACATAAATTTACAGGATACTACATGCTTCAGCAGCACGTTTACCCAAATTACAACAATATAAAGATTAACATGGCACTTGCACAAGGATGATATGAAAATTTGTGAAGTATGCCATATTTGTCATTCTTCAGATGCCAGAAATGAAAAACAGTTATTAAAAATGATTACAAAAATACAAATGTAACAATACATGTAATTAATTGAACTAAAAGTTAGTTTGACATCAGTGTATTAAATCCTCACCTTAGAAAGGCCTTTATATAGCATAATCTTTACAAAACGTTTGAAATTAGATAACGTTGTCAATTTTTCCCAAAGAAATAACATAGTATAAGGACCTAGGAAAAAAAGAAATGTTAAACTGTTTCTATATGGAATGCTATCTGAAATAACACATTTAATAATGAACCTATATATTATAAAACAATGTAGAATTCAAAGTATTATATCTAAGAGAGAATGAAATAGATTATGGATATTATACAAACAAAATACAGATTATTTTAAAATATACTTTTTTTCAGACAAGCACCAGAAATATCTTTAGTTTCTGTACTACTCATTTCAACAGGTAAGTTAAAAATGATTTCTGATTTAAAAATCACAAACTCTGCAGAAATCATTATAGATGTATACAAACAAATCTTGAATACATTTTGACATCAAAGTCAGGCAATTCACTTGAAGAATACCAGGGAGTCCACGTGTCTCTTTAGGATATGAACCTAAACAATAATCTAATACTACAGAGTTGAGGGAGATGAATTGCCCTCCTGAATAATTTACTTTTGGGTCAAATAAAAGCAGGCTTGCAAAAAGAGAATAGACTTTACAGAAACATGATGAGTTGATGTAAGTAGCTGCTTAGCTGATTTTGTTAATTTGTGAACTAATTCAGGGAAACAGAGTACAGCAAGGTAAAAAAAAATAAATAAGGTCACATTGAAATACTCATTGGTGTGTGTGATACTGCCTGGGCACTATCCCTATGATTCTGTGCCCAAGGATAGTTGTCTACCACTCGAGCCACTATTCCATTCTGATTTTTTAGAGATAATCACATATATTTTCATGATTGGACTGGCTTTGAACAGTGGTCTTCAGATCTCAGTCTCCTGAGTAGCTAGCTAAGTGGATTCAGCCTCTGAGTTTCTAGTTAAAATTCTGACTGTCCTGTATGCTTCACTGCTCTTTTATTCTTTTCCTGCGGTAATCAGAAGCGTAACTAATATATGTCTAATTGCTTTAAAAATAATGTTACTGCTTGGCACCAGGGCCTCCCATCTCTACTCTTAACTATTGAGGAGGCTTGAGAACATATCCCAGGCAAAATTTTAGTGGACTTTCTTCTCAATCTATAGCTGGGTGCATTGGATCATATCCACCATCCTGCACTATCTAAGAACTAAGATTGGAAGGACTGCAGAATCCAGACCAGCTAAGGTAGGAAGCGAGACAAGATGGTGTACAACTCTGATGCCATTGATGATTGGAAGTTTAAGAGGACAGATAAGGTGCATGTTCTTGTAGAAAGGGAATCACTATCCTAAATTTAACCACTGATATTATGCCAGCCTAACAAGAAAAATACCCAAAGTTGAAATCCCCACAATTTTCCACAACCAAAATAATTATATACATGAACATTCCAAAACTTAGTACAATGTGTCCTTTATTCTAATATCTTTATCAGATTATCATACGATGTGACAGAATAGTTCTACATCATATTATGATATATTTAAAAACACCTAGAAAATTCTTTCACATTTATGAAGTGCAAAAGAATGGCAAATTGCCTCATTTCTTACGTATTTGAGTATCACTAAAAATTCTTGTAGAAAAAGTTCCGGGAAGATGGCAGAGGAGAAGCTGGAGGCTAAGCAAGCTCTTGCATAGAAAGCAGTTTCATTGTTCCAGTGAACAGTCCTAAGCCAGAAAACCACACCAAGTGTGCCATCACAGGAAGACAGTTAGTCCAGAGAGGGAAAATCCAGGCAAGGAGACAGATCTGAGCACTTGCCAGCGGCGGTGGTTGCTGAGGCCAGCCTTAGCCGCCCTACCTGCAACACAGAGAGTCCAGGACAAAGGCTCCAGACGAAGCAGGTGAGCGGATTCTACTCAACCCCAGCGAAAGCTGACTAGAAGCAGATATTTTTATCTTGCAGTTCACAGACAAGGGACAACCCAGGAACCAAGACTCGGTGTGAGTAGAAGCCTGGCAACCTCATTCCTTCTCAGGGAACAGAGGAGGGAAGGCCACCCCTCACCCCTCACTACCAGAGATCTTTGATACTGACAAAGGCCTGGCTGAGCAGCTAGCTCCAACTCAGGCCTTGGAAGAAAACAAGAGTCACAGGAACCTAACCTGATCTGTTAGGCTCAGCTCCACCCAGGGAAAAGTCACCCAGCCTGGGGCCAGCAAGTTCTGACAGCCCCAGGAGTAGATTTCTTCACTGGATAAACAGAGCCAGAGGCTGCCCCTCCCTACAGCAGCCTTGAAAATCAATTGAAATTCAGTAAAATTAAACCCTGAGAAAGGCTCCAGGCTGGGCTCTGTGAGTGTCTCACAAGCTAGCCCCTCAGGGAAAAGCTACTGTTTGCTGAAAGGCCTCATCTCTATCCAGAACCTAGCCTCATCACAGTATCTCCAAACTAGAGGAAACAGCCATCTCCCACTTTTTTGATACTCACAGCAGATCTTCCTCCCATTGAACAAGCCTGGGAGGAGGATCACAAAATCTTGGGTAAAGCAGAGCATTTTTCTACCTGCTCAAACTAACCGACTTAAGAAACCAACCAAGCCATAGGAAAATCAAACACCACAAACAGACCAGAGACTCCAACTACAGACTGGTTAATGACACAAGGGAGATACAGGATCTTCCCATCCCCCCCAAAAAATCAAAGAACTCTTTTTTTAGTTTTTTATTAAAAAAAAATTTTCCTAAAACTTTTTTTTAATTTTAATTTTTAACATTTAAAAAATTTGTTTTCTATTAACTTTTTTTTCCTCCTCTTATAATTTTTATTTTCGGGGTATGAGTGTGTATGCTTTTTTTCTTGTGTTTTTTTTTTTCTTTTCTCTATAATTTTTTTTGTTTAGCTCTACTAATCTTTGATCCTTTTTTTCTTTCCTTATCATTCTTTTCACCTTTTCTTTTCTTTTGTTCTTCTTTACGTGACTTAATTGCTATTCTGCTCATCCTCAGATATACCCATAGTTGATTATTAGACCTTATCACCTATTGTGTACACACTTAATCCAGAAATTCTTTTCTTTTTTCTCTCTTTCTCTACTATCATTCTATTCAACCTATTTCCCGCTTTGAGATTAAGACTTAGTTAAGTTTACTCACCCTCTGCCTTTCCACATCCCTGTATTCATATTTTTACCCACATCTCTCCCTAAACCTGATAATTTCTGGTTTGCCAAATTCATCTTTGTGGTTCGTAGACCATTAATACATAGTTGTTTGATGTTGAATAGATATATCTGTTGAACTAGAGTGTATCTTCAGACTTTTACGGTGCAACTACAGACTTTGTTTAATGCTTAACTTAAGATAGTGTTCTAGCACAAAACTGGTGTTACTTTCATCCCAAATGTCCAGGGCAAGCCAGAAAAACACAAGAAAAATGGCAAGTTCGAGTATCCTACACCCACTCATGATACTCAGCGGACAGAAGAGATAATGAACAATCCATTGGAGAGTTCCCAAAAAGCTCTACAAACACTACTGGAAAACATGGTAAATGAAAAGATTGAAAACCTAAAAAGGACACTGTATGAATGTGATAGAGAGAGAGAGGAGACAAGCCAAAGGTCAATACAGGAATATCATGAGCGTGAGAAAGCTACTCAAAGATTGATACAAGAATTGCGTGAGCAGCTCAAGAACACTCAAAGAGAAATAAAGAAATGGCATGAGCAGGCTGAGACCAGTCAAAGAGATAGACAGGATTTGGGGAAACTGGCCAAGAACAGACAAAGAGAAAGAGGAATGACACGAGCAGGCTAAAAATACTCAAAGAGAGCAACAGGAATCACGTGAACGTGAGGAAGCTAATCAAAGAATAATATAGAAATTTAGAGAGCAGGATGAGAATACACAAAGATCACTAAAGGCAATCATGGAATCCATAAATAGAGAGCTGAAAGATCTCAGGGAGTCCACAAAGAGAATGCTGAATGCAAACCAACAGAAGGAATGGGAGTCCACGGAAACCATAACCAATCAACTAGGTTATTTGATAATAAAAACTGAAAACCAAATTAAGGAAGTAGAGAAGTTCATACAAGATCTACAACAAAGCTCCAACAAAGAATTTGAAGCCATCAAAGCCAACCAACTAGAAGGAAAGAAATAAAAAACAAAGTAGAAAGTCTTGACAGTAGGTTAGACCATGCAGAAGATTGAATCTCAGGATTGAAGACAGCCTAGATATTATCGAGAAAGCACATATAACCATCCAAGAAAAATCCAAGAAATATGATAGACCTATTCAACACTTTGAAGACACCATCAAAAGGCCTAATCTGAGGATAATGGGTGCAGAGGAGCACCTAGAGACAGAAGTTAATGGTCTAGGAAATTTGTTTCACAGCATCCTAGCAGAGAAATTCGCAAACGTGCAAAAAAGTTAGGCCTATTCAGATACAAGAAGCTTTTAGAACTCCAAATAGGCCAGACCAGAACAGGACATCCTATTGTCACATAATCCCCACAGAATCAATTCAGACCAATGAAAACATCCTTAAATCTGTCAAGGAGAAAAGATCAATCACCTATAAAGGCAAACCAATTAGAATCACCTCAGATATCTCAGCAGAGACAATCAAAGCAAAAAAAGCCTGGAAAGATGTATGCCATGCCCTAAAGACAAACAACAATCAACCAAGAATACTGTACCCAGCTGTATTCTCCTTCATAACCGAATGGCAACTAAATACCTTCCATAGCAATGAAAAATTGAAACAATATATCTCTACCTAACGAGCCCTACAAAAGATTCTTAAAGATGTCCCACACATAGAAAACCAACAAGACCACAATAGAGGCCAAGAAACTGCACCCAAACTGAGAATCCAAGAACCATAGCAAGAACCTAGTTGCCCCAGTCCCCAAGAAGGATAAAATGGCAGGAACTCCCAAATACCTCTCTGTCCTATCTCTTAACATTAATGGACTTAATTCTCCAATTAGCGACAGACACTGTCTAGCTGGATTAAAAAGCACGATCCTTCTATTTGCTGCCTTCAGGAATCTTGCCCCCCCAAAAAACAAACACATTTTCAATGTGAAAGGTTAGAACAAAATCTACCAAGCAAATGGCCTACATAAACAAGCTGGAGTTGTAATCCTAAAATCAGATGAAATAGATTTCATATTAAAATTAGTAAGAAGAGATAAAGAAGGTCGCTACATATTAATTAATGGATCTTTCCTTCAGGAGGATATTAAAATTCTAAATATCTATTTGCCAAACAACGGAGTACCCAAATTTATCCAAGAATTATTACTTCCCCTCAAATCCCACATAGATCCCACATAGATAGACATTAATTGTTGGGGAGTTTAACACATCACTTTCCCCACTAGATTGATCAACTCGGCAAAATCTCAACAGAGAAAACGAAGATATAAACAACTGCATAGATCAACTAGATTTAACAGACATCTACGGAATATCTCACCCAACAGCTTCAGAATACACGTTTTTCTCAGCAGCACATGGAACATTTTCCAAAATATACCACATTTAAGGACACAAAGCGAACTTGTCCAAATTAAGAAACATTGAAGTTATACCTTACATTCTTTCAGACCACAAGGGAATAAAATTACAACTCAACACCAAAAGCCACCAAAGAAATTCCTGTAACACATTGAGGCTGAACAACACACTGCTGAATCACGAGTGGGTCATGGAAGAGATTAGAAAGGAAATTGAAATGTTCATGATATTCAATAAAAATGAACACACAAACTACCAGCTCCTCTGGGACACAACAAACCAGTACTCAGGGGCAAGTTTATAGCTCTGAGTTCCTACATGATCAAATTGGTGAGATCTGAAACCAACAAACTAATGAGGCATCTGAGCCTCCTTGAAAACAAGCAACAATATAAATCCCAAACCAGTAGATGGAAAGAAATAATTAAAATTATATCAGAATCAAATGAATTAGAATCCAAAAAAACTATAGAAAGAATCAATCAAACAATGAGTTGGTTCTTTGAAAAAAAACAAAATTGACAAACCCTTAGCAAATATTATCAGAAAAAGAAGAGAACACACCCAAATAAATAAACTTAGAGATGAGAATGGAAACATTACTACAGAAACAACCAAGATTCACAACATTATAAGGGAATACTTCTCAAAACTTTATGCTAATAAGTTTGAGTTAAATCATCTTAACAGGCCCATATCAAGTATTGAAATAGAAACATCAATGAGAGACCTCCCATCTAAGAAAAGCCACGGACCAGATGGTTTTACAGCAGAATTCTACAAGGCATTCAAAGCAGAGCTCATACCAATACCTCTCCAACTCTTCAATGAAATTGAAAGTGAAAGTTCACTACCGAATTCATTCTATGAAGCCATCAAAACCCTCATCCCAAAACCAGGCAGGGACTCATCAATGAAAGAGAACTATAGACCCATTACTGTGATAATCATTGATGCAAAACTTGTCAACAAAATTTTGGCCAATCAACTTCAAAATTTCATCCAAAACATTACTGTGATAATCATTGATGCAAAACTTGTCAACAAAATTTTGGCCAATCAACTTCAAAATTTCATCCAAAAATAATACACGATGATCAAACAGGATTCATTGCAGGGAAGCAAAGCTGGTTCAATATGGGCAAGTCAATTAATATAATTAATCACATCAACATGAGCTAGGATAAGGACCACATAGTTATTTCAATAGATGCAGAAAAAGTATCCAACAAGATCCAACTCCCCTTTATGATGAAGGTCCTGGAAAAATCATGAATCCATAAAACAATCCTCAAAACAATAAAGGCTGTATATGACAAACCTACAGCCAGCAATATACATAATGGTGAAAAACTAAAGCCATTTCCTCTTAACTCAGGAATGAGACAAGGATGTCCAGTCTCTCTATTGCTATTCAATCTAGTATTAGAATTCCTAGCTATAACAATAAACAAGATGCAAACATAATGGGGATCCAAATAGGGAAAGAAGTTAAACTCTCCTTCTTTGCAGATGACATGATCTTTTATTTAAAGAATCACACAGAATCCACTCCCAAATTACTCAAATCTTTGGCAAAGTAGCACAGTATAAATTTAAATCTCAAAAATCAATTGCTTTTCTGTATGCCAACAATGAGAAAAGTGTGGCTGAAATTGGGAGAGCAATTCCATTCTTAATAGTGCACAAAAAATAAAATATCTAGTAATTAACCAAAGAAGTGAAGGACCTCTATGATGAAAACCTTAAAAACTTGAAAAAGTTATTCAAAACAGAACTTAGAAAGTGGCAAAACCGGAAGGAGATGGGAAGATGGCGGAAGAGAAGCTGGAGGCAAAACAAGCTCTCGTATAGAAAGCAGTTTTAGAGTTCCATTGAACAGTCCTAAGCCAGAGAATCACACCAAGTGTGCCATCACAGGACAGAGAGATAGGCCAGAGAGGGAAAATCCAGGCAAGGAGACAGATCTGAGATCTTGCCAGCAGCTGCCGCTGTGGAGGCAGCGAAAGCAGCGGCGGCGGCCACAGACGCCATACCTGAAACAGACAGAGTCTAGGACGAAAGAGCCAGATGTGGCGGGCGAGCAAATTCTACTCAACACCAGCCAGAACCGACAAGGAGCAGACATATTCATCCTGCAATTCCCAGACCAGAGACGACCCAGGAACCAAGACTCGGCCTAAGTAGAAGCCTGACATCCTCACTCCTTCTCAGGGAGCAGAGGAGGGAAGGCCACCCCTCTCCCCCAGTACCGGAGATCTCCATCTTGGATACCGACAAAGCTCGGAAGAGCGGCTAGCTTCAACTCAGGCCATGGAATAAAACTAGGATCATTTAGCAGGTCACAAGAACTTAATGGCGTGACCTGCCAGACTCAACTCCACCCAGGGAAAAGTCACCCAGTTCTGGCGCCAGCCCTAGGAGTGGCTTTCTTCATCGGGTAATCAGAGCCAGAGGCTGCCCCTACCTTTAACAGCCTCGACATCAGTAAACAGAAACCCTGAGAGTGGCTCCAGGCTGGGCTCTGTGAGTTTCTCATAAACTAGCCCCCGGGAAAAGCTACTGTTTGCTGAAAGGCCTCAACTCTACCCAGAACCTAGCCTCATCACAGTATCTCCAAACTTGAGGAAAAAGCCATCTCCCTCTTTTGTGATACTCAAAGCAAACCCCCCCCCCACATTGCACGAACTTGGGAGGAGGATCAAAAAATCCTGGGTAAAGCAGAGCATTTTTCTGCCTGTCCAAACAAACAGACTTAAGAAACCAACCAAGCCACAGGACCATAAGCAGACCAGAGACTGCAACCAGAGGCTGATTACAGACACAAGGGAGATATAGGATTTTCCCAACCCTCCCCAAAAAATCAAAGAACTGTTTTTTTTACCTCTTCTTGTTTTTTTTTATAACTTTTACAAAAAAAATTTTCTTTTTTAAAACGTTTTCTAATTTTTAATTTTTACCTTTTTTGAAAAAAATTGTTTTAAAGTAACTTTTTCCCCCTTATAATCTTTATGTTAGGGATACATATGTGTGTGCATTTTTCCTTCTTTTTTTTATTTCTTCTTTTCAATTTTTTTTCTTTTTGTTTTTTGCATAGCTCCATTGAACTTCTGATCTTTTAATTCTTTCTTCCTTTTCCTTCTCACCTTTTCCTCTCTTTTGTTCTTCTTTATGGGAATAAATTGTTGTTTTGCACATCCTCAGATAAACCCTAGCTGAATATTAGACTCTATCCCCCATTGTGTACACACTTAATCCACAAATTTATTACTCAATTCAAAACTACTGAGACTTAAATTCCTTAATAGCAGTAGTACCTCTTTATACCTATAAAATATCTTAGGTATTTTTATTTTTAAGTTTTTCACATCTCCTTTATATCCCTCCCCTTCTATCATTATATCCACGTTCTTTGAATAGTTTGTTCTCGATCTGCATATTCTTAATTTTTATTTTTCTATTTTTTTCTGGTCTGTTTTTGTTCCCTTTTTCTTCTTGATTTCTCTCTCTCTACTTTCATCTTATCCAAACTATTTCCTGCTTTGAGATTAGGACTAGTTAACTCTCCCTGTGTCTTCCCACATCACTCTATTCCTATTTTTTACACACATCTCCCCCTAACCCTAATAATTTCTGGTTTACCAAATTCTTCTTTGCGGTTCGTAGCCCATTAATATATAGTTGTTTGATGTTGAATAGAGGTATCTGTTGAACTAGATTGTATCTGCAGTCTATTGACAGTGCAAATTCAGACTTTGGTTGATGATTGCCCTAATATATTGTTCTAGCACAAAACTGGTGTTACTTTCATCCCAAATGGGCAGAGTAAGCCGGAAAACCACAAGAAAAATGGCAAGTCTGAGTATCTCCACTCCCACTCAAGATAATCAGGGGACAGGCGTTTTCCCAAATAGTTCTACAAACACTGCTGGAAAACATGGTAAATGAAAAGATTGAAAACATACAAAGAACTCTGTATGAGCGTGATAGGGAGAGAGAGGAGGCAAACAAAAGGTCAATGCAGGAAAATATTGAAAACCTACAAACGATTCTGTATGAGCATAGGAGGGAGAGAGAAGAGGGAATCCAAAGGTTTATACAGGAATATCATGAGCATGAGGAAGGTACTCAAAAACTGATACAGGATTTGCATGAGCAACTGGAGAATACTCAAAGAGAAAGCAGGCATGGCATGAACATGCTGACAACACTCAAAGAGAACTATAAGAATGGTATGAACATGAGGAAGCTAAGCAAAGAGTAATACAGGAATTGAGAGAGCAGGATGAGAATACACAAAGATCACTAAAGGCATTCATGGGATCCATTGACAAAGAGCTGAAGGAAGTCAGGGAGACCACAAAGGGAATGCTGAATGGAAGCAAACAGAAGGAATGGGAGTCCAAGGAAACCATAACCAATCAACTAAGTGATTTCAGAATAAACACTGAACACCAAATTAAGGAAGTAAAGAAGGTCATACAAGATCTAAAACAAAGCTTCAACAAAGAATTTGAAGCCATTAAAGCTGACCAATTAGAAGGAAAGACATAAAAAACAAAGTAGAAAGCCTTGACAGCATGTTAGACCATGCAGAAGATCAAAACTCGGGGACAGAAGATAGCCTAGATATTATAGAGAAAGAACATACAACCATCTAAGACAAGTACAAGAAATATGATAGATCTATCCAATGCTTGGAAAACACCATCAGAAGGCCTAATCTAAGGATAATGTGTGTAGATGAGCACCTAGAAACAGAAGTTAATGTTCTAGGAAATTTAACAGGATCCTAGCAGAGAACTTCTCAAACATGCAAAAAGATAGGCCTATTCAGCTACAGGAAGCTTTTATAAGTCCAAATAGACCAAATCATAACAGGACATCCTACCATCATATTATAATCCACAAAGGACCAACTCAGACCAAAAAGCTGTGAAGGAGAATAGATTAATCACCTATAAAGGGAAACCAATTAGAATCACCTGAGATTTCTCAGCAGAGAGAAGCAAAGAAAGAAGAGCCAGGAATGATGTATGCCAAGCCCTAAAAACAGACAAATATCAACTAAGAATACTGTACCCAGCTAAACTCTCCTTCATAACTGAAGGCCAAATGAAAACCTTCTATAGCAAAGAAAAATTGAAACAATACATCTCCACCAAACCAGCCCTACAAAAGATTCTTAAAGACGTCCTACACATAGAAAACCAACAAGACCACGATAAAGGCCAAGAAATTGCACCCAAACTGAGAATGCAAGAACCATAGGAAGAACCCAGTTTTCACAACCCCCAAGAAAGTGGATAACATGGCAGGAACTCCCAAATACCTCTCAGTTATATATCTTAACATTAACGGAATTAACTCTCCAATTAAACGACATAGACTGTCTAGTTGGATTAAAAATAAAGATCCTTCTAATGCTGCCTTCAGGAGTCACATCTTGCCCATAAAAACAAACACATTTTCAATGTTAAAGGCTGGAACAAAATCTACCAAGCAAATGGCCCCCATAAACAGGCAGGAGTTACAATCCTAATATCCGATAAAATAGACTTCAAATTAAAATTCGTGAGAAGAGATAAAGAAGGTTGCTACATACTAATTAAGGGATCTCTCCTTCAGGAAGATACTACAATTCTAAATATCTATTCACCAAACAATGGAGCTTCCAAATTTATCAAAGAAACACTACTTACCCTCAAATCACACATAGATCCAAAGACATTAATTGTTGTGGATTTTAGCACACTACTCTCCCTATTAGATAGTTCAACTCAGCAAAACCTCAACATAGAAAATGCAGATCTAAACAGATGCATAGATCAACTAGATTTAACAGACATCTTCTGAATATTTCATCCAGCAGCATCAGAATACACGGTTTTCTCAGCACCTCATGTAACATTTTCTAAAATAGAACACATTTTAGGAAACGAAGCAAACTTGTCCCAATTCAGAAACATTGAAGTTATACCCTACATTCTCGCTGACCAGAAGGGAATATAATTAGAACTCAAAACCAAAATCCACCAAAGAAAGTCTAATAACACATGGAGGCTCAACAGCACACTGCTGAATCACGAGTGGGTCATGGAAGAGATTAGAAAGAAAATTCAAATATTCATGCTATTCAACATAAATGAGCACATAAATTACCAGCTCCTCAGGGAAACATCAAAGGCAGTACTCAGAGGCATGTTTATAACTCTGAGCTCCTACATTAACAAATTGGAGAGATCGGAATCCTCAATTTAATGAGACATCTGAACCTACTTGAAAAAGAGCCGAAATAAAACCCCAATTCAGTAGACGAAAAGAAATAATTAAAATTAATTCCGAATTAAGTGAATTAGAATCCAAAAAAACTATAGAAAGAATAAACAACACAAAGATTTTGTTCTTTGAAAAAATTAACAAAATTGACTGACCCTTAGCAAAACTTATCAGAAAAAGAAGAGAACACACCCAAATAAATAAACTTAGTGATAAGAATGGAAACATCACCACGAAAACAACCAAGATTCAGAACATTATAAGGGAATAGTTCTCAAAACTTTATGCTAATAAGTTTGAGAACTTGACAGAAATGGACGTTTTTTCTAGCAAATATTGACATGCCAAAACTAAACCAAGATGAGTTAAACCATCTTAATAGGCCCATATCAAGCATTGAAATAGAAACAGCAATAAGACACCTCCCAGCTAAGAAAAGTCCAGGACCAGATAGTTTTACAGCGGAACTTTACAAGGCCTTCAAAGCAGAGTTCACACCAATACTCCTCCAACTTTTCAATGAAATTGAATGAGAAATTTCACTACCGAACACATTCTATGAAGCCATCATAACCATCATCCCAAAAGCAGGCATGGACTCATCAATGAAGGAGGACTAGAGACACATTTCTTTGATGAATATTGACGCAAAACTTCTCAACAAAATTTTGGCCAATCGACTTCAACAATTCAACCAAAAAATCATACACCGAGATCAAACAGGATTCATTTCAGGGATGCAAAGCTGGTTCAATATACACAAATCAATTAGTATTATTTATCACATCAACAGGAGCAAGGATAAGAACCACATGCTTATCTCAATAGATGCAGAAAAAGCATCCAACAAGATCCAAGACCCCTTTATGATGAAGGTTTTGGAAAAATTAGGAATCCATGGAACATTCCTCAATACAATGAAGGCTATATATGACAAACCTACAGCCAGTATTATACTTAATGTTGAAAAACTAAAACCATTTCCTCTTAACTCAGGAACAAGACAAGGATGTCCACTCTCTCCACTTCTCTTTAACCTAGTATTAGAATGTCTAGCTACAGCAATAAGACAAGATGTAAACATAAAGGTGATCTGAATAGGGAAAGCAGAAATAAAATTCTCCCTCTTTGCAGATAACATGATCTTGTATTTAAATAATGCCATAGACTCCACTCCCAAATTACTCAAGCTGATTCAAAACTTTGGCATAGTACCAGGGTATAAACATAACCCCCCAAAATCAATGGCTTTTCTGTTTGCCAACAATTAGAAAAGTGTGTTTGAAATTAGGAAATTAACTCCATTTGTAATGTCACCTCAAAATATACAATAACAAGGAATTAACTTAACCAAAGAAGTGAACGACATCCATGACGACAACTTAAAATCTTGAAAAGGAAATCAAAACAGAACTTAAAAAATGGCAAAAGCTCTCATGCTCCTGGATTGGAAAGATTAACATCGTGAAAATGGCAATACTTCCTAAGGCTATCTACAAATTCAATGCGATACCTATCAAAATTCCAACCTCATTCTTCAAGGAAATAGAAGAGGCAATCCAAAAATTCATATGGAACAATAAAAGACCCCGAATAGCAAAAATGCTCCTCAACGGAAAAAACATTGCTGAAGGAATATCAATAGCAAATTTCAAACTGTACTATAAAGCCATAATAATCAAAACAGTTTGGTACTGGCATAAGGAGAGACTTCAGGACCAATGAAATTGAATTGGAACCCCAGAAATGAACCTACAGACCCATATCCAACTAATTTTGAATAAGGGAGCTAAAATAATAGAATGGAAGAAAGACAGCCTCTTCAGTAAATGGTGCTGGCAAAATTGGTTATCTACTTGGAGAAAACTAAACTAGAACCTTATATATCACCCTGCACCAGAATCAACTCCAAATGGATCAAAGTCCTCGGAGTCAAAGCAGACACTAAGAAAACATTACAGGACGAAATAGGAGAAACCCTAGGCCTCCTTGTCTCAGGCCAAAATTTTCTTAATAGAGACAGGAAACACAACAAATCAAAGAAAGATTGGACAAATGGGATTGCATGAATTTGCAGAGCTTCTGCATGGCAAAGGACATAGCTAGCAAGATCAATAGAAAGACCACAGATTGGGAGAATATCTTCACTATGACCCAGCAATCCCACTTTTGGGCATTTATCAAAATATTCACAAACAAGACCACACTTAAGCTACCAGCACGACTATGTTTATTGCAGCCTTATTTACCCTAGCTAAAATATGGAACCAACCCAGATGCCCCTCAGTAGATGAATGGATCAAGAAAATGTGGTATATATACACAATGGAATTCTATGCCTCCATCAGAAAGAATGATATTGCACCATTTGTTAGGAAATGGAAAGACTTGGAAAAATTATATTAACTGAAGTAATCCAGGCCCAAAGAAACTTAGGACCCATGGTTTCCATTATTTTCAATAACTATTATATGTCTGAGTCAAGCAGACAAGTTCAGGTAAGTTGATGTTAGGAAAATGAACACCAAGATATGTATTTCAATGTTTTCTTTTTCTTTCAGGTGATTGTTTCTAACACATTTATAAGATTATTTCTTTGTTTCTTTGTATGTCCCTCCCCAATAGCATAAGCCCTGCTTTCACTGTATTTGAGGTTGGTATAATTTGTGGAGGGGAAGGGAAAAAACAAATCATTTAAATAGGTATACAGGTGAATCCATTTCAACAATGAGATGTACAAGTCATTATATGGAAAAACGAACTAACAACTTCGGTGGGTGATGAGGAAGATTGGGTGGGGAGACTGGGAGAGGATTATCAGGGGAAACAAAGGAGGAGGCTACTATGATTGATAGAAATGTACTCATTATCTTTCCCATATAATTGTAATCCCTCTGTACAGTATTTTCAGAGTAAAAATTAAAATTAAAATTAAAAATAATCATTATTGTTATAGTCTTATATTCTGACTTATTTACTTTGTAACAGGTTTTAAACTTTTTGCTTCTCTGCTGAAATTTATGTATTTAAATATTATCATCAAAGTATATCCTTTGGGTACTGGGGGCAGATTTTACAAAGTTTTTAACCAATGGCTTTTAAGAATTCTTTTTTTTTAAATAAGTTTTTTATTGTGAAACTGCTGTACAGAGGGGTTACAATCACATGAGCAAGGTAACAAGTACATTTCTTTTTTTTTTAAATATTATTTTATTTTATTTGAGAACATACTGTACAGAGGGGCTACAATTACATGGGCAGGATAATGCATACATTTCTTACCAAGCATTGCAGCCTCCTCCTTTGTTTACCCTTCACCTCCCTTCCCGGCCTCCCCTCTCCCCCCATCCAATTATACCCCCCTCCCCCCCCACCGACATTGTAAAGCTGGTTTTGACATGACATTTTGTACTTCTCATTGTTGCAACAGGTCCACCTGAATCCTTAAACGACTTGTTTGTCCCCATCTCCTCCACATGTTATACTGACATCAAATATAGTGAAAGCGGGGGTTACACTGTGGGGGAGGGACATACAAAGCAACAAAGAAATAATCTTATAAATGCGTTAGAAACACATGCATGAAAGAAACGAAAACATTAAAATACATATTTAAGGGTTCATTTTCCTAACATCACATTATCTGACCTTTTCCGCTTGACTCATACCTATAATAGATATTGCAAATAAGGGAAACCATGGGACCTATGGTTCTTTGGGCCTGGCTTACTTCACTTAATATAATTTTTTCCAAACCTTTCCATTTCCTAACAAATGGGGCAATGTCATTCTTTCTGATGGAGGCATAGAATTCCATTGTTTATATATATAATTGGTATATTATTTGTTTCATTTTTAATTTCAGTGTAATTTATTGTGAAGGTAATGTACAAAGGGGTTACAGTTACCTACGGTAATGAGAACATTTCTTATGGAAGGAACATTGTTATCCCCTCCATGGGTTTTATTTCTACACTCAAACAACTACTGTATTTTTGTTTTCTTTGTTCATGTATTTTCAATATAAAATTGATATACAGATGGTTTGCAGTTATTTAGGTCAACTAAACAGTACAATTCATTTTATTTTCTAAATTTCAAATTTTGAACTTCTTTTGTTTCTTTAGGGTAATTCTTTTTTCATAGTTGTAGGATTAGTTAATTTAATTTTGCATGATTTTTAACACATGTAAATTATTCCGACACATATATTTTGCTTTTAAAATACTTAACATGTGAATATCTAAAATTATTTCCTTAATTTATATATGGTAGGTGAATTTAAATAAATTTATTTTCTTATACTTCTAAACATATTTTCCAGGTAATAAATACTTACTATATTTCCAAGAAGCACATACTTTATTAAGAAAATCTTCATAACCTGGTTACTTTTTTTGTAAATATTTGTACTTGAATTACAAAAAAAAAAGTTTGAGCTGGGCAAGGTGATTTGTGGCTTCCATTTTCTAGCTATGGTAGTAACTGTGAATAGGGTTTGTAATTCAGGAGAGCCTGAGAAACTGAGACCTCATTATAAAAATATCCAGATTGAAATGATTAGAGATATGGCCATCCCTAGTGAGATATAGAGCAGCTGGTTATCACCAGTAACATCAATATTTTTTTCAAAATAAAAGGATAAATGCTTCAAAATGTTCATTATTTAAAACTTATTTGCAAAGGTTCTCATGTCTACAATTTCTTATTTTTCAATTAATTTAATCTATAAGAATCTAAGTATATCGTAACTATTTTATTTCTACTAAACTTTTAAATAGTACAAGCAATATTATGATTTCCTATATTAAATTACTTTTACTATTTGTGGTCATTTCTTTTGTTTAATATGATAATAATAATCCAAATATGTGTATGTGGTATGTGTGTGTGTTTATGTGGTTTTTGTGTGTGTATGATTTGTGAGTACATTATAATGCTTGGGATATTACTGGGATATCACTTGGGATAGCATTGTTTCACATATGCTAAACCAAGTTTTTACCTCTGAACTATACTGTGCAGTTATAATGTAAATAGTGCTTTAAATTATGACTTTTAAATTTTCGTTCCTAGTATGTTTTGTCAAAATTATATATGCTACAATGTGATCCATATTCTATCCATGTTAGCACATTTTATTGTTATTTAGAATATTTCCACTTCCAAACTCTTGCGTTTGTTGATAAAGGTTTTACTTTGCTTCTTTTCTCTCTTCATTCTTTTTGCCTTTATATTTTACCTATTCTTTCTCTTATTTCTTTGGTAATTAAAGGTCTATACAATGCTTTATTTTCTATTTTATTTTTTCCCATCTTCTCTGACTCAGTCCACACTATTAGGTGGATTAAAAAGAAACTTGATTCAGGACACTTTAATTATTTTTCTCCTCCTCTTCTCTGAAGACTTTCCGTTTTTTGAAACACAAAACCAATGACATACACAAAACCAATGACATACAGCTCGTATGTGGTCCATCATTCTATTATATCCCCTCTCACTCTCCTCTGTAGTACAGCTCAAGTCATTATCATTCTGGTTTATTGTGTTATAGTGTTATCTAAATTTTAACTCATTCCTAAATTAATTTTAATTGTTTCAAGCATTCTCTTAAGACATTTTACTATATGTAATATCTGGGATCGTGTGTTTTCACAAAGTGCCAAATATGAGTGACTAACAAACATCTAGATAACTCTGTTAAATACTGGTCCACTTGCTCAATAAACTTTTATGTAAATTCAAGGAATACAGGTCAGTCAGAACAATTATGTAAAATGCTGTAGCTTGAGCCCTCAGACTAGATTTGAATCTTATTACCATTTTTAGTCTACTATAAGAACAGACACATAGAAGAATGTAAGAGATTTATCAAAAATAAATTCTTAGTTTTATTGTCAACAGATTTTGAAGAGGATGCCATGACTTTATTAAATAAAAATAGAATCTTAAATGGGTGTATTGCACTATTGCCTCTTTAGATTTAAAGAATGAGCTTAGACTACTTCCTCAAACCTTGTACAAAATTTTAAAATAAAATATGATTATCAAACTAAATGTGAGATGTAAAAACCTATAAAACATAAATGTAAAAATTCATGACATTGGATCAGTAAAGGTTTCTAACAATTTGACATGGAAAGAATTAGTAGCTAAAGAAAAGAAGAATGTGCTGGTTAATATCAACTGATAACCTTTTATAATTCTAGGAAAGAATTGAAAACATACCCAACAGATAGAGGGCACGTATTTGTTAATGGTACAATGTTACTGCTACAATGATACTGAGTCTTAAGTATTTTTATATCTTCTAATTCTATATAATTTTTTCCCAAACAGGATATTTCTTTAAAGAACATATGTAAATTAATTGTCAATAGGAGCATATGAAATAAGCTTCTCTTTAGTTTCTAAGAAAACATAAAATGAAAACTCACTAGTATGACCATAATATAAAAAGATGATGCAAAATATAGTAATGCATTTGTGGATAAATTGATATACTCCACATAATAGATTGATTTTTATAATACTGCAATCATTTTAGCAAGCAAGTTTTCAAGTTTTCAAAAGGTCAAAGAGAATTGTATATGATTTAGCCATTACACTTCTATGTATGTATTAAAGAGAATTAAAAAACTTATTTGGACATAGAATGTAGTTCACTGACAGTGCACTTGAATAGTCTGTGAGACCTTGGAAATAATCCCCCAAAACGAATTTTGATAAGACACACAATAGAGAATGTATGCTGGACAAATTATTGTAAGTGAATTTTATATCTATTTTAATGTCTGTTCTAAAATTTACACCATTTCTATTTGAAGAAATGTAAGGGATAATTAGGCTTGGAAAATCTGATTGTACAATTCACTTCCAAAGCACTAAATTGTATACTATAGAAGGAGATAATATATGGCATGTGAATTACATGTTAGCAAAAAAAAAAAACAAAAAACTATTGTTAAAGATACTTCACACAAATTGAAGAATACCTAAAAAAGATGTTTTCCGTGTTAGCTAAATCTATTTGTAAACTACAGCTTTTAGAACAAAGATTTGATTTCTGTTTATTTTGAGTTTTTTTGGTCTGTTTATTTTGGTTTTACAGAGATAACTCAATCAAAAAGTGTATGTGATAACTGGAATACCTAGGGATTATGCATCAATTATAAGTAATTGATAACCTTTTCTGGAAGAAACGTTTAGCAAATGACAGAAGACCCAAATCTGCACATCTGTGATTTATGAAAACCATATGTTACTTGCTCAATCCAATTGCTTTTCTCTACTTTGCTAGGAAAAAAAGTATTCTCAGGATAAGAGCCAATAGCAATGAAACGAAACAAAATACACAATAATCTTGATTTATTTGTGAAAATAACAAATGAAATAAAGCAATTCCATTTATGGGGCTCTAATATTAGTATCTATGAAGATGTTCCTGAATGCCAACATCCACTGAATTTTTGGAATTTTAATTTCTATCAACATATGAAAACTAGAATAAGAAAACAAATACAGTCTTAGAGTAACCAGCCTTGGAATAAATTTCTTAATAGTTTTGAAATTACAAAAGAATTGAGACCATTAAAAATGATTCTTTCCTATGGAAATCATTTTAAAATGTTTAACATTTATTATAATTCAAATACCAAACAAGAGTAATTTTACATAATCATTACAAATATTATTTTATTACTATCGTAAAATAGAATAAAACACCAGTCTTGATATGTTATCATTATTTTTAATTCCTAATCATTACCTAAATATCTTAAACAATCTAAATAGTCACGTATTTAACATAGATGTAAATATTCTATACTTTTACTTAACATTTTCCAGGGGCATGTATTCATATTTCTAAGAAATGTTCACAACAGTTAAAAGATGCTTTTGTGAAATTAAGGTAATATATTTTGTTGCTGCTGTTGTTGTTGTTG
This sequence comes from Dipodomys merriami, assembly GCF_024711535.1. NCBI lineage: Eukaryota > Metazoa > Chordata > Mammalia > Rodentia > Heteromyidae > Dipodomys > Dipodomys merriami. The sequence continues at coordinate 1,045,109 of NW_027203960.1, read as the reverse complement.
TTTACAAGGCCTGTGCATTGTCCTTAAGCCTTTTTATGCTCAATGCCAGCACTCTACAACTTGAGGCACAGAGCTAATTCCTGTTTATAGTGGCTAATTGGAGATAAGAATCTAACAAGTATTTTTCTGTCTGGGCTAGTTTCAAAAACAAATCTAAGATCTCATTACCCAGAATAGCTCCATTTATAGGCGTGAGTCAGTGGCACTTGGTTTGATGTATTTTTTAAATTTTAAATATGTTTGTTTCATTATAATGTGCATCATTCTACACATAAATGTAGACATATGTATATATTTCTGATGACAAATAATCTCTAAAAATGTATGTCTTTCTATTCACACACACACACACACACACACACACACACACACACACACACATATTTCTGAAGATAGACACCTTCTAAAACTTTATGCTCTTTTTTGACCTTTTTTCATTTCAAAGACATACAATATATTTTTCCAAAAGTTTCCTAGAATAGAATGACTAACCTTCATTAGAAAGTAGAGTTTATTACTTTCAAAGATATTTTAGATATACACATGATGTTGTAGTAACATTTACAGTATATTACTTGAAATGATTCTGTTCAAACTCTTAAATATTTGTGTGTAGTGGTGGGGAGAGAGGAAGTGAATTCATACTGGTTAGGAATTTGCAATACTTCAAAATTCTATTCCATAATTTGTTATAAGCCCATAGTCAAGTTACCTGTTATGACTTAGTTTTTTTGTTTCTTTATTTGTTCAAAATTTTAATATGGATGTATACACAGTGGAAACATTAAAATTATTAATCAACAGACAAATAATTGCAAAATCATAGATACATATCAGACTTCAATAGTTAGCAATTATGATGCTAATATTAATTTTGATGATGATGATTAGGACCACAGTGTACCCTGATAATGACCATGTTGTGATTCAAAAGGAAAAAAAAAACTTTACAAATTTTGAAGCTAGATTTCCCACATTGAATACATAGTAATCAACAGCTTTGGATTACATACAATAAGAATAACAAGACGAGAGTTTCAATATCAAGAAATGTAATCACATAAACAGGTAGAGACAGTAAAAACCCTAATGTAATTCCTACAGCCTCTTTCATGTATGCTCACTATTCTTGGCGGTATTGTTTTCTTATAAATAAAATCATTAATTTCCACATTTTGATGGAACAAGATGTACTTTTCAACTTAGTGTGATTAGTTCAAATAACATGAAAGCCATGGCTCTCATATACATACTATTCAATAACCAATGTTTTCCAGTAAAATATTAAGTATGTTCTTCAATACAGCTGTAACACATGACAAAATTTACATAATACTACTTACATATCTGTAGTTACCTTAAAAGGACTTAGACCTTACAGCAAGGAAGTAAAATTTATTTTTATTTCTGCATGAAACAGTTTGTGACTTTATACCAACAAACTGAATTTGACTCTTTCTTTATTAGTAAGGTAAGTTGGAAAATGTAAGGTCTCTTTACTCTTCTCTTTTCTTGCTCTAGAAGTCAACAAATATATTCTTCATTATTTCTGGTAGATTACATCCATTTACAGATGGGAAATGTAAGGCCAACAGTCAATGTAGTGAGCAAAGAATGATAGCAGAATTTTTGTCTGAGGTCTTCACTCTGTGTGCTTACAAAGAGCAATTTGGTGTTGGAGAGGACCAATATGAAAAGACTATGGGGAAAAAGCATACTTTGGAAATGGTTGTTTTAGGACTAGGTGACAGAGATGAGTAAATGAAACAGGCTGGTGTCAGGGGCATGAAAAGTAGTACATAGAAATCATATTAGTGACAAAACCTGAGAAAATCTTGATCATTCATCTTATCTAATGGGAGGGAGTAGAAAGGTAAGAAGAAATCTAAGGTCCTTCCACAGGTCTGGCTAGCAACTGTATTAGTGATATTCTTAGTAATAAGGACCACAGGTGGAAATGATGGATTTAGGGGATAAAACTCTCTGATAGTTCTAAAGTTCATATTAAACAGATGCAAAGATAGGTCTGTTTAGACATCATCAATATATCCACGACCATGGATATAAAAAAGGATAATAAAATTGGGGGGGGGTTATTATTGAAGGGAAGAGGAAAAGAAAAGTTCTCACACAAATGTGAGCAATGTGAGCACCAGTGTGGACAAGATTGGAACAAAGAGAAAAACAAGGAACCAAAAAAGTAATAAACACAGATTTTCTGAAGTATAGGAAGGAAAGAATTTTAAGGAAGTTATTGAAGGAAATATGCTATTTGGATTTGAAAAGTAAAAGGATATAGACACGTTTAAAAATAACAGTGTTTTGTTGAAAGTCATATTGATAAAATTTTGAGCCATAAAATTCTGGATCCATGAATTCAACAGATCCTGTTGATTTTAAATGCTGGGAACAAATGCTTTTATCCTGACCTTAGCAAAATTATACAGATATAACTCTCATGAACTTTACTTATAGGTATTCTGTGAATATTTTTGAAGACTTTGTTCAGCCAGCAGATTAGAGATTGAGCTACAGCACAGACAAGCCTAATTTGTCCTACAGTTCCAATTAGTGACCCATGTATCCACAGCAGTTTGAGATTTTATTGAAATATCTTTAGATATATTTGGATATTTTATCAGCCTATTCGTTATAAATGTAGGAAAAGTAAAACCAAGTATTAGGTTGAACATACAGCTTTGCTGATGTGATTGAAGACTCCTGGAATTGATTCCTCTTTAAAATAGAAAATGCCTCAAAATCCATTGACACATCATAACTGCCATATACTCTGTTTAACTCTAGTTCTTGTTAGGGATATCTCCGCGCTGAAATAAATCAATGAACCTGCCACAAATTCTTGTATGTAGGAAGTACTCTTATAAACTTCAAGCTTTTATTGAATGGAAGAGTTCAGAGATTACCCTCACCACTAGGATAAATGCCTATAGAGATAAGACATTTTGCTTTAATGCCTTTCTTTCATTTTCTTATACCCATTTGCAAGTAGGGAAGGATTTTGATGTAACAACAATACAATAGTGACTTGTTTTAACACAACATCTAACATCTAGTGTTAATTCGGATACTTACTAATTAGCTCCAGATTTTATGGATATTTATATTTCTCCTGGGTAAACTAATGAGCTCCAAGAAAATGTCCCTAAGCAGCCTTTCAATTGTAATATCACTGTTTTTCTCAAAATTCTTTAAATTCTACATCCTCTAAAGTGGGCATAGGGTTATATTGTGGAACATTTCTCCTCAGAGAGTGAGTACTACCCTCTTGCTTAACACGGACAAAGTACCAAACAAAAAGTGGTAGTTGAACAATGTTCTTAGAAGTTTTTAGAGAAGAAATGGAAATAGAGCAACTATGAAATCAAATGGAATGTGCAAAAAGACAGAGGCACAAAGTAGAATGTGCCACGTAAATGCTGAAGTGTAATTTGAAATTATGTGTTCAAGTGTGAGGGTATGTTCAAAGTATAGCTTCAGACAATGTAATTGGATATCTTCGGGGGAAACTGCTTTAAACTATTCTGGAATAATTGTACAAGTAGAAGCCCCTTAGTCTGACTCTAATCAGCTACAACATAATCAACTTAGGGATTATCTTCCAAGTGCAAAGTGAGAAAAAGAGGGCTCATCAGAGTTAGTGTTCAGGTTGAAGTACGTCTTCATTTATTTTGGAGCATTAAACCAGGAAAAAGCCAAGTAAACATTTTGCAAGTACCTTAATTAAGTGGGACTGGGGCTGGGGGTTTATCCCAGCAGAAGGGCGCCCTTCCGGCACGCACAAGGCCATGGGTTCAGTCCTCAGCCCTGGAAAAAAAAACCTAAATTAAGTGGGACGTATTATATTGGTCTCTTTTTAACTTGGAAGTTATAGATTATGTCCTTTTATACTTGGGACAATGATCTGCGGTCAGTTATTTCTTCTCTTCCGCTTCTTTTGCCCTTCCACTTACATAATTTTTTATTTAAAGAGACATACTTGTGCTTGCATTTCTAAATCCTTCAAAATTGTCTGAACTGCTTCATACTTCTGGCAACCTCCTATATCTTTCTCAAGGGAATATTTTGTCACTACCATTTTTATCCTATATGATATTGGATACCTTCCTGCCTAATTCAGTGCAAGTTATACATTAGGCTGATCCACATATCTCAACACTTGTACCACCATGAAATCCTATCTTATATAGAAATTATTTTAGAATGTCTGGGGAAGTGGCATCTGTCATTTTTGAATGGCCCTACGTGATACTTACATGCAATCATTTTTCAAACCAATGTGCCACTCAGTAGATGAACGAATTGACAAAATGTGGTATGTATATATACCCGGTGGAATTATATGCTTCTAATTCATAAGGAAATGGAAAGACTTGGGAAAATCCTACTAAGTAAAATACACAAGACACAAAGAAATAGATTCCATGGTTTCCCTCATTTGTAATAAGGAGGAATATCTAGGATTGTCCTAGCAGATGAGCACAGTGGTTCAATAGCTATGTGTAAGATGATGCTGAGCAAAATGAACTCCTACATATGGAAACAGAGGTTATTCTTTGTGGTTGTTGTTTTTAATGTACTATGTGGTTTCTTTTTTCTTTTGTGTTTTCTCCTATGTCTTGTTCCCTGCTGTATTTGTTTTCAGTATCATGTGTCATTGTATATATATTTATCTTAATTTGGCAAGGGAAGAGGAACAATTAAATGGCGAGACAAAGGTCAAAGGACAAACCAATGCAATAACATTGGAAATTTACATTGCAACTTGTGAGGGGTGTTGGGGTGAAGGAAAACAGTAAGGAAAATGAGGGAGTGGGTAAAAAGTTCATGTTATATATTCACTACCTTACAATTACTTCAATCCCTTCTATATATCCCCTTGACAATAAAATTTAATTAAAATATAAGCTACATAAAATATAATTTCACTGTAGAGATATAGTCAATATTATTCAATTACCCCTTTCTTTATCAGAGGGTCATTAACTTGAATGTTATCAAACTATACAATATTTTTAGAATATATTTGCCATTATTTTGAAAAAACATTATTTTAGTAATGTCTCATACTAAAACAGAAAACAGTTCTATTCTATGGAAAGTACTAACTTTTAAAACTGAATAATTGTTAAGAGGACAAAATATATGTGTTCTTCAAAATTCTTATGACTACTAAATACTCATTTTCAAATTCTGAACATGCCATACCAGAGACATTTCAAATAGTATCTGTTTGCCTTTTATTTAATTCTGCAATAGATGCAGTTTCCAATGGGATGTTACATATTTAAAAGTCAACAAAAAATGGCCACATTCTTGTAGAAGATAAACCTATGAACTATCTATAATAATTAATTCCTGAAGAGTATACATTTGTTCATCATATAAGCTATTATTTCTATGACAATCAATCCGAAGATTTTATGCCATAAAGTTATCCTAGCACAACAGTTTCCAATTTGTAAAGTGCACCTTAAAATTTCCTAAATTCACATCATGACTTGCTTAGCACTATTGTGAAAAAGTACTACATTTCTGCTGTGAAGCCCTCCCAATTGTGCGAAGAACACTACAATAAAATTTGCTGCATCATTTTCTCCCAAGTTTCATTCTTGAGATCAGAACATTTTCAAATATTATTTATTATTTATTTTAGTGTATATTATTATTATTTTATCTATCATAAATATTCAGGAGATCCGAATATCTGAATATTAAGATCTGAAGATTATGGTTCAAAGCCCACCGAGGCAGGAAGTTTCCTTAGCTTCTTATCTCCAATAAACTGTTCAGGAAAAGCCAGACATCACTAATGAAGTACAGTGTTAAGACCTGCAGGACTCATAGGGCTGTTACATGTGACATTATTATGTAAAGCACCACTAACAGTAATCTCCGACATCCATAACATTCTGCTTCCACTTACGAGTAAATCAGAGTGGCTCGAACAAGAATAAAAATATGATTTTTCCCTGTCTGGCTTCCACCATAATGTGGGACCATGACTCTAAATATCTAATAAACCATTTGCCTTGGCTAATTTTTTAAAATAGTTTTTTAAATAAATAGTAATTTTTTTAAAATTTTTTAAATTTTATTTTATTTTGAACATACTGTACAGAGGGGTTACAATTACATGGGCAGGATAATGCATACATTTCTTACCAAGCATTGCAGCCTCCTCCTTTGTTTACCCTTCACATCCCTTCCCAGCTTCCCCCTCCCCGCCAAGTCCCAATCCTTCTCCCCCCCCCCCCCCGCACCAACGTTGTAAAGCTCATTTTGGACATGACAACTTGTACTTCTCATTGTTGCAACAGGTCTACCTGTATTCTTAAACGACTTGTTTTTCCCCATCTCCTCCACAAGTTATATTGACATCAAATATAGTGAAAGCAGGGGTTATACTGTGGGGAAGGGACATACAAAGCAACAAAGAAATAATCTTATAAATGCATTAGAAACACATGCATGAAAGAAAGAAACATTCAAATACATATCTAAGGGTTCATTTTCCTAACATCACATTATCTGACCGTTTCCGCTTGACACATACATATACTAGATATTGCAAATAAGGGAAATTTTTAAAAATAATTTTTAAATAAATAGTAATTTGTTGTTTGCTTTTGGAAGGCATGAAATAAGACTGCATTAACATTTTGTGAGTTGAGAGGCTAAATTTTATCAGAATCTAAACATAATGAAAAATAAATGATTTTAAGATAAATAGCTGTTAGGTACATTTTTTATTTTAATTTTAATTTTTTGTGAACATACAGTACAGGGGGTTACCATTACATGGGCAACATAATGAGTACATTTCTTATCAAGCATTGCAGCCTCCTCCTTTGTTTACCCTCCACATCCCTTCCCTGCCTCCCCCCGTCCACCAACCCAATCTCTCCCCCCACTCCCCGTTAGGTACATTTTTAACGTGACATACACACAGAGACATCTTTTTTCTAAGCAGTTCATGTAATTCAAATAACTGTGTTTCAGAAATAGATGACACAAAAAGTTAGAAAAAGAGAACCAGTATTGGGTAGTATAGTCTTTAAAAATAGCTGACAAATAAATATTAACCATAATTCTGAAATAATAGCAGTCAAATGCTCTTGAAAAGAGAAGATTTTAAACAGAATGTATAAAAAGTGCCAGTGCCAGCACTGCTTCAGGAGCTGCTATCTGTGATTTAGGGCTTCTAGTACATGAGGATGTTTTAACCAAGATTAATTGCTTTCAGGGACTAAATATTTTTTAGTTATAATTCATAGAAGAAATCTGTTGTTCAAATTTAACGAAAGGATAACAGTTTATATTAGAAAGAATGCTACACACTTATTGTGGTAGGCAGTGAAATACCTTCCCAAAATATCATCTAATTCCTCAAATGTAGATTTGCATTTTATACATATCTATCTATCTATCTATCTATCTATCTATCTATCTATCTATCTATCTATCTATCTATCTATCTATCTATCTATCTATCTATCTATCTATCTATCTATCTATCTATCTATCTATCTATGTATCTATCTATCTATCTATCTATCTATCTATCTATCTGTCTGTCTATCTATCTATCTATCTATCTATCTATCTATCTATCTATCTATCTATCTATCTATCTATCTATCTATTTATTTTTGTAAAATAATCACCTTTAATTACCCAAGGAGCACAAACTTGAATAATTATCAGATGGGGGAAGTATATTCAAATGGGTACTTAAAAGTCCCAGCTGTATTGGGAAAGGGGCATGATTAGGGTAAGAACCCTCAGAAAGATGTAAAGTTGCCACATTAGAAGATAAAGGAAAAGACAACAACCCAGATTCTGAAGTTTCTGGAAAGCATAACAGGAAGTAAATGCCATTTCCACTAGAATCATCTAAAAGTATTTCAGCTCTGCTGATAAAATCGAGCTCTGGCTCGATTTTAATCTAGTGAGACTTCTTTTAGATTTCTGTCCTTTAGAACTAAAATGATAAATACAGATTATACAAGCCACTTAACTTGTCGAAATTTGACAGATTTTATAGAGTAAACCAAGTCAACTACAGCCTTTTGCTGATGCAACTACAGGGACAACACATGTCCTAGTTTCTGAGAATAAGAAAAAGTTGCCAATGGCTTTGTATACATGTATGATGTACATACTACTAAAGGCCTTGCATTAATGAAGTCTTGAAATTCTAAATAATATATAAATAAGGAGCTCCCTATCTTTATTTTCACATTTGGGGACCACTAAGTACTACAGTTATGTAGAAAGTTAAGGTAAGAATATGGAAATGAAATCTGTCTCCTAATATTATAAAGATAATTTATGTCATTTTGGGTTATAGTTTCTAAAGTAATAAAAAATGAAGTAAAACAGAAACAGAAACTCAATTTTCTATCCTTCCTAACTTTCCAACAGAAATTAGAAAATCCAGTAAAGATACAACAATCCCAGAATGGTATAGGATGTTATAAGGTCACTAGATGGTGAAAAAGACGATAACAAAAATGGGTCCCTTGGAACAATGGGAAACAAAATCTACACCTACAGATTGTGATATAGCTAGAAAACAGTTTCCACTATTCTGTCTTTGATATTTTAGGTTTGTTTACACAGCAACTTTCCTCTCATAGGAAATGACTCTTTATTAATACTTAAAGGTTTGCAGTTTATAACCCAGCAACAAATAATGCTTCTAAACGTAAAAATCAATGATACTAAGAGTAACGAAGGCTACTTGTGTTGCTATAGCTAATAAATAAGAATGATCTTTGGGAATAGTCTTACAATCTTTATCTTTTTCATACTTTTCCTCTTCTTCAACAAGAGAAATCCTACTCAAGATATGTAAAACATTAATAAAGGTTTTTTATATTTTTTATTGTTCACAATAAAGCAAATACACTTTTCCTCTTTGCAACCCTGATTTTAAAGAGTCAGACCCTCATAATTATTTTATAGGCAAAAGTTTATTGCTTTGGCTTAGTTGTTTTCCTGCATTTGGGCATTGCTCTCTATTATTTTGGCAACTACGCAGAAAAACAAGATAAATCCATTATGCTTATGTTGAATTGTTCAAAGTCAAGCTTTCTTCAAACAAAATTTTCTGTTCCCTTCTACACTGCTAATTGAAGTTTAAATGATAACAAAAATGTGATACTTTAATGTACATTTTCATTGAAACCAGTGAAAACAAGAGTTATTGCTTTTTAAAATGTTTTCAAGTATTTTCCTTGGCTATTTTCATCATTGCATTTGTTCCATCCTCTAATCAGGAACACTGAGTTTCACAAAAAGATCTTCCTAAGGAATAAGATGTTAGTCAAAATATAGGTGTATAATAAAGATTTTCATCACTTACGAGATTGAATAGCTCAGAAGACATTTTGCCATTACTGGCATGTTTCTTAAACTAAGTGAAATGCATGTAAATGTGACAGTTATTCCAAACAATGACTATGGCTTATACTTTTCTGCTTCAATGAAATGAGTAACTTTACTGTAAATGAAACCTCTGGCAAGGTTGGAGGGCATATAGATTTAGGGTAGAAGGGTTAATGTTAGAAAGCCAAAAGAGATTCCATAAACAGCACTGGCTATCACTTATCAGTTAATTATAATTATGACATATGAGTATAGAAACATAAATATTAATTGAGTGAGAAATATGTGATTTACACAATTGATTCAATGACGACTAAGACCAGAAAACGCTTCCTTACATTTATGTAAACTATTATATCTGGTGAAAATTTAAAGAGTTTTAGAAAATATATTTTAACATTTACGTCAAAATATTTATTTTTACCTGTTTATTTTTACTTTTGGTGGCTGCGGGGTTTGAGATCTGGGCCTGGACGTTTTCTCTCAACTGTTCAGCTCAAAGCTAGTGCTCTACCACTTGAGCCACTGTCAGTTTTTTGTTGGCTCATTGGAGATAAGAGTCTCATGGACTTTCCTGCCTAGGCTGGTTTTGAACCATGATTCTCAGCTCTCCGAATCCTTAGTAGCTAGGATTACAAGTATGAACCACTGGCACCTACTACATAATTATTTTTACACATTTATGAAGTATGGAGTGGTAATCCCATTCTTTTATATCTTGTGTTTTCCTGCCAGCATCCAGTTTCTCTATTTCTTGATCACATTTAGTATGGACATTATTGTATTATGTGAAGTAATTCTCACATATGTTTTATGATGTCATGTTAGTTCTAATGTTCATTCATTTGATGACTGATGATAATTTTCTTGCTTATTTTTCACAAGAGGTATTTTGATGTTTTCTAATTGATTTTTTTAACATTAGGTTTTGAGAGTTCTATGTACAATCTAGGTTTGAGGCATGCTTCAGATACAGGATTTGTAACTATTTTATCCTTGACTATGGGTACCTTTCATCATCATCATCATTATCATCATCATCATCATCACTATTAGTATTACTACTATTACTTTTTTACATGTATGTATGGTCCTTGGGTTTGAACTCAGAGCCCGTGAGATTTGTTGCATTTGGTTAACAATTTACCATTTGAGTCATGCCTCAGTTCTGGCTTTTTTGCTGATTAAACAGAGATAAGATTCTCAGAAACTTTATTTTTTATTTTTTTTTACATTGGTTTTGACTTCATAATCTTTTTTTTTTTAATTGTATTTTATTTTATTTGAGAACATACTGTACAGAGGGGCTACAATTACATGGGCAGGATAATGCATACATTTCTTACCAAGCATTGCAGCCTCCTCCTTTGTTTACCCTTCACTTCCCTTCCCCGCCTCCCCCCTCCCCCCACCCAATTTTACCCCCCTCCCCCCCCCCCAATTATACCCCCCTCCCCCCCCACACACCGACATTGTAAAGCTGGTTTTGACATGACATTTTGTACTTCTCATTGTTGCAACAGCTCCACCTGAATCCTTAAACGACTTGTTTGTCCCCATCTCCTCCACATGTTATACTGACATCAAATATAGTGAAAGCGGGGGTTACACTGTGGGGGAGGGACATACAAAGCAACAAAGAAATAATCTTATACATGCGTTAGAAACACATGCATGAAAGAAACGAAAACATTAAAATACATATTTAAGGGTTCATTTTCCTAACATCACATTATCTGACCTTTTCCGCTTGACTCATACCTATACTAGATATTGCAAATAAGGGAAACCATGGGACCTATGCTTCTTTGGGCCTGGCTTACTTCACTTAATATAATTTTTTCCAAACCTTTCCATTTCCTAACAAATGGGGCAATGTCATTCTTTCTGATGGAGGCATAGAATTCCATTGTGTATATATACCACATTTTCTTGATCCATTCATCTACTGAGGGGCATCTGGGTTGGTTCCATGTCTTAGCTATGGTAAATAATGCTGCAATAAACATAGTTGTGCTGGTACCTTTAGTGTGGTCTTGTTTGTAAACATTTGGGTAAATGCCCAAAAGTGGGATTGCTGGATCATAGGGGAGATCTATGTGAAGTCTTTTGAGGAACCTCCATACTGCTTTCCAAAGTGGTTGAACAAGTTTACATTCCCACCAACAATGAAGTAAGGTTCCTTTCTGTCCACATCCCCTCCAGCATCTGTTGTTGTTAGAGTTCTTGATTTTTGCTGTTCTAACTGGGGTGAGGTGATATCTCAATGTTGTTTTGATTTGCATTTCTTTTATGGCTAGGGATGTTGAACATTTCTTCATGTGTCTATTGGCCATCCTTCTTTCTTCTTCAGAGAAGCTTCTCTTTAAGTCTTTCGCCCACTTATTTATTGGGCAGTTGTTTCTTTGAGGATTTGTTGTTGGGTGGTTTAATTTTTTGAGTTCCAAGTATATTTTAGATATGAGACCCTTGTCCGTTGTATGGCTAGTAAAGATCTTCTCCCAATCGGTGGGCTTTCTATTGATCTTGCCAGCTATGTCATTTGCCCTGCCGAAGCTCTGCAATCTTATGCAATCCCATTTGTCCAACCTTCTCAGAAACTTTATTTTGTGGGCTGCCTTCAACCAGCAATACTCAAATCACAGCCTCCCAAGTAGCTAGGATGTGATACATGAGCCATCTGCTCCCAACTTCTATTCACTACTTGCATATGAGCTTTTACAGACTAAATTATTTTACACTTTTATTGAGTTCTACTATATCAAGTTATCCTTTCCTGTAATTTTAATGCCATATTTCAGTATGCTTCATCTCCAAAATTGTCAAGACATCTTCCTTTGCTTTATATTTACATCACTCTTTTTGTTTTATATGCCACCTTCAAAACCTGCTTTAAGAGAATATTTGAAGAAATTATTATATTTAAGTCAACATTCACTTTTTAATTCTCCCCAATACTGTCTAATCTATCACCACAATTAAAGAAAATGTCATTCCACAAGTGTTTGGTTTTACACTTTTATTAAATATTCCTTGATAATATGTATGTGGCTCTAATATGGTGCCCTACAGACCCATTGAGCTATATAATCTTTCCTCTACAAATATGACAATTTTACACTAACAGTTTTAATATTGGACAGCGAAATATATTCCAGTTTATATTCCTTTGTCAATGAATCAAAGTGTGTTGGTCAGTTGTTTTAAGAAATTGTCAAAAACTTATAAATAAAATTGTGAAGCTGGGCGCTGATAGCTCATGCTTATAATCCTTACTGCATAGGAGGCTGATATCTGAGGATTGTGGTTCAAATGCAGCTGGAATGGGAATGTCTGTGAGACTCTTATCTCCAATTAACCATGAGAAATCTAGAAGTGGCAAAGTTGCTTAAGGAGTAGAGCACTCACTTTGAGGTGAAGAGCTGAGGGACAGTACCCAGGCCCAGATTTTAAGCCCCAAGAATGACCAAAAAAGGGGGGAGGAAGCGGGAGACAATATGCATCCTCCAATCCATAAAAATTATATCTTTCTATTTATTTAGATTTTTGTCTTTATATTCAGCATGGTATAATTTTCAATGATGGTGGCTAAACCACACTGAAATAGATTTTGACGATATGTGGAGATAGCACAAAGACATTCACAGAAAACCATTGAAAAATAAAAGGCTATGGGAATAGAGAAAGAAAGAATCAGGTTAATCAGGCCCTTGATCAATATGTGAGTGTGCAAAATATTTCAATACGATTTCTTCATAAAATTAATATACACCGATTAATAAATATCTTCCAAAGGCATTGGTATTCAAGCATGACATAAAGGATAAATACAAATTCTGTGGTGAAATGAAACAATGATAGATGAGAAAATATATGATTATAGTAATTGTGTAAACAAACTAAGAAATTTGATCAACAGTCGGGGCTCATGGCTCATTAGAATAGAAGGCCATTGGTGTCTAAAATAATACTAAAATGTTAGACTTGAACCTATATTTAAGACTGTTTATTGCTAAAGTAAATAAAGGATATGTTTGGCAAATAAAGTAAAATGATAGCTTACGGACAAATGAAAATAATAATATACATATACATCTATATACATGTATATATACATCTGCATATTCATTTATGTGTATACATATATAGTTATTTGTATATATACACATGTAACTATGAATATATGCATACGTACACATAGTATGTATATATATATACATTTATTTAAAGAGACTTGAATCAGAAATATATTAAGAGCATATTAATGCCAATGAAAACCTTAACAATCCTGACTAAGTTATCAAAGAGTCCAAATACATATTTCTGTAATAATATATCAACAACCAAATAACATATGGAAAGATCATAACCTACCTAGACATTGCATACACATAGAGATTAGTGGAAATAGAAACAAGATAGCACTGCACAACCACTATGTAGAAATTGGAATCCTTATACATTGGTGTTTAGCACTTAAAATGATATAGTCAGTTTGTTGAACATACTGACAATCTTTAAGATATTACACATATAGTTGCTCTATTATCCAGCATTTTGAATCATAATTTTATATGCAAAATAGATTTCAACACATGCCCAATGAGACACATGTACAAGAATATACATATCAAAACCTTTTACAATAATATGTAATAAAATATTGAAATGCCAATTGAGGACATTATACAATTATACACATGCATACAAAACAATATGCTCTATAATTGAGAAAAATTTACATGAACTTACTTGGGAAACACTAATATTAAATGGGAGAAATGGATAAAATAAACTTCATTTTCTAATTAAATTAGCTTTTTAAAATTGGCACATCTGTAGTGGTAGACTATGAAGTAATGGTTGGTCAATGGATGGTAGGTTGAAATGATGACAGGAAGTGACTACTAATAAATACTGGAGTATTTTGAGAGGGTTATGATGACAAAATGTTCTAGAACTGAAGGTAATGTTCATAGTCCAACTCTAACTTTCTATGAATCATTGTACTATATCGAAGAATTTCAGATAGCATTTGCATTAACCTTAGGAAAAATTTTAGAATAGTAGTGGGTGAATCTGAGAGATAATTTAGAAATTAAAATCACAGAATTCTGTAATGCATAAGTTTAGTGTGGCATAAGATATGTGTGGCATATCCTCTAAGTGACTATATATGATATTGCGAGTCAATGAATATTCTACAAAATTATGTAAATTGAGGGATGAGATAGGATTGAGAAGGATGAGGGAAAATGATCATCAAGATGCATTATACTGGGCTGGAAATGTGGCTTAGTGGTAGACTTAGTGATAATGTGAGGCCCTCGGTTTGATTCCTCAGTACTACATAAACAAAAATTATGGAATTGGCACTGTGATACAAATTGTAGAGTGCTAGCCTGAGGCAAAGAAGTTCAAGGACATTGCCCATTGTCAAGACCCTAAGTTCAAGACCCAGGACTGGCCAAAAAAAAAGGAAGCATTGTATTAAGACAGGCACTAATGGCTCATGCCTGTAATCCTAAATAATCAGGAGGGTGAGGATTGAGGTTTGAAGCCAGCCCAGGCAGGAAAGTCTGTGAGATTCTTATCTCCAGTTAAATCTCAGAAAAATCTGAAAGTGCTACTGTTCCTCCAGTAATAGAGTTCTAGTGTTCATCCAAAAGAGCTCAGGGTCAGCGCCCAGGCCCAGAGTTCATACCTCAGGAGAGAAAAACGGAAACCAAAATAACTCACTAAACACTATTTATAAACTGCAAGGTCAAACAGCAACCCCCAATTATGTACTTAAAGTTAATTAAAAATATGCTTAGAATAAAATACAAGTCATCTTAGGGACCAAATATACATAGAATTCAAAGGTTGTTTACAGGGGCAAAGTAAATTTTATATCACGAAGTTTGAGTTGGCAATTGTTCTTCAGTCTTAACAAATAATTTATAAAATTGACAGTACTGCCAATTATAGGTCAATTTCATTGAGGAACAGATTGAATTCTGCTGTCTTTCCATAGCAAATCATAGTGATCAATTTTTTGCCTCTTGTTGAAGTACATCTGATATTTTAAAGTAGATTTGCCCTACTATAATATTAATTTAATCAATCATTTCATTAGGGCGATGTTGGTCAGATTTTCTAGTAACTTTATCCTTTGTACTAAATGAGAGCATGCTATGTCAGTCTCCTATTAATATGACAAAGTACTTTATAAAATCAACCTAAAAGGAGGAAAGATTAATCTTGGCTTCTGATTTTATAAATTTCAGTTCATGTTTCTTATCCTCATTGCTTTGGGTTGGTGGTGGCACAGTACCCCATGTCAGGAACATGTGATGGAGTATGTGTTTTCATGGAAGCGAGGAACTAAAGAAGAGGAGGAAGTGGGAGAGGGAAAAAAAGGAGGAGGGGGAGAGGAAGAGGGAGAAGGAAAGGGAGAAGGAGACAGAGAAGAAAAAGAAAGAAGAGGAGGAAAGGACTTTGATTTTATTGTCCTCTTTGATCACAAGTTCAGAGTGACCAAATCTCTACAACTGTGCCCACTTGAAAATGTTCACCACCTCTTTATGGCAACATAGTGAAAACTAATTATTAATCCCAAACCTTTATGATTTCAGATTTAATTTCTAGAGTGGTGGGTAGATATTTCTGTACAATTATATAACTTCTGTTCCTAAATATTTACTTGAATTAATCAGAGGAGGTATTTGGCTTGGAGTTGGTTAGGTTATACATGAATGAAATATTTAGAGTGCAAATACATTTTATTTAACAGATAAGGAAGCGTCAAGATATTTCATTTTTTATCTTCAAAAATGACTATTTCATCTAACTCATAATGACGTGAATTTTTCATAATTTTATGGCATTTTTATTCAAGTTTTGTCATCTAGAGTGAGGTTCATTCTTTCAAGTAGAAGGAAAATGAATACTATCACTTCTATAGAGAGTAGGTATAATATGATTTTCCTGCCATTCAACAATAAGTTATATTCAGATCTATAGGAATAATTGGATAAGTCATGGAATATCTTGCTTTATTTATCTCATATTTAGATTGATTCAATTTCTAAAAGTCAGTGTTGACATAAAATACATGAAATTAACCTCTGAAATGACTTCTACTCGAACCTCAGAAATACATGACCAGTAACTAAGATTTCTGCATGCTCAAAAATTATATGAATCTACATTTTATGTCAAAAAAGTTTAGGGTAAAAAGAATAGAAAATCATGTAGCCACAATAGATAAAAATTAATGTTAAGGACAAATTGCTTCATTCAGCCTGACAGAGCCTATTGATTTTAGCTTACATGAGACATTTGATTAATGAACTTTTTGTCGCTTTTGAATAATAGAGTATTTCAATTTGTCCAAAGATTCTGTCATTTAAACCTTCGAGTGTATATTTTTCATAAAAATGAAAAGTATTTTTCCACAGTGCAGGTTCAGATTTAATAACTAAATAAATATCTAAATGTTAATTTGTTATATTGACCTCTGGAATTCAAATAACAAGAAATTTATTTTATATTTAGATATATTATATCCGTGCTGAATATGAGTGTCTCAAGCTTCTAATCCTGGGTACTCTGGAAGCTGGAGTTTAAAGCCAGCCTTGGCAAGAAATGTTGTGAGACACATCTCAATCACACACACACACACACACACACACACACACACACACACACACACACACAAACACACATAGAGAGAGAGAGAGAGAGAGAGAGAGAGGGAGGGAGGGAGGGAGAGAGAGAGAGAGAGAGAGAGAGAGAGAGAGAGAGAGAGAGAGAGAGAGAGAGAGAGAGAGAGAGAGAGAGAGAGAGAGAGAGAGAGAGAGAAAGCCAGGAGTGGAGTTGTGGATCAAATGTTAGGACACTATACTTGAGTGAATAAAACTAAGGGATAGGCCTTGAGTTCAAATTACAAGAACAAAACACAAAACACACGCGCACACATACACAAGAGAGACATGGAAAATATTATGTCTAAATTCTTAGTTTAGTTTGAAGAAATAAACAATATCATGAAAAGTCATATTTGTTACATATACTGCAACTTTTGTGAAGTGGTTTTTAGTACAATTTGTTTTAAGATATAGCATAGGTTATTAAAATTAATATTAATCTACTTAATAGTTATAATTCCTCATAACACCTTGGAGTACAACATTTGGTATTTTTCTATAGTCTTAAGAAGTATTCTGAGTAAAAGAAAGAAAGGAATAATGGAATAAAGACAGAAAGACAGAAAGAAAGAAAGAAAGAAAGAAAGAAAGAAAGAAAGAAAGAAAGAAAGAAAGAAAGAAAGAAAGAAAGAAGGAAGGAAGGAAGGAAAGAAAGAAAGAAAGAAAGAAAGAAAGAAAGAAAGAAAGAAAGAAAGAAAGAAAGAGAAGGAAAGAAAGAAAGAAAAGAAAGAAAAAGGAAGAAAGAAAGAAGAAAGAAAGAGAGAGGTAGGGATGGAAGGAAGGAAGGAAGGAAAGAAAAAAATGAAGGAAGGAAGGAAGGAACAAAACCAATTTAATTTATAAAATCTGCTATTTAGCCCAACATAAATTTCATGTAAGTTAACCCTTTAGTAAATGCAAGTTTGTAATTGTCATTTCTCTGCCTGTTCTCTATGCATGAATGAAACCAACAAATGAAGGATCAGAAATAACCACGTGAATGTTTGTATGTTGTAAATACGTATACAAAGCTTTTTCTCATTTTCTATACATCATCAGATAACTATTTACAAACAATTTACATTTAGTTATAAATATACTAAAAATTGATGCAACCAAAGGATGTAAATGTATTATATAATGTGAAAACTACTATTTATAATGCTAATAATATTACAATCTTCATGTTATATTAATTATAAAAATTATGTATTTTATCAGAGAAATTAGGATCCTCTAATTTTGGTGTCTGTGGGAGTCCTAATAGCAGACATTATTAAAATCAAAGGAGATCTGTATTTCTGAAAGCAATTAACTCAATGGAGATTGTTCAAATATATCAGAAGGGTCTTAGAAAGGTTACACCATGTTTACATGATTACCTTTGATGTAGTTCAAGAGCCACAAAACAATCATACTTCGCTTTGCTATCACTATAAATATTCCCATTGTAAGAAGAATAATTCATATAATTTACCTGTTATAGGTTTGTCCTTAAGTTATTATTTTCTGTGAAATAATATCCAAATGACAAACTGTAATGAGTTAAAGCAAAAGTTGCTAAATATATTGGACGATGTAACTCCTCCCAAATACATATTTTGAAATTGTATTCACCTGTCTGGTGACATTAGAATTACCCTTTTAGAGATGACCCTGAAATAATGATCCTGATAAAAGAAGCCCAATATAACTACTTTGCCATGTGAACATCCAGCAAATAAAGTATAATGAACTAGAAAGTAGACCCCCATAAGACAAGGAATTGATTTGAATAACAATTTTTTATAATGAATGTTCAAGCTTCTAGATTATGAGTAATATACTCTTGATGTTTGTAAGCCACTTACTTTGAAGTATTCTCTTATAAAAGCCCAATGCTTGACAAAAAGCAAAGTAGTTTTGATTTAAATTTCAAATTTTCAGAAAAAAAGATTCATAATGTTTTATTATTTGAACTTTATTCTCCAAACCTTCAGGTTAAAAATATTTTTAAATGGGAATTGAATTGATGTGCAACTCTCTACTCAACTATCATAATTAATTTTTAGAATATTTTAATATCTTTAAGAAGTTGTACAAAGGAGTTGCCATTCACTGAAACAGGTTATGGATGCAGTGCATCTTGGTCAATGTCACCCCTTTCAATATTCTCATCCACTCCTCCCAATCAACCCCAGTCTTTACGTATCTCAATATTATGTTATGTATGGAATGACTTGCCATTTAACAAAGCAATTTATGTGTACAATGCACCTGGAATTGTGTTACCATTTCAACATCTTCACTCTCATTTTACACTACCCCTTGCTTTGTATATTTCAATTCTGGGAAGTATGCAATAGTTTAATGCCTGTATTCTATCCTATTCCCCTTCAATTTCCTACCCCTCTCACATTGTCCCCATTGTCCTCTCTTGCAGTACACATTTATTGGTATTTATTTTGTGGGGCTTTGACTTAATCTTTTAAGAGAATAATAACAGTATTTCACGCTCCATGGACTATGATACTTGAGATAATTCATTTGTACCTGTTTGTATACCATCCAGTATGTTTAACCCCCATGGTATAACTCCCCCTTTCACTGCATTTGATGTTGGTGTAATTTGTGGAGGGGAAGGCCAAAAACAAATTGTTTAACTAGGGATACAGGTGGATCCATTGCAACAATGAGATGTACAAGTCGTTATGTCGAAAAATGAGCTTTACACCTTTGGTGGAGGGGGGGAGGATCAGGTGGGGAGAGGTGGGGATTTTATGGGAAGGGATGGGAAGGGGAAACAAAGAGGAGGCAACAATCCTTGATAAGAAATGAACTTGTTATCTTCCCCATATAATTGTAACTCCTCTGTACGGTCTTTTCACAATAAAATTAATTAATTAATTAAAAAAGAATTTCACATTTATAAGAACATTCTACCACAAATGAAGAAAATCATGCAACCTAGGTTTCTCTGAGTGCAGTTAATTTCACTTAATATTATTTCTAAGTATTTCACTTTCCTTAAGAATGGTGCAATATTATTCTTTCTGATGGATTAATGGAATTTGAGTATATATATATATATATATATATATATATATATATATATATATATATATATATATATGTGTGTGTGTGTGTGTGTGTATATATACATACATACATACTTGTAAATAGAAATCAATAAAATTATACATATAAGTCTTGTATGTATATGTATATATGAACATATGTATGTATATATATGTGTGTGTGTATGTAGGTTGCCTGATTTCCCTTCTTTGTTGTATTAGAATGTGCCTATAATTCTACAAGTAAACACATTTAGATGGTAAAAGAGAAAACATTAGACTTGGACAAGATAAATTATATGGGATTCTAATAATTTATAAAGTGAGATCAAAGGAGGATGCCGTTTGGAGAAGATCACAAAGGCTCAATAGCTGTATGAGTATTATCATATAAAATAATATTCAGCAAAATTATCTAGAAGAAATGATAATGAGAGTTTTATTATTTTGCTTTTTCCTCCTGTCTTCTGTTGCTGTTTTGATTTTTGTACTTTTGGTCTTATATGTAAGTTTGGAAAGGGCAAGGGGAAACAGAAATGGTGGGGCAAAGGGTGAACAAAGGCAGCAGTACTACTCAATAAACACTACATTGAAAATGAACTATACAACTTATAGGGGAGGGAGGTTCAAATGGAAAATCAGGGAGAACATGAGGGAAGAGTTGAGACTGGTCAAAAGAATGTCGAATATCTGTTCATATAATTGTAACCCTTCTGTACATCATCTTTTTTTATTGTGAAAATACTGTACAGAGGGGTTACAATTACATGGGCAAGATATGAGTACATTTCTTATCAAGCATTGTAGCCTCCTCCTTTGTTTCCCCTTCCCATCCCTTCCCATCCTCCCCCCTCACTGAATCCACCTCCATCCCTCCCCCCTCACCAAAGTTGTAAAGTTCATTTTCGACATAACGACTTGCATGTCTCATTGTTGCAATGGGTCCACATGTATCCCTATTTAAACGATTTGTTTTTGCCCTTCCCCTCCATAAATTATATCAACATCAAATAGAGTGAAAGCAGGGGTTATACTGTTGGGAGGGACATACAAAGCAACTAAGAAATAATCTTATAAATATGTTGGAAACAATCGCATGAAAGAAAAAACATTTGAATACATATCTTAGGGTTCACAAATTAAAAATGGACTTCATAAACAAGCTGGAGTAGGTATACAAATATTAGATAAAATAGACTTTAAATCAAAAGTTGGATGAAAGTAAAAAGAGACAAAAAACGACATTAAATATTGACAAAGAAATCTCTCCATCACGGGGATATAACAATTCTAAATATCAATGCCCTGAATCCTAGAGCTCCCAAGTTCATCAGAAAATGCCACTTAATGTAAAAATAGTCATACATCCAAACACATAGTTGGTTGCTTGAACACATCATTCTCACCTCTGGATAGGCCAGCCAGGTAAAAACTTAGCAAAAAATCTTCAGACCTAAGTAACTGCAATGACAAGCTATTCCTAATAGATATCTACAGATTATTTCACCTAGCGGCATCACAATATATATCTCTCTCAGCAGCCCATCAAATGCTCTCCAAAATATATATCTTAGATCACAAGGAAAATCTATGAAAATTCAAAAATAAAAATGAAATTACTCCTTGTATCCTGTCAGACTATGATGGGACCAAATTAGATATTGACATCAAAAGGCACCATAGAAAATTCTGAAACTCACAGAGACTGAATAAAACATTGCTAAACCATCAGTGAGTCACTGAAGAAATATGGAGGAAAGTTCCGACGTTTATGGAATTCAGTGGAAGTGAACACACAAAATACTACCTCCTCTGGGACACAACAGCAGAGGCAATACTCGGAGGAAAATGTATAGCTTTGAGTATGTTCAGCAATAAATTAGAACAATCTTGAAACAGCACTAATGGTGCACCACTAGGTCCTTGAAAAACAGGAACAAGCCAAACCAAAAACCTTTAGACAGAAATAATACAAATTAGATTAAAGCAATAAATAAATCAGAGTTTCAAAAAAACATACAAGCAATCATAATTGACTTTTATCTACTAGTAACTCACAAATTCACTCAATGAATGTCAATGTAGCTATTTTCAGAGATAGACTCAAACAGCTTAAACCAGTGAACAAAAAAGCTTCTAGAATTCTAAAAAGTAATATTATATTTGACTTTAAAAATTTTCTCTGTTGTTATTATTAAGGTGATTTATAGAGGGATTACAATTGCATGAGTCAGGTAATGAGTACATTTACTTTTATGAAATGTCTTTGGTTCCCTCACTTGTTCCTAGTCCCTCACTCCTGTCCCCATCCATGTGTTAAATAGTTCACTTTCATCAATGTTCAATGAACTCCACTGCTGCAATATTTTACCCTTTTCCCCAAAGCTCTGTGCCCACCCCTCACCTTGCTGATGACGTACAATGAATATACCAGGCGTAAGGTAAAGACAGATTCATCACAAACTATAAAGAACAACAAACACAAAACAAAAAAGGAGACTTCTGTTTCCATGTCTCATAGCTTGTTTGAGTATGTATATCATGTTATATAAATATAATTGTTTTTTATCATAAAGTCAATTCAGGGAGTTTGATATGATAACTTATAATGTTGCTTTCTATTTAATAATGCTTTTTATTTTAACATTAAATTTGTAAGTAACACAATTCAAGTCCTAGTGAAATTTGAAGGTTCAGGTTTAAAGTTAAATTTTCAAAGTGTGTAATAGTTCCATTTTGGCAACCTAGTAAAATTTGAAGTTTCAGGTTTAAAGTTAAATTTTCAAAGTGTGTAATAGTTCCATTTTGGCAACCAAAATGAAAAACAGGGATGTTTTATACATAAGAATGTCATTATTTCATGTGTAAAAAAGTAAAATAAATGTAATATTAATCCAGTGGAAATAAGAAATCAAATACTTTTGCAATAAAATAAAACTAGTAAAGACGGTTTTTTGTTTTTTTTGTTTTTTTCTTTCTTTTTTTATTGTGAAAATACCATAGAGAGGGGTTAAGCAGGGTAACGAGTACATTTCTTTTTTTTTTTTTTAATTATATATTATTTGAGAACATACTCTACAGAGGGGCTACAATTACATGGGCAGGATAATGCATACATTTCTTACCAAGCTTTGCAGCCTCCTCCTTTGTTTACCCTTCACCTCCCTTACCAGCCTCCCCCCTCCCCCGACCCAATTATACCCCCCTCCCCCCCACATATACCCCCCTCCCCCCCCACACCGACATTGTAAAGTTGGTTTTGACATGACATTTTTACTTCTCATTGTTGCAACAGGTCCACCTGAATCCTTAAACGACTTGTTTGTCCCCATCTCCTCCACATGTTATACTGACATCAAATATAGTGAAAGCAGGGGTTACACTGTGGGGGAGGGACATACAAAGCAACAAAGAAATAATCTTATACATGCGTTAGAAACACATGCATGAAAGAAACGAAAACATTAAAATACATATTTAAGGGTTCATTTTCCTAACATCACATTATCTGACCTTTTCCGCTTGACTCATACCTATACTAGATATTGCAAATAAGGGAAACCATGGGACCTATGTTTCTTTGGGCCTGGCTTACTTCACTTAATATAATTTTTTCCAAACCTTTCCATTTCCTAACAAATGGGGAAATGTCATTCTTTCTGATGGAGGCATAGAATTCCATTGTGTATATATACCACATTTTCTTGATCCATTCATCTACTGAGGGGCATCTGGGTTGGTTCCATATCTTAGCTATGGTAAATAATGCTGCAATAAACATAGTTGTGCTGGTACCTTTAGTGTGGTCTTGTTTGTAAACATTTGGGTAAATGCCCAAAAGTGGGATTGCTGGATCATAGGGGAGATCTATGTGAAGTCTTTTGAGGAACCTCCATACTGCTTTCCAAAGTGGTTGAACAAGTTTACATTCCCACCAACAATGAAGTAAGGTTCCTTTCTGTCCACATCCCCTCCAGCATCTGTTGTTGTTAGAGTTCTTGATTTTTGCTGTTCTAACTGGAGTGAGGTGATATCTCAATGTTGTTTTGCATTTCTTTTATGGCTAGGGATGTTGAACATTTCTTCACATGTCTATTGGACATCCTTCTTTCTTCTTCAGAGAAGCTTCTCTTTAAGTCTTTCGCCCACTTATTTATTGGGCAGTTGTTTCTTTGAGGATTTGTTGTTGGGTGGTTTAATTTTTTGAGTTCCAAGTATATTTTAGATGAGACCCTTGTCCGTTGTATGGCTAATAAAGATCTTCTACCAATCCGTGGGCTTTCTATTGATCTTGCTAGCTATGTCATTTGCCCTGCACAAGCTCTGCAACCTTATGCAATCCCATTTGTCCAACCTTTCTTTGATTTGTTGTGCTTCCGGGTCTCTATTCAGAAAATTTCGGCCTGAGACAAGGAGACCTAGGGTTTCTCCTATTCCATTCTGTAATGTTTTCAGAGTGTCTGCTTTGAGTTCAAGGTCTTTGATCCATTTGGAGTTGATTCTGGTGCAGGGTGATATATAAGGATCTAGCTTTAGTTTTCTACCTTTAGTTAACCAATTTTGCCAGCACCATTTACTGAAGAGGCTGTCTTTCTTCCATTCTATTGTTTTAGCTCCATTATCAAAGATTAGATGGCTATAGGTCTGTAGGTTCATTTCTGGGTTTTCAATTCTATTCCATTGGTCCTGAGGTCTGTTCTTATGCCAATACCAAGCTGTTTTGATTACTAGGGCTTTATAGTAGAGTTTGAAATTTGGTATTGATATTCCTCCAGCAGTGTTCTTTCCGTTGAGGAGCGTTTTTGCTATTCGGGTTCTTTTATTGTTCCATATGAATTTTTGGATTGCTTCTTCTATTTCCTTGAAGAATGAGGGTGGAATTTTGATAGGTATCGCGTTGAATTTGTAGATAGCCTTGGGAAGTATTGCCATTTTCACGATGTTAATCTTGCCAATCAAGGAGCATGGGAGTTTTTGCCATTTTTTAAGTTCTGTGTTGATTTCCTTTTTCAAGATTTTAAAGTTTTCATCCTAGAGGTCCTTCACTTCTTTGGTTAAGTTAATTCCTAGGTATTTTATTTTTTGTGGGGCTATTACAAATGGAGTTGCTTTCCTAATTTCAGCCACACTTTTCTCATTGTTGGCATATAGAAAAGCCATTGATTTTGGGGGGTTAATTTTATAACCTGCTACTTTGCCAAAGTTTTGAATCAGCTTGAGTAATTTGGGAGTGGAATCTATGAGATTCTTTAAATACAAGATCATGTCATCTGCAAAGAGGGAGAGTTTTATTTCTTCTTTCCCTATTTGGATCCCCTTTATGTCTGCATCTTGTCTTATTGCTGTAGCTAGGCATTATAATACTAGATTGAAGAGAAGTGGAGAGATTGGGCATCCTTGTCTTGTTCTGAGTTATGAGGAAATGGCTTTAGTTTTTCACCACTGAGTATAATGCTGGCTGTAGGTTTGTCATATACAGCCTTTATTGTATTGAGGAATGATCCATGGATTCCTAATTTTTCCAGAAACTTCATCATAAAGGGGTGTTGGATCTTGTCAAATGCTTTTTCTACATCTATTGAGATAACCATGTGGTTCTTATTCTTGCTCCTGTTGATGTGATGAATAATATTAATTGATTTGCGTATATTGAACCAGCTTTGCATCCCTGAAATGAATCCTGTTTGATCATGGTGTATAATTTTTTGGATGAATTGTTGAACTCGATTGGCCAAAATTTTGTTGAGAAGTTTTGCATCATCAAAGAAATGGGTCTATAGTTCTCTTTCTTTGATGAGTCCCTGCCTGGTTTTGGGATGAGGGTTATGATGGATTCATAGAATATGTTCGGTAGTGAGCTTTCTCTTTCAATTTCATTGAAGAGTTGGAGGAGTATTGGTGTAAGCTCTGCTTTGAAGGCCTTTTAAAATTCCGCTGTAAAACCATCTGGTCCTGGACTTTTCTAAGCTGGGAGGTCTCTTATAGCTGTTTCTATTTCAATGGTTGATATGGGCCTGTTAACCTGGTTTAACTCATCTTGGTTTAGTTTTGGCATGTCAATATTTGCTAGGAAAAGGACCATTTCTGTCAAGTTATCAAACTTATTAGTATAAAGTTTTGAGAAGTATTTCCTTATAATGTTCTGAATCTTGGTTGTTTCCGTGGTGATGTTTCCATTCTCATCTCTGAGTGTATTAATTTGGGTGTGTTCTCTCCTTTTTCTGATAAGGTTTGTTAGGGTCTGTCAATTTTGTTAAGTTTTTCGAAGAACCAACTCTTTGTTTTGTTGATTCTTTCTATAGTTTTTTTGGATTCTAATTCATTTAATTCTGATTTAATTTAGATTATTTTTTTCCGTCTACTGGATTGGGGTTTATCTTGCTGCTCTTTTTCAAGGAGGTTTAGATGTGTCATTAAATTGTTAGTTTCAGATCTCTTCAATTTGTTGATGTAGGATCTCAGAGCTATAAACTTGCCTCTGAGTACTGCCTTTGCTGTGTCCCAGAGGAGGTGGTAATTTGTGTATTCATTTTTGTTGAACAGCATGAACATTTGAATTTCCTTTCTAATCTCTTCCATGACCCACTCATGATTCAGCCGTGTGTTGTTCAGCCTCCAGGTGATACCAGAATTTCTTTGGTGGCTTTTGGTGTTGAGTTCTAATTTTATTCCCTTGTGGTCAGAGAGAATTCAAGGTATAACTTTAATGTTCCTGAATTTAGACAAGTTTGCTTTGTGGCCTAAAATGTGGTCTATTTTAGAAAACGTTCCATGTGCTGCTGAGAAGAACGTGTATTCTGATGCTGCTGGGTAAAATGTTCGGTAAATGTCTGTTAAGTCTAGTTGATCTATGCAGCTGTTTAGATCTGCGGTTTCTCTGTTGAGTTTTTGCCGAGTTGATCTATCTAGTGGGGAGAGTGGTGTGTTAAAATCCCCAATAATTAATGTCTTTGGATCTATATGGGATTTGAGGGAAAGTAGTGTTTCTTTGATAAATTTGGGTGCTCCATTTTTTGGCGAATAGATATTTAGAATTGTAATATCCTCCTGAAAGAGAGATCCTTTAATTAGTATGTAGCGACCTTCTTTATCTCTTCTCACGAATTTTAATTTGAAGTCTATTTTATCTGATATTAGGATTGCAACTCCCGCCTGTTTATGAGGGCAGTTTACTTGGTAGATATTGTTCCAGCCTTTAACATTGAAAATGTGTTTGTTTTTACGGGCAAGATGTGACTCCTGCAGGCAGCAGATAGAATGGTCTTGTTTTTTAATCCAAAAAGACAGTCTATGTCGCTTAATTGGAGAGTTCAGTCCGTTAACGTTAAGAGATAGGACTGAGAGGTATTTGGGAGTTCCTGCCATGTTATCTACCTTCTTGGGGCCTTGAAAACTGGGTTCTTCCTAAGGTTCTTGGATTCTCAGTTTGGGTGCAGTTTCTTGGCCTTTGTTGCGGTCTTGTTTGTTTTCTATGTGTAGGACATCTTTAAGAATCTTTTGTAGGGCTGGTTTCGTGGAGATGTATTGTTTCAATTTTTCTTTGCTATGGAAGGTTTTTATTTGGCCTTCAGTTATGAAGGAGAGTTTAGCTGGGTACAGTATTCTTGGTTGATAGTTGTTTGTTTTTAGGGCATGGCATACGTCATTGCAGGCTCTTCTTGCTTTGATTGTCTCTGCTGAGAAATCTGAGGTAATTCTAATTGGTTTCCCAATATAGGTGATTACCCTTTTCTCCTTGACAGCTTTAAGGATCTTTTCCTTGGTCTGAGTTGATCCTGTGTGGATTATAAGGTGACAGTGGGATGTCCTATTCTGGTCTGGTCTATTTGAGGTTCTAAAAGCTTCTTGTATCTGAATAGGCCTATCTTTTTGTATGTTTGGGAAGTTCTCTGCTAGGATCCTGTTAAACAAATTTCCTAGACCATTAACTTCTGTTTCTAGGTGCTCCTCTACACCCATTATCCTTAGATTGGGCCTTCTGATGGTGTCTTCCAGGTGTTGGATAGACCTATCATATTTCTTGGACTTGTCTTGGATGGTTGTATGTTCTTTCTCTATAATATCTAGGCTGTCTTCAGTCCTGAGATTCGATCTTCTGCATGGTCTAACATGCTGTCAAGACTCTCTACATTGTTTTTTATCTCTTTTCCTTCTAATTGGTCAGCTTTGATATCTTCAAGTTCTTTGTTGACGCTCTGTTTTAGGTTTTGTATGAATTTATTTACTTCCTTAATTTGGTGTTCAGTGTTTGTTCTCAAATCACTTATTTAATTGGTTAAGGTTTCTTTGGACTCCCATTCCTTCTGTTGGGTTCCATTCAGCATTCCCTTTGTGGTCTCCCTGACTTCTTTCAGCTCTTTGTTAATGGATTCCATGAATGCCTTTAGTGATCTTTGTGTATTCTCTACCTGGTCTCTCAATTCCTGAATTATTCTTTGATTAGCTTCCTCCCGTCTGTGGGATTCCTGCAGTTCTCTTTCTTCCCGTTCGTGGGATTCCTGCAGTTCTCTTTGAGTGTTCTCTGCCTGCTCACGCCATTCCTCCCTTTCTCTTTGAGTATTCTCAAGTTGTTCATGCGAATACTGTATCAGTTTTTGAGTAGCTTCCTCACGCTTATGATATTCCTGTATAAACTTCTGGGATGCCTCCTCTCTCTCCCTATCACGCTAATACAGAGTCCTTTGTACATTGTCAAACTTCTCATTTATCATGTTTGCTATTAGTGTTTGTAGAGCTATTTGGGAACTCTCCTCTGGATTATTCTTTATCTGTTCTAATCCCTGATTATCAAGATTGGGAATTGAGATACCCGAATATGCCATTTTTCTTGTGTTTTTCCGGCTTACTCGGCCCATTTGAGATGAAGATTGCACCAGTTTTGTGCTAGAACACTATCTTAAGGCAACCATCAACCTAAGTTTCCGTTTGTACAGTCAATAGTCTACAGATACAATCTAGTTCAACAGATACATCTATTCAACATCAAACAACTATATGTTAAAGGACTTCGAAGCGCAGAAAAGAATTTGGAAAACCAGAAATTATTAGGATTAGGGAGAGATGTGGGTAAAAAATAGGAATAGATTTGTGTGGAGGCACAGGGAGAGTTAACTATGTCCTAATCACAATGCAGGAAATGGGTTGGGTAGGATGCATGTAGAGAGAGAGAGAAAAAGAAGAGACAGAAAGGGGAATGAAGAGAGACCAGAAAAAAAATAGAAACGTAAAAATTAATGTTATTATAGAGGTTAAAAGACTGTCTATTTAGAGAGGAATGTGAATATGTTCAGAGAAGGGGAGGTTCATAGAGGAGATGTGAAAAACTTTAAGGACGGGAAAGGGAGAAGAAAAGATCAGAAGTTCAGTAGAGCTAGACAAAAACAAAAAGATAATTAAGAAAGAAAGAAAAAGAGAAAGAAGACAAGAAAAGAAAGGAAAACGCTCATTCACATATTCCTAAAATAAAAATTATAAGATGAGAAAAAAAAAGTTACTGGAAAACAATTATTTTTTCAGAACAGGCAAAAATTAAAGATTAATAAAAGTTTTAGAAAGGAAAAAAATTTATATATATAAAAGGTAACTAAAAACAAAAAACAAGCAAAAAAAAGAAAAGAAGAAGAAGAAGAAAAAAAAGAAAAAAGAAAAAGAAAAAAAAGTCTTTTGATATTTTTTTTTGGGGGGGGAGGTGTGGGAAGATTCCTGTATCTCCCTTTTGTCTGTAACCAGTCTCTTGTTGGAGTGTCTGGTCAGCTTAAGGTCCTGTGGCTTGATTGGTTTCTTAAGTCGGTTAGTTGGAAGAGGCAGAAAAATGCTCTGCTTTACCCAAGAATTTGAGATCCCCCTCCCAGGTTAGTTTTCTGAGAGGGTGGTCTGCTTTGAGAATCACAAAAGATGGGGATGTGGTGATGAGGCTAGGTTCTGGGTAGAGTTAAGGCCTTTCAGCAAACAGTAGCTTTTTCCTGGGGCTATTTTGTGATAAAGCTCACAGCGCCCAGCCTGGAGCCATTCTCAGGGTTTCTGTTTTTCAATTGATTGTGGTGGCTGCTAGAGGGAGGGGCAGCCTCTGGCTCTGGTTACCCAGTGAGGCAAGGCACTCCAATGGCTGGCGCCTGAGCTAGGTGACTTTTCCCTGGATGGAGCTGAGTCTGGCCGGTCACTTCGCCGTTAAGTCCTTGTGACCTGCTAAATGACTCGTTTTATTCCAAGGCCTGAGCTGGAGCTAGCAGCTCCTCTGAGCTTTGTCGGTATCCAAGATGGAGATCATCGGTGCCGGGGGGGGGGGGGAGGGGTGGCCTTCCCTCCTCTGCTCCCTGAGAAGGAGTGAGGACGTTGGGCTTGTACTCACCCCGAGTCTTGGATCCTGGGTCGTCTCTGGTCTGCAAAGAGCAGGATGAAGATGTCCGCTCCTCTTCGGTTCTTGTTGGTGTTGAGTAGAATCCGCTCGTCAGCTGCGTCTGGCTCCTTCGTCCCGCACTCTCTGTGTCTCACGTATGACTCCGCGGCGGTGGTCGCCGCCGCGACCCTGCCGCTGCAGCGGCAGCTGATGTGTTTCCTTGGCTTCCCCTCTCTTGTCTAACTCTCTGTCCTGTGATGGCACACTTGGTGTGATTCTCTGGCTTAGGACTGTTCACTGGAACTCTAAAACTGCTTTCTATGGGAGAGCTTGTTCAGATTCCAGCTTCTCCTCCGCCATCTTCCTGGACCTCACTATGTGACTTAATTCTTGTCCTGCACATCCTCAGATAAACCCGTAGTTGACTATTATAACCTATCCCCCATTGTGAACACACTTAATCCACAAATTTATTACTCAAGTCACAACCTTTAAGACTTAATCTCCTTAATAGCAGTACTACCTCTTTATACCTATATAATATTTTAAGCATTTTTATTTTTAAGTTGTTCACATCCTCATTATATCCCACCTCTTCTCTCAATAAATTCACGTTCTTATTTAAATAGATTGTTATTGAATCTAAATATTTTGATTAATTTCTACCTTTCTATTTTTTCTGGTCTCTTTTCTTTTCCCGTTCCCTTTCTTCTTTTTTTTTTCTCTCTCTCTACTGTCATCCTACCTAACCTATTTCCTGCTTTGAGATTAGGACTTAGTTACCTTGCCCTGAGCCTCCCCACAACAATCTATTCCTATTTTTTACCCACATCTCCCCCTAACCCTAAGAATTTCTGGTCTTCCAAATTCTTCTTTGCGGTTCATAGCCCATTAACGTATAGTTGTTTGATGTTGAATAGATGTATCTGTTGAACTAGATTGTATCTGTAGACTATTGACAGTACAAATTCAGACTTGGGTTGATGCTTGCCTTAAGATAGTGTTCTAGCACAAAACTGGTGCTATTTTCATTTGAAAAGGGCAGAGCAAGCAGGAAAAACACAAGAAAAATGGCAAATCTGGTTATCTCAATTCCCAATCTTGATAATCAGGGAACAGAACAGATAATGAATAATCCAGAGGAGAATTCCCAAATAGCTCTACAAACACTGCTGCCAAACATGATAAATCAAAAGATTGAAAGCATACAAAGGTCTCTGTATCAGCGTGATTGGAGAGAGAGGAGGCAATCCAAAAGTTTATACAAGAATATCATAAGCCTGAGTTAGCTACTCAAAAACTGACAAAGGATTTGCATGAACAGCTTGAGAATACTCAAAGAGAAAAGCAGGAAAGGCGTGAACAGGCTGAGACCACTCAAAGAGAACTACAGGAATTCCACGAATGGGAGGAAGCTAATCAAAGAGTAATACAGGAATTGAGAGAGCAGGAAGAGAATACACAAAGATCACTAAAGGCATTCATGGAATCCATTAACAAAGAGCTGAAGGAAGTCAGGGAGACCACAAATGGAATGCTGAATGGAACCCAACAGAAGGAATGGGAGTCCAAGGAAACCATAAGCATTCAACTAAGTGATCTGAGAATAAACATGGAACATCAAATTAAGGAAGTAAAGAAGGTCATACAAGATCTAAAACAAAGCTTCAACAAAGAATTTGAACCCATCAAAGCTGACCAATTAGAAGGAAAAGAGATAAAAAACAAAGTAGAATGACTTGAAAGCAGGTTAGACCATGCAGAAGATCGAATCTCAGGGACTGAAGACAGCCTAGATATTATAGAAAAGAATATACAACCATCCAAGACAAGTCCAAGAAATATGATAAATGTATCCAACACTTGGAAGATACCATCAGAAGGCCTAATCTAAGGATAATGGGTGTAGAGGAGCACCTAGAAACAGAAGTTAATTGCCTAGGAAATTTGTTTAACCGGATTCTAGCAGAGAACTCCCGAAACATGCAAAAAGATAGGCCTATTCAGATACAAGAAGCTTTTAGAACTCCAAATAAAACAGAGAAGAATAGGACATCCCACCATCACATTATAATCCACACAGGATCAACTCAGACCAAGGAAAAGATCCTTAAAACTGCAAGGAGAAAAAAGTAATCACCTATAAAGGCAAACCAATTAGAATCACCTCAGATTTCTCAGCAGAGACAATCAAAGCAAGAAGAGCCTGGAATGATGCATGCCATGTCCTAAAAACAAGCAACTATCAACCAAGAATACTGTACCTAGCTAAACTCTCCTTCACAATTGAAGGCCAAATAAAAACATTCCATAGCAAAGAAAAATTGAAACAATACATCTCCACCAAACCAGCCCTACAAAAGATTCTTAAAGATGTCCTACATATAGAAAACCAACAAGAACACAATAATGGCCGAGAAACTGCACCCAAACTGAGAATCCAAGAACCTTAGGAAGAACCCAGTTTTCGCAAACCCCAAGAAGGTGGATAACATGGCAGGAATTCCCAAATACCTCTCAGTCCTTTCTCTTAACGTTAACTGACTGAACTCTCCAATTAAGCGACATAGACTGTCTAGTTGGATTGAAAACCAAGACCCTTCTATCTGCTGCCTTCAGGAGTCACATCTTGCCCGTAAAAACAAACACATTTTCAATGTTAAAGGTTGGAACAATATCTACCAAGCAAACGGCCCCCATAAACAGGCGGGAGTTGCGATCCTAACATCAGATAAAATAGAATTCAAACTAAAATTCGTGAGAAGAGATAAAGAAGGTCGCTACATACTAATTAAGGGATCTCTCTTTCAGGAGGAAAATACAATTCTAAATATCTACTCGCCAAACAATGGAGCACACAAATTTATCCAAGAAACACTATTTTCCCTCAAATCCCATATAAATCCAAAGACATTAATTGCTGGGGATTTTAACATACCACTCTCCCCACTAGATAGATCAACTTAGGAAAACTCAACAGAGAAACCGCAGATCAAAACAGCTGCATAGATCAACTAGATTTAACAGATATCTACTGAACATTTCACCCAGCAGCATAAGAATACACGTTTTTCTCAGCAGCACATGGAACATTTTCTAAAATAGATCACATTTTAGGCCACAAACAAACTTGTCTAAATTCAGATACATTGAAGTTATACCTTGCATTCTCTCAGACCACAAGGGAACAAAATTAGAACTCAACACCAAAAGCCACCAAAGAATGTCCGGTATCACATGGGGACTGAACAACACACTGCTAAATCACGAGTGGGTCATGGAAGAGATTAGAAAGGAAATGCAAATGTTCATGCTATTCAACAAAAATGAATACACAAATTACCAGCTCCTTGGGACACAGAAAACCAGTATTCAGAAGCAAGTTTTTAGCTCTGAGCTCCTACATCAACATATTGGAGAGATTTGGAAGCAACAATTTAATGAGACATCTCAACCTCCTTGAAAATGAGCAGCAAGATAAACCCCAATCCAGTAGACGGAAAGAAATAATCAAAATTAAATCAGAATTAAATGAATTAGATTCCAAAAAACTACAGAAAGAATCAACAAAACAAAGAGTTGGTTCTTCGAAAAAATTAACAGAATTGACAGACCCTTAGCAAATCTTATCAGAAAAAGAAGAGAACACACCCAAATTAATACACTCAGAGATGAGAATGGAAACATCACCACGGAAACAATCAAGATTCAAAATATTATAAGGGAATACTTCTCAAAACTTTATGCTAATAAGTTTGAGAACTTGACAGAAATGGACCTTTTCCTAGCAAATATTGACATGGCAAAACTAAACCAAGATGAGTTAAACAGGCTTAACAGGCCCATATCAAGCATTGAAATAGAAACAGCAATAAGAGACCTTCCAACTAAGAAAAGTCCAGGACCAGATGGTTTTACAGCGGAATTCTTCAAGGATTTCAAAGCAGAGCTCGCATCAATACTCCTCCAACTCTTCAATGAAATTGAAATAGAAAGTTCACTACTGAACACATTCTATGAAGCCATCATCGCCCTGATCCCAATAACAGGCAGGGACTCATCAAAGAAAGAGAACTATACACCCATTTCTTTGATGAACATTGATGCAAAACTTCTCAACAAAATTTTGGCCAACCGACTCCAACAATTCATCCAAAAAGTCAAACATCATGATCAAACAGGATTTATTTCGGGAATGCAAAGCTGGTTCAATATACCCAAATCAATTAATATTATTCATCACATCACCAGGAGCAAGAATAAGAACCACATGGTTATCTCAATAGATGCAGAAAAAGCATTCGACAAGATCCACTACCCATTATGATGAAGGTTTTGGAAAAATTAGGAATCCATAGAACATTCCTCAATACATTAAAGGCTGTATATGACAAACCTACAGCCAGCATTATACTTAATGGTGAAAAAATAAAGCCATTTCCTCTCAACTCAGGAACAAGACAAAGATGTCCACTCTCTCCACTTCTCTTCAATCTAGCATTAGAATGCCTACCTAAAGCAATGACAAGATGCAGACATAAAGGGGATCCAAATAGGGAAAGAGGAAATAAAACTATCCCTCTTTGCAGATGACATGATCTTGTATCTAAAGAATCCCATAGACTCCACTCCCAAATTACTCAAGCTGATTCAAAACTTTGGCAAAGTAGCAAGTTATAAAATTAACCCCCAATATCAATGGCTTTTCTGTATGCCAACAATGAGAAACGTGTGGCTGAAATTAGGAAAGAAACTCCATTTGTAATAGCCCCACAAAAAATAAAATACCTAGGAATTAACTTAACCAAAGAAGTGAAGGTCCTCTAGGATGAAAACTTTAAAATCATGAAAAAGACAATCAACACAGAACTTAAAAAATGACAAAACATCCCATGCTTCTAGATTGGAAGATTAACATCATTAAAATGGCAATATTTCCAAAGGCTATCTACAAATTCAACGTGATACCTATCAAAATTCCAACCTCATTCTTCAAGGAAATAGAAGAGGCAATCCAAAAATTCATAAGGAACAATAAAAGACCCCAAATAGCAAAAACGCTCCTCAACGGAAAGAACACAACTGGAGGAATATCAATAACAAATTTCAAACTCTACTATAAAGCCCTAGTAATCAAAACAGCTTGGTATTGGCATAAGAACAGACCTCAGGACCAATGGAATAGAATTGAAAACCCAGAAATGAACCTACAGACCTATAGCCATCTAGTCTTAGATAAGGAAGCTAAAACAATAGAAAGGAACAAAGACAACCTCTTCAGTAAATGGTGCTGGCAAAATTGGTTATCTATTTGTAGAAAACTAAAGCTACATCCTTATATATACCCCTGCACCAGAATCAACTCCAAATGGATCAAAAACCTCGAAGTCAAAGCAGACACTCTGAAAACATTACGGGATGGAATAGCAGAAACCCTAGGTCTCCTTGTCTCAGGCCAAAATTTTCTGAATAGAGACCCGGAAACACAACAAATCAAAGAAAGGTTGGACAAATGGGATGGATTGCATAAAGTTGCAGAGCTTCTGCATGGCAAAGGACATTGCTAGCAAGATCAATAGAAAGCCCATGGATTGGGAGAAAATCTTTAATAGCCATACAAAGGACAAGGGTCTCATATCTAAAATATACTTGGAACTCAAAAAATTACATCCACAACAACAAATCCTCAAAGAAACAACTGCCCAATAAATAAGTCGGAGAAAGACTTAATGAGAAACTTCTCTGAAGAAGAAAGAAGGATGGCCAATAGACCCATGAAGAAATGCTCAACATCCTTAGCCATAAAAGAAATGCAAATCAAAACAACATTGAGATACCACCTCATTCCAGTTAGAATGGCAAAAATCAATAACTCTATCAACAACAGATGCTGGAGGGGATGTGGACAGAGGGAACCTTACTTCATTGTTGGTGGGAATGTAAACTTGTTCAACCACTTTGGAAAGCATTATGGAGGTTCCTCAAAATACTTCACATAAAGCTCCCCTATGACCCAGCAATCCCACTTTTCAGCATTTACCCAAATGCTTACAAAGAAGACCACACTAAAGCTACCAGCACAACTATGCTTATTGCAGAATTATTTACCATAGCTAAGATATGGAACCAACCCAGATGCCCCTCAATGGATGGATCTTGAAAATGTGGTATATATACACAATGGAATTCTATGCCTCCATCAGAAAGAATGACATTTCCCCATTGGTTAGGAAATGGATAAACTTGGAAAAAATTATATTAAGTGAAGTAAGCCAGGCCCAAAGAAACACAGGCTCCATGGTTTCCCTTATTTGCAATATTTAGTATTTGTATGAGTCAAGCGGAAAAGGTCAGATAATGTAATGTTAGGATAATGAACCCTTAGATATGTATTTTAATGTTTTTTTCTCTCATGCATGTGTTTCTAACGCATTTATAAGATTATTTCTTTGTTGCTTTGTATGCTCTTCCCCACAGTATAACCCCTGCTTTCACTATATTTTATGTCCGTATAATTTGTGGAGGAGATGGGGAAAAACAAGTCGTTTAAGGATACAGGTGGACCTGTTGCAACAATGAGAAGTACAAGTTGTCATGTCCAAAACGAGCTTTACAATGTCGGTTTTGAGGGATAAGAAGGATTGGGATTGGGGAGGGAGGGGGAGGCCTGGAAGGGATGTCTAGGGTAAATAAAGGAGGAGGCTGCAATGTTTGGTAAGAAATGTACGCATTATCCTGCCCATGTAATTGTAACCCCTCCATACAATATGTTCACAAATAAAATAAAATTAAATTAAAAAAAATAAAAGGTGCGTTTGCTATTTTGTTCAGTCCTGGGGCTTTAAATCAGGCCCTGTACCAGGCCTGACATTATAGTCTTCAAGGATGGTGAGCTTCCCCTTCTCCCTCAGTGCAACAGAGCTATCAAAACCTGAGTTCAAATCCCGTCACTCACAAAAATATTCATCCTGATTTCAGAAGCCAGTTGTTTTAAATGTTTTCATCTCCTGTGTAAGTCCTGAGTCTCAACTAGGAAGGGGAATTCATAGGCAACCCTTTAACCATGGGAACAGGTTGTCCTCCATGTCAGCACAGTTAAACCTGTCACCTTACTTAGTAAAATACAC
The DNA here is from genome assembly GCF_024711535.1 of Dipodomys merriami. Lineage (NCBI taxonomy): Eukaryota > Metazoa > Chordata > Mammalia > Rodentia > Heteromyidae > Dipodomys > Dipodomys merriami. The sequence continues at coordinate 1,007,509 of NW_027203960.1, read as the reverse complement.
AATACCTCCATAAAGTAGAAACAAAATAAGGAGAAATTCACCGAACACAAGATGTTTTACACACACGTATGTCAAGATAGATCGTATGTTTAAATTATGAATTCATGACTGTAGTGGACCACCCTGGTGATCACTGTCAGATCCTGGGAATGGCCTAGCTCATTAGTAGCTCACATGTTAGTGTGTTCACCTTGACCTATTGGCCAATTGGTCCTACTAGGCCCTGAGTTAAGATCCCAGCTCTACCAACAAGTGAATCGTGGAGTAAGAAGCGAAGTGTAAAACTTGTTTTCCTTTTCTCTGAATATCCTTGGTGATCCTGAGAATCCTGGTATGATGGAGAACATTTCTATAAATCTATATGCTCTGTGAAAGGATGTCATCAATGTAATACATGGAAGGGGTTTCATCATAGTACAATCAATGGTAAATAAATGAATATAACAAAAGATACAAGAACAACCACACCAAACATGTATGGTTGAACATCTATAGGTAAGTAAATATCCTATCTTTACAATGTATATAAATAGTATGTTTCCAGGGCTGGGGCTTGAATTCAGTACTAGTGAACAGGCCTGACTTTTTTATCTTCATCCCCATTGCTGCAGGTTTACCCAGATCCTGAGTTCGAATCCAAAGCCTGGAAAAATAAACAGCATGAATTGCAAGCCAGGGAGCTAATTTTTTTATTTTACTTTTCTTAATACGGCGCTTGAACTCAGGTTATGGCAACTCTGCCTCAGCTTTGATAACCCTAGGCTGGGGTACAGCCACTAGATCTACAGCTCCTCCTGGGATCCTAGACCCCCAGGCCTTGCAGGGAAAGCAATGCACAAAAATGGCCATTTTACGTTTTCTTCCTTTGCATGGTGACCATCATGGGTTTGAATGACACTGTTGCAAAGGGTACTTCACCTTGCATTGCTGAAGGCTGCCAGACTATCAGGATTAACAATGGAATGTTGTCAATGTCAGGGTTGAATGAAGTGATCATGGATGATGCTTTATAAAATTAGACAGCATCATTTCAGGAGGCTGATTGATTTGATTTAATATTTATGAGGAATTGAAAGAATATTATTACTTAAAGGAATGCAATAAATTCAGGACATTGATTTCATTAATAGTTTAAGAATGGAAACAATTTATTAATTACATTACATTAATTACATTAACTACATTGAGGCACAATTAATACCCAGGAATTGGTAAGAATGTAGTTTATATAACATCTTTGACACTCTATAAAGATATATATTTATTAGCGTACTGCCATCTGCATGTCAATCTTTTCTTATTTTGGTAACCCCTGGGGCTAGATATGAGGTCCTGGGAACACCCTGTCAGCTCAATTTGCCCCAGGATGGCATGCTAACACTCACCCATTCATGAATTGGGCCTTGTAGGCTTGTAGGCCTTGAGTTAAGCTGCCAGCACTACCAAAAATGAATCGTGGAGGAAGAAGATGATGGTGACACATGTTTTCCTTTTCTCTGAAAGTTCTGGGTGTAAGGTATGAAGTGGAATACATATGCAGACCTATATCCTGTGTAATCGATGTAATCAATGTTTTATGTTCCATAATAGTCAATAAAATAAATGGTCAATACATGAATAAAACAAAAAATAAAATAACTATACTGAATGCAATATGGAGTCAACCAATGTATATAAATATAAATCATATATGTAAATTCTACATGAATAGGATATTTTCTAGTGGTGAGGATCTATTTTAGGCATAAGGAATAGACCGGAATTTCTTGACTTCAAGGATGCCAGCTTCCCATTCCCACACAGTGCAACAGAGTTACTAAGACCATGAGTTTCAATCCCAGACCTGGCAGAAAATGGCACTTTTGCAGTATGTGAGGCCCAATTCTTATGTATTTTATTATGACTAAATTTTCTGAATGTGATTGTTTAAATGCTTAATAAAGAATTAACTAAAATCGATCAGTGTCCTATAATATATTGTATATAATTTTATCCTAGAATCATTCAAGAACTGCCCATTCAATCAGGACATACATCACATTCCATTGGTATTCATATGGATAGGAATGAGTTCCTTAGTATCTCCTGCCATTTGGAGGTGGCAGGACCAGGATTCCAACTGTGGGCTCCAGCTCCCAACACTTCAACCTGGGGATAGGGTACGCACCGGTCTGTCCAAGAATATCAGCAAGACCAATGATTAGGCAGGCACCAGTGGCTCTCAACAGTCCTCCTTGATACTTACAAGGCTGTAATGGGAGGATCATGGTCAAATCATCCTAGGAAGGAAAGTCCTTGAGACCTCTGTCCAACTTCAGTTCCAACAAAGCCAGAAGCCCAGGGCTCCAGTGTGGAAGGCGAGCCTTGAGCAAAAGCAGCTCACAGACTGTTCCCAGATCCTGAGTTCAAGGTCCAGGTCTGGTAACAAACAGACATACACAACAATCTGTGCAGCCATCCAGCTAAAGCAGGTCACCCTCTTGTCTCCAACTGAATTGGTCCCTGGGAAAAGGGCTGAGGGAGCTGCTGTCTTTCTGACTCCACCCATGCTGCTTGCATCACAGAAATCCAGCCACACCCCCATTATTTCATGGTTCTTTCTGACCAATGGGATACAAGAATGGTGACCACGCCCACATTCTGTGATGCCCAGTAGTACCTGGATTCCCTCTGTTAGTTTACAACATTACCAGCAGTTGAGGAAGGTAGAGGTGGCTGAGTGGTGAGGAAGAGACTCAAGCGACTTTGGATTATAGTAGGAAATTGAGAAGCCTGCCCACACCCTGGCTCCCTCCCCCCTTCCCCAGGTGCGGGATTTCAAACCTCAGGTAAAGGTGCCTGCCAGCCCTCCTAAAGCACTGACCTGGTCCCTGGCCCTGGTTCTTTGCTCTTGGCCCATCTGTTTGCAATGCCACTGCCATTGATGCTTGCCCCACCTGGAGCAGCCTCCAGCAGCTTTTCCCAGCAGCCCAGGTGAGTGGCTGCCCCCAAATCACCACTACCCGAGGTCAGACACCCCTCTGGGGGCACCATGACCCCCTCCCTGCTTGTTTCCTCACGCTGGCTCTGAGGAGCCACCTTTCTGTCTTGTGCATTTCTGAAACAGAGACGCAATATATGATTCTGGTTGGACTGGATTGAGGTCCTCCTATCTGGGACAGGTATGCTCTACCACTCCACCAGACCTGGTCCTCTGTAGTTGGGATGGTAGACATGTAGCACCATGCTCAGTCATCGATTTAGATGGATTATCCCAAACATTTAGTCCACAGCAGCCGATTCTTGACCACAGTTGAAGCTCTGGGTACGGCCACCATCAGACCTCATTCTCTTCACAGGACAGTTTTGAGGAAACAAGGGATTTATACAGAGGGAATCTCTGGAGCATGACTTGGCATGGAGGGAGTGGCCTTTAGAGAAGGTTCTCGGCTATTCTGTTAGCAAATGACAGGAAGATACCCGAAAAGGGCTCAGGTGGGGTCAGTTATTAATCATGCAACAGGTGGGGATTTTGAAACAAAACATGGCTCTCTTTCATCATTACCCTATCCCCATGAGTAAGGGGATGCTTCACTGTGTTGAGTTTTGCATCTGGGGAAACCGAGGCACAGAGAAGTCAGGTGATCTCCTTATCATTTTAACTTCACAGGAAACTCGTCCTGACTTCATTACCATCCTCCCAAGGACAATGGGTGCTATTCAATCCACTTCTTGTGGTAGGAAGTCCACTTCTTGTCAGTTGTGGGGCTTGAACCCTAGGCATGGGCGCTGTTCCTGAGCTCCTCAGCAAAAGGCTAGTGCTCTACCACTTGAGCCCACAGCACCACTTCTGGTTTTCTGGTGGTTCTTTGGAAATAAGAGTCTCAGAGACGTTCCGGCCGGGGCTGGCTATGAACCATGATCCTCATATATCAGCCTTCTGTGTAGTTAGGATTAGAGTTCTGAGCCACCGCCACCCGACTTAATTGTAATTCTGACTTTTCTCTCTCTCTTTCACAAAAACTGGTTGAATGGGTTCTGGAGGAGGGGCCCAGCATCCCCATATGGCTGGAATCCAAGGTGACCCTCTCATTCTGGAGGTGGGCTCTGGGTCACGAGCTGTCTCGCTTAGCCTGTTGAAACAGCTCCCTGAGGTAAGACCCACTGTGCCCTGGCTAGACTGTGAAATTCATTGTCCATCCAGCCTTACTGGACTTATTATATTGTATTGCTTTCTGCATCATTTTCTAGCACCTGGACAAACTTATGATACATACTTACGGAATGAAAATGTAATGCCTTTTTAAGAAATTCTCTTAGGGCTTGGGAATGTGGCTTCATGGTATGGTGATTGCCTAGCATGAATGAAACCCTGGGTTCAATTCCTCTGTAACACATAAAAAAGAAAAACACTGAAAGGAATGCTGTGCCTCAAGTGGTAGAGTGCTAGCCTTGAGAAAAAAAAAAAAGCTCAGGAATAATTCCCTACCACAGAGTTTAAGCCCCTGAAGTGGCAAAAAAAAATAGTAATTGGAAAATAAAGAACCCATACTTGAAATATATAATTGCTCCTTTCATACTGACACCTGACAATAGCGCCTAATTCATGCATTTTACTTATGTTAGGATACTGTGTTGAAAAAAGGTTTGTTCATTAAGTCACAGCAATTAATGCCAGGAATGTGCTTAGATGTTAGGTGAAGATTAATTCTGGAAATTCAATGATTCCAGGATTTTGTGTCATCACTTCTAATCACAAAGTGAAAATAGTCTAAGTGTGATTTTGAAAACTTTCTGGTCAGTTTTGGCACCAAAAAGGCAGAAGCTAATTAATAGTTGTGACAGAAAATAAGGAATAACTCCAGATGGAAGGAAAAAATGATAGTAACTAAGTTTACCAGAAACTGGTCTAGAGAACCATTTTTGGTTACTGAAGAGCTAGTTGTCAAGTAGGCTTTTCCTCATTGCCTTTAGCATTCTAAATCTCTTAGGCTAGTTCTTAATCTCTGCATGATAAATGTATCTCCTTCTATGCTGTTCTTTCATACCTTATCTCCTTTGTTTTCTAAAAATCTCATTCTTTCTACATTTCTCTATGAACATTTCCTGATACTAAATACACCTATACAGATGTCACAGGATGCTAATGTAAGGCTCCCATAGCTCATGAGTCATTAATGTAACAAAATGGAAACGGAGGACACATTTACTGCTACCTCAATTTTTCTGAAAATCTACTATGTTATCATTTGGTTAAAAATTCCATTCTTTGTCTACACAGTGTCATTCAGTGAACATATATGCAAATATGAGCTGGGTGTTGGTTGTTTACACCTGTAATCCTAGCTACTCAGGAGGTTAAGACCAGAGGATTGTGGTTCAAAGCAAGCCTTGTCAGGAAAGTCCACGAGACCCTTATCTTCAATTAACCACCAGAAACCCGGAAGTGGTGCTGTAGCTAAAGTGGTAGTGCGCTCAACTTGAACTGAAGAGCTGAGGGACAGTGCCCAGGATCAGAATTCAAGCCACACAACCAACAAAAAGTGAAATATGACTTTAAGTTTTCCCAAAAGGAACGACAAGATCAATAATCTTCCCAAGCAAAAAAATTAATTCCAAAATGATTCAGTGCACCTACTTTTGCTGAGTTATGTTATAGAATCTTTGTTGGACATATTCTCTAAAAACAAATCGTTTAGGGATACAGGTGGACCCATTGCAACAATGAGATGTACAAGTCATTATGTCAAAAAATGAACTTTACAACTTTGGTGGGGGGGAGGATAGGGTGAGGGGAGAGGGGGTATGGGAATGGAAGGGAAGGGGAAACAAAGAAGAGGCAACAATGCTTGATAAGAAATGTGCTCGTTATCTTGCCTGTGTAATTGTAACTCCTGTGTACGGTATTCTCACAATAAAAAAAGTCAAATACTAGCTTTCCAATAAACATCTAATATTTCTTCTTTGAAGAGACGTCTATACAGTTGATGTCACTTAGCATTACTCCTACGTGGAACACGAAGTATGAGGCCACTCCCTTTCTAAATCATGCTTGCTAATCACGCAACTTTGTAGACAGTAGAATGGAAGCATAATTCTGTTTCCAATGCAAATCAGATATAAGAGCATGGACTTAATTGGAAAAAAAGTCCATCCTGAGAGAGCAGGGATTATACTAGCCATCAACTGGTGGATAAGATCACATTTATTTTCTTTCCTTTACTTACATATTTTTTGTTGGTGGTGGTCTTGGCACTTGAACACAGGGCTGGGAGCTGTCCCTCTGCTATTCAGCTCAAGCCTAATGCTCTATACTTGAGCCACAGTGCCACTTTAAATTTTCTTGTAGTTAATTGGAAAAAGAGTCTCTGGTACTTTCCTGTCCAGGCTGGCTTTTAACCCTATCCGAAGATCTCACCACCACCAAGCTTAGGATCACATTTCTGACAGTGTACACTCAGCATATGTAATGTGCATGTTCATCTATCTTTATATAAATTCTTTAGTTAAAAATCTATGCTACACCTTAGCCTTTACACTCACAAAATATTTGTAATTTAAAAGTTGATACTACTGGAGCAATAAAACCTAAGAATGTAAAGTAGTCTGGGAAGTTCAGTTTGCATCCAGCCTGGGCAGAACAGTCTTTGAGAAACTATATATAATTAACCAGCCAAAAGTTGGATTGGAAGAATGGCTCAACTATTGGAATACCAGTCATGAGCAAGATTGCTGAATAAGATGTTGAGGCTTTGCATACATACATGCAATCATACACATATATACAGAGGCACTTATATGTGCACAAATACACATATGAAGCAACTCTCAGAATATGTGGAAAAGTTAGAAAACAATAGAATAATCAAACAAATCAGATTCAACTCCATAGCATAACCTTTAGGAAAAATGAACTAAGGAATATGGCATGTCCTTTGTAATTTAATATTAGACATTAGGGCCAAATGCCAGAAACAGAGTATGCAAGGAAAAAGAAGTTTTTGATAAGTTATATAAAAGATTAAACAGGGGAAAGTAATTTTACCTACATTTTCTATTATATGATAACATATTTTTGTCTGCTAATCAGAGAAACTCAAAATTATTTTTAATTATGGTTTTTAATTATAGTATGAAAAATGCATTGTCATAAATGAATTAAATCAGGGAGTAGATGGTAGAGGAGCTGGGTAATTCCGTTAAATATTCTCATTATTTTGAATGATCTGGTATTTTTATATGTGTGGAATTATGAATGTATTTTATGTCTGGGCAGGAAAGTTTGATTATTAGATGATTGTCTGATACCCAATGTCAGGAACCTAACCTGAGTCAGAGTGGTAAATGTGTGTGTGTGTGTGTGTGTGTGTGTGTGTGTTTAAGAGAGAGAGAGTGAGAGAGAGAGAGAGAGAGAGAGAGAGAGAGAGAGAGAGAGAGAGAGAGAGAGAGAGAGAGAGAGAGAGTGCCTTGAAGCATGAAGGAAGAATCTTATTTTCCTCAAGGTACATTCTTAATTGTATTAGTTATACTACATTAATGACAGCAGGTAAAAGTAATTAACATTTGGTTCATATGTTTATGTTTCTATAATTGCATGAACAAACTAAAAACTTATGTTCGGGGTATGAGTTTTGTGGAAGGTCAGCAGAAAGTATAAACATCTGGAATCTTGAGAAAGCTATCAATGACAATCATTTCAGTGTAGATCAGTTTTAGACAACACTTGCAAGGATATGTAATCCTATATGAAAATGCAACATTTATAGATTTTCCAAAGCTACACTATTCTATATATTTGTAGAATAACAAGTTAAATTATGGATCATCACTTGCCATAAAACGGACAAGGTTCTCATATCTAAAATATACCTGCAACTCAAAAAATTAAATCCCCCAACAACAAATTCTCAAAGAAACAACTGCCCAATAAATAAGTGGGCTAAAGACTTAAAGAGAAACTTCTCTGAAGAAGAAAGAAAGATAGTCAATAGACACATGAAGAAATGTTCCACCTCCCTAGCCATAAAAGAAATGCAAATGAAACAACATTGAGATACCACCTCACCCCAGTTAAAATGGCTATAAATAAGAACTCTAATAACAACAGAACCTGGAGGGGATGTGCAGAGAAGGGAACCCTATTGTGTTGTTGGTGGTCGTGTAAACTTGTTCAACCACTGTGGAAAGTAGTAGGGAAGTTCCTCAAAGGACTCCTCATAGCGCTCCGCTATTTCCCAGCAATTTCTCTTTTGGGCACTTACCCATATGATCACAAACATGACCATACTAAAGCTACCAGCACAACTATGTTTATATGTTTATTAAAGCATTATTTACCATAGCTAAAATATGGAACCAACCCAGATACCCCACAATAAATGAATGGATCAAGAAAATGTGATATATATACACAATGGAATTCTATGCCTCCATGAGAAAGAATGACATTGCCCTATTTTTTTAGGAAATTGAAAGTCTTGGAAAAAATTATATTAAGTGAAGTAAGCCAGACCCAAAGAAATATAAGTCTCATGGTTTCCCTTATTTGCAATTATTAGTATATGTCTTGGACAAGCAGCAATGATCAGATAAGTTGATGTTAGGTGAAATGAACCCAAAGATAAGGACTCAATTTTTTTTCTCTTGCTATTGTTTTTAGCATATTTATAAGATGATTTCTTTGTTGCTTTGTGTGTCTCTCCCCCATGACATAACCCTTGTTTTCACTCTATTTGATGTTGGTATAATTTGTGGAGGGGAAGGGAAAAACATGTTGTATAAATAGGGATACAGGTGGTCCCATGCAACAATCAGATATACAACAAGTTATGTCGGAAAATGAACTTTACAACTTTGGTGCCTGGGTTGCTTTGAGGGGTAGATGGGAAGGAATGGTAAGCGGAAACAAAGGATTGGGAAACAATGTTTGATAACAAATGTAATCATTACCTTGCTCATGTAATTTTAACCCTTCTGTATGTATTTTCACAATAAAAATAATGAAATAATAAAGTAAAAATCCATGTCATGTTTTTTTTTTTGGTGGTCGTGGGGCTTGAACTCTGGGCCTGGTCGCAGATTTCAATGAACTCTTCTGCTCATTGATACCACTGTACCACTTGAGCCACAGTGCCGTTTCTAGTTTTCAAGTGGGTTATTGGAGATAAAAGTCTCAGAGACTTACCTCTACAGGCTGGCTTTGAACCACTATCCTCGACCTCAGACTCCTGACTAGTTAGTATTACATGCATGAGCCACCAAAGCCCAGATCCAAGTCAATGTATAAAAAGCAAGCTTATTGAAATGTCTGGCTTTTTCCAATAAACAATCTTACTTTTTAGCATGAGTTTATAACTATGAGTTATTTTTAGATGTAACTGTGAACTTTTTAATAGAATAAAATATAATTTTTACTATTACTCAGAATGTCAAAAAATCCATTGTAATTGACATTCCCCAAAGTCAATTATTACATATTATATTACTCACTATTATGACAGTCTATATTACATATAGTGTGAAGGGAAAATAGTGTGGACTATTTCATATAAATTAGTAGATGCTATTTTAGCATTATAAATTCACAACTGTGATTGTAAAAGAAGGAAAGAAGGTTTTAGAGTTAAAATCAATTATAAATGTGTAGTGTGTCCCAATTAAAGCAACAATTCTGAGCTCATACAGACAAAATTATTTTCTTTCAACTAATGATTTTGAAGTAATACTATTTGAAATAGTGAGGCAATAAGAGGAAGAATTCAAATCATGTCAAACAATGTCTGTTTTATTCTACTACCCCCTCCACTAACAAGACCTATCCGGTCCCAGATGTCACAAAACTTCAAGTGTCTCTCTTAGAAATCTATTTCGAAAAGTTCTAAATCACTGATTCTTTTTGTACTTTCTGTTATATGAAACAAAATATAGATCCAAAACATTTGAAATAAAATGCACACATATGTTGAAGTCATCAGAGCTGGAAAAACAACCAACAAAGTAGAAGTCCACCAGGAACAAAAACATGTTGTGCCTAGTTATTTTTAAGCACAAAAACCTCAAATACATGTTACCCTTGTCTAGAACCATAAAGATAACTGTGTCTCAACAATACGGTTGTTTTCATTTGTAATTAAATTCATCTAGATGAACCTGACATAGCAAATCCCTTGAATGTATCAAATTGTTTAAAAGAAATGTGACTGTAAGTGGAGTAAGATCTGCACATATTTAAGAGAATAAAATAACAAAAATCATGACATCTTAAAAATTGCAGAAATGCAATGAATAAGTCTAACTATCCATATTGAGACCTAAATTCTACTGATTTAACAAGAACAAAATATGCCAATAATAGAATCTGAGCAGTGTACCTGAGTGTACATAATTTTAAACTACTCCAAATTACACTTTGTAGAATACAAAATGTGGGTTATCTAAAGGAAAACATCAACCCATGATATAAATGACATTAAAAATCTCATGAAAAGGTCTGGGAAGGTGGCTCAGTGGTAGAGCATTTGTCTTGCATGCAAGAGGCCCTGGTTTTGATTCCTCAGCACCACATATGCAAAAATAAAGAAGCCGGAAGTGGCGTTGTGGCCCAAGTGGTAGAGCACTACCCTTGAGCTGAAGAGCTGAGAGACAGCAGCCAGGCTCAGAGTTCAGGCCCCATGACCGGACCCCCCAAAAAAATCTCATGAAAAGAGAGTAGTAGTTTCTGGATAATAATAGTTTAATAAATAGTGGTAAAAAAATTTATGCTACTGACAAAATTGCATACATATTTTGTTAAATCCAAAAAAGACCCAAGATACTCAAGCTCATTTGAAACTTTGGCAAAGTAGCAGGATACAAATGTAACATTATTATGGATGTTGACTCCGGCATGGAATTAATTTCCTCTTTGATCTGACAAATGAATATATGAAAAAACAGAACTTCAACTAAATATCAAGACCTAACTTAACATATAACCACAAAAGTCATCATGCAAGCCATATTGCACCTGGGATAAAAGAAAAATCAGTCACCCTGATTCTGTATTTATTGTAAATGTTGACTTTTTCATAAATTATTTCCTTTAGCTTACATTTTTAAAACAGTGCGTTAAGTGTATATCTTGGTAACTAATTTTGGATTCCTCCTTCAATATATTTCTGAGTATAATGTCTCACATCAATTCCTAACCCATGAAATGATGTTGATTACAAAACAAATGGTAATAACCATTGTTTATAATACACAAAATCTCATAAGGATGACACCAGTAAGCATTGGTTAACATTTTGGTATCATGGTCTCATGACTGATGAGGCCTATCTGCATGAGCATAATTGTACCTAGATTCCTCAGCCTAAATTTAACAACTGTTAAAAAATGTTTATATCTTTATCTGTCACCCATCAGACATTAAACCTGAATATAAAGCCTAAGGAAAATGATAAGGTAAGAATTTAGCTTTTCTAGATATAAAGTAAACAAAATGCAGCGTAGAGTAACTGGTTTAAAGTCAACCTATTTCTCCAAAACATTCTAAGCATTTCCTTACAATGTGTATTATTCTCAAGAAGGGAATGGGTAATGTGAGAAGAGGACTAACCAAGCATTGTCTTCAAATATACATAATTTGGATTTACCTCTTTATTTTGCTATAAGCATTTTTGATAAAAAAAACAGTTTGAATAATTGATTTCCAGATCAAGTATAATATATCTTAGTTGCATACACCAAAGTACATTCAGAAAATGGTATATAGCAATTAAGTAAAGAAAGTCCGGGCAGAAAAAATGGCATCTCTATACTATGTGATGCCCAATTCTTCGGTATTTCATTCTGCCTCCATTTAATGAATGTGATTGTTGAAATGCTTTATAAAGTATTAATTAAAATCAATCAGTGTCCTAGAATACAATTGTGTATAATTTTATCCTAGAATCATGACATACATCACATTCCATTGGTATTCCTATGGATAGGAATGAGTTTCTTAGGATCTCCTGCCATTTGGAAGTGGCAGGACTAGGATTCCAACTGTGGGCTCCAGCTCCCACCACTTAAACCTGAGGATAGGGAAATCATGGGTGTGTCCAAGAACATCAGCAAAACCAATGATGAGGCAGACACCAGTGGCTCCTCCTTGATACTTACAAGACTGATAGGAGGATCAATGTCAAGTCACTCTAAACCAGAAAGTCCTTGAGACCCCTGTCCAACTTCAATCCCAACAAAGCCAGAAGTAGAGCCATGTGGCTCCAGTGGTAGAGGGCTAACTTTGAGCAAAAGCAGCTCAAGGACTGTGCCAGATCCTGAGTTCAATGTCCGAGACTGGCAACAAATGGACATACACAACAATCTGTGCAGCCATCCGGCTCAAGCAGGTCATCCTCTTGTCCCTAACTGAACTGGACAGAGATCCCTGGGAAAGGGGCTGGAGGAGCCACTGTCATCTTAACTCTGCCCATTCTGCCTGCATCTCAGGATTCTGGCCACACCCCCATTATTTCATGATTCTTTCTGACCAATGGGATACAAGAAATGTGGCTACGCCCACATTCCATGTTGCCTGGTAGATGGAAGAGGCTCTGTTAACACACTGAGGCTGAGATCTACAGGAGGGGAAATCATACCTCAGAAGCGGTGGGCCAGCTGCAAGCACCTGGCCCACCTGGCAGCTCAGTGACAGACTGAGCTGGATCTACAGCCCCCTGCCACATGTGCTGCCACCACAGCATTCATGGGGATGGGAAGCAGGACATGTGGGTGTCCAAGAAGTAAATCTGCTTCGTCCACAACCTGCCTGATGAGGTGGACTTCCAGAATCCAGCAAGTGAGGTCCACCATCGATGCAGCCAGCTGTCAGCACACATCCAAACTATTGAGGAATCCCTTGTGGTGTGTAAAGAGCAGATGTTGGCTCTGAATGAGCTGTTTTGGGAGAAAGCCAAGTGTGTATGCTGGCTATCCCAGGAGAAGATGAAGAAGAGGAGAGTGCTGCAGGAGCTGCTGTTGATCCTCACAGAGGAAGGCATGGACAGCAGGCTCCAGATGCCAGCACAAGCTGAGCCCCCCCCCAATGCTGCTTCAGATACATCAGGGCCTGTGGTGGGTGAAATGAGGGAGGAGCAGAAAGGTTTTGAAGAATTGCAACTTGAAGACAGCGTGGAAACTTCCAGAGGATAGGTCAAGGTTCTCATCACCATAGAGGACTCCCCCAAGGAACACGTTCTGCTGCAGATGCCCCAGATACAGATCTGCCAACAGCTCAGTCAAGGAGTGCTCCCTCCCTCTCTTCTGTAGACTGGTGCAGATAATGACTCTCCATGTGACATATTGACTCTCAAAAGCCTTGGAAGCCACCAGAAGTAGGTGGTCAGGTGCCTTCTCTCAGGCCTCCATCTGCTGGGTGATGAGAAAGTTAAACTGGGGGTTGGGTAGGGCAGAGGCTGCCGGGAGGTGGCCCAAGCTCAAGGGATATAATGGCCCATTGGTGTCCAGGGAAGAGACCCATGTTATGCTTATCACAATAAATTGTTTTCAAAGGGGAAAAAAAGCCTCCAACAAAGATTTGTTCTTCCAGTCCTGGGGCTTGAACGAAGGGCCTGGCCACTCTCCCTGAGCTCTTTTTGATCAAGGCTGGTGCTCTACCAGTTGAGCCCCACTTCCCCTTCCAGCTTTTTCTGTGTGGAATCAAGCCCAGGGCTTCAGGCATGCTAGGCGACCACTCTACCACTGACGCACCTTCTCAGCTAGGATGATTCACCCCTCCCAAACCCAAATGGCCATTCCTCAGATAAACAGGAAGTAGGGGCTAGGATGAATTTGAAGCACTTCTGGTTCACACCAAAATACTTCCCCACCCCCTAATCCAACACCCTTAGTTGAAGTTTCTCTTCTACCATTGAGGGATGAGGGAGGGACAGGGGAGTCCCGAGAGAGGAGTATCAAGAGCAGTGGCCCCACATCCTCTCCCAGACACAATTGGTCCTCTAGATTCCAATCTTACCTGACTCAATGTGGATTCTACACTGTCTTCCCACCACTGTAAGGCTCACAATAAAAAAGGTCAACCCTGGGCTTAGCCCACACCCAGGGTGGAAGCTCCTAATCCCAGACCTACTTCCACCTCTGACTTCCCCGAGTTAGGCCAGACCCACCACTCACCACTATGTTGGTGGTGATGACCTCATGGATGGATTCAAGGAAGAAAGTCTATGGCAAAGAGCAGAAACAGCAGGGTGAGCATGGCAGAAGGAGGTGGGGTGATGCTCTAGGATCTTCCTCCTTGGAGCCCTTCCTTCCATCCAGAGCCATGCTGACCCAAAGCATGGACAAGGTTAGGGGGTGAGACAAGATGGACCAGCACAGGACTAAGGAGGCACTGCTTTGTCATGGAGCACTTGAAAATTCCAATTATATTTGGCCAATGCCAATCCCAAAGCCAACATGCAAAGCCTCTCCTTGTTGTTGGACATGAACACTGTCCCTGAGCTCTTATTCTCGAGGCTGGAACTTTACCACTTGAGCCAAAGGACCACTTTTGTTTTCTGACGGTTCATCGAGGATAAGAGTCTCACACACTTTCTGCCCAGGCTGGCTTGGCACCATGATCCTCCAAATATCAGCTTCCTGAGTAGCTAGGATGCCAGGCATGAGCCACCAGTGCCCAGTATGTGATGACTTTTGAAGGCATCTTGGCGATTTTGTAAAGGAGCCCCAAAGGGCCTGGATAGACCATTACCCAATCAAGGAGCTGGGATCAGAGAAGGATGACCTTCTACCCATTCTGTTCCCCAAAATTAAAGATGCCAGGTAGTGGTAGGCATCAGACACCTAGACCAGCAGCCACCAGGCTTAGTGGGGAAAAAGTAGAGAATATCCAAAGATTGCATTATAGAAATCTCTGATTTTGCATGCATGTGTTGTGTGTGTGTGTGTGTGTGTGTGTGTGTGTGTGTGTGTGTGTGTGTGTGTGTGTGTGTGTGTGTGTGAACTCAGGGTCTAGAGTTTTCTTGCTCAAGGCTACTGCTCTGCCACTTGAGCCACAGCCCCACTTGCTTTTTGATTGTTAATTGTAGGTAAGTGTCTCAAGGATTTTCCTGTCCAGGGTGACTTGGAAGCATGATGGAGACCCCAGGGAAGCAAGAGTAAACACAACTCGCAGGTACAATTCCTACGGTGGGCCACTCCTGCCCCCTGGTGTCCAGATGCGGGATATGTAGCCCCATGCCATTGTCGTCTAGAGTTCAATTTTGAGAAGTGACCAGGGCCAAGCTGACTTTTGTTCACCCTGATTGCTGATACCAGAGCAGGTCTTTTCCACCCTAGGCCAAGATAGCTCCATGAAGCCCAGCTTCCCAGGAGCACCAGGAAGAGAGAGGTCAGTTCCAGGCTGAGCTAAGAGCCTTTGCACACAGACACCCCAACTTGGCCTTCCTTATCACCATAAGACCTGTCAAAGAACAACCCAAAAAAACAAAATTGGAGCTGTGCCTCCAAGTGGTAGAGCTCCAGCCATGAACCCAAGAGCTCAGGGATAGGGCCCCCAAACTTTGAGTTCAAAACCCCCAGCTGACCCTCCCCCATAAAACACAGGTTGGCTAAATGTGAACCAGTAAGATTTGTGAAGTGTTTCTGAAGAATGTGAATACTGAAGAAAGCACCCTAATTCTAATGAATGCTGAACCTTTGACATACAGCTATGTGCTGAGTCCTCAAAAAGGTGCTGTTTGCTGAGTCATCCCATAGGTTGCTATGTGCTGAGTCCCTGAAAAGAGTGGGCTGTGCTGAGTTTTTCAAAGGATGCTGTGTGCTGAGTCCATTACACAATATAATGCATGCTGAGTCCTTCAAAAGGTGTGGTGTGTTAATTCATCCAAAAGGGTCCTGCTATGTGCTGAGCCCTTGAGAAGAGAGGGATGAGGTGAGTTGAGTGCTGTGTGCTGAGTCCTTTTCACAGGGTGCTCTGTATTGTGCTTCAAACGGTGCTGTGTGCTGAGTGCTTCCACAGTGTGGTATGTGCTGAGTCCTGCCATAGTGTGGTATGTGCGGAAACATTCAAAATTCTTCTATGTGCTTTCTTCGAAGGGTGCTATGCAATTAGTGGTTTACAAAGGGTGCTTTTTACTCAGCCTTTCAAAGGTCTGTGCGGAGTCTTAACATAGAAGGTGATATGTAATGAGCCCCTGGGAAAGTGTGTTATGTGCTGAGTTTTTCAAAGCATGCAATGTGCTGAGTCCTTTACGCTGCAAGCTATGGACTCCCTCTTTCAAAGGGTGTTGTGTGCTGAGTACTCTACACAGGGTACTATATTGAGTCCTTCAAAGGGAGCTGTGTGCTGAGTCCTTTACACAGGGTGCTTTGTGCTGTTTTTGGAAGTGTGCTGTGTGTCATCCCAAAGAGTGCTATGTTCTGAGTCCTTGAGAGGTAGTTATCCCCAACATCACATACACACACACACACACACACACACACACACACATACACAAGGGTCACCATGCACCCTCTTAGTGTGTGGAAGTGAAGGGGGATGGAGGAGAATCTCCTCCAGGGGTGGAGCTGAAGGGAGATTCGATCCCTGGGGCAGGTACTGGGGTTGGGGGAGAGTCCTGAGCAGAGGTGATGCTGCAATTGCCATGGCCTGGAAGCCTTAGAGCTCAGTCAGGGTTGTGATTGCAGCTAGGGCTAGGGGGCATGGCCTAGGGGAGGAGTGGGCATGGCCAAGTGGAGGAGGGGGAGGGGTCCTGGGGTGCACTGTGGTGGCAGCGATGGGGGGGAGCAGGCAAGCCTGTGTGGTGGCCCAGGAGTGGAGTGGGGGCAGAGAGAGAGAGAAGAGAGAAGAGCAAGCTCAAGCATGAGGGGAAGCTGTTCCAGAGGCTGGCGGCCACTGCTATCAAAGCGCAGTCCTGAACAGGAGCACAGAGCACCTGGAGCCAGCAGGGCATGCACATCATTGTGGGCAGCCCCACGGGGGCACATCGGCCATGGCTGCTCTGAATCTGTGGTCCTAGCATGGGAAGCATGGCGATGGCTTCGGTGGTGGAGGCAACGGAAGCAGGCAGGTGAGAAGGAGGTGGTGCTGGTGATGGCAGCTGAAGCAGGGGTGGCAGCAAGCAGAGCCGCCGGCAGATGCCCACTCCACCTCCCAGCAGCGCAGCGTTTCAAACATGGCTCTGCCTGGTCTGATCTGAGTCCCCTTTCGCAGTCGCCCAGCAGAAATGGTGGGTCCCTGGCTGGCATGAGGCCCAGACCCAGTCCCTGCCCCTGGTCCTTGCACTCCGGGCCTGGGTGCACCCAGAGCCATCGCCTACAGCTTCTCCCAGCAGCACGCATGAGTGGCCGCTCCATGGGACCACACCTGGTGACTCCTGCACCAGGCGAACTCCCTGACCCCCTCCTTCCCCCTCCCCCACAGACCCGGCCCCTCGCCTCCTGTCTCCTCTCTCCATCCTGCCCGCACCTCCCCTGCACCTCACAGTCCACCCTGGCTCTGCCATAAATGCGCCCCAGGAGAGGGGGGTGGGTGTTGCTCCAAGGATCCCACCCCCATTCCTACGGGCCAGTGTCCCAGGAAAAGGGCAGATACAGGGATTGGTGAGGAGGGGGCACCACAGAACCCCTGGCCTAGAGTAGTGAAAGCCACATTTGCACCCTTCCTCTCCCTGGTGGGAACCTAGTGGCTTTAGTCAGATGTGGGGAGGAGCACCTCCACACCTGTCTTCTCGGGTCTTTTCCATTTTGCTGGGGGTGGGGGGTGCTGGATGCAGGAGATAGGCCCCCCTTGTTGTTTGAGCCCTTGTCTTCTGTGCTAGGTCACCCTTTCACCTGAGGAGGTCCCAGAAAAACTCACTAGGGAGGTGAGGGCACTGGGGGTCAGAAGGTGACTATCTGGGAGGAACACACCCCCTCTGACACACATACACCTGTCCTGTTCCCCCCCCCCAGCTGTCAACAGTACTCACAGGGTGATCACATTTCCCAGCTCTGCCTGCTTCTGCTGGTGCTCCTGGTCCTTCTGGTCTCCTAGTCCCCCCCAAGAATCCGCCAATTAGCCCAGAAGCATCTAGGCTGGAAGTAGGGAGTCCATCCATGTATGTAGCCTTTATGACCCCATCAAATTCCCCAACAACGCTCCCACCCCAAGTCAGACACTTCTCTGGAGGCACCAGGACTGCCTGCTGTGTTTTCTCTCTGGGCTCTGAGGAGTCATCTGTCTCTGGATTCCTTGACCCAGTGTCTGGGCCTAGGGTTTTGATGAATGGGGGTCAAGGCTGGTTGTTCCCAATGGAAGGGTCTGGCCCTGGGTAAAGGGAGAGGCAGGGTGGTTCTGCATTATTAGAGAAGTGTTCCCCTTGGGTGGGAGCCCCTGGTTCTGACAAGGGAACTGCCATGCTCGAGCTTATACATTGCCCAGATGAGGAACCAACAAACTCAGGAGAGGCACTGCTCTGGGTCTGTGTGTGTGTGTGTGTGTGTGTGTGTGTGTGTGTGTGTGTGTGTGTGTGTGTGTGTAGAAGAGAGAGAGAGACAGAGACAGAGACAGAGAGAGAGAGAGAGTGAGAGAGAGAGAGTGTGTGTGTGTGTGTGAGAGAGAGAGAGAGAGAGAGAGAGAGAGAGAGAGAGAGAGAGAGAGAGAGAGAGAGAGAGAGAGAGAGAGAGAGAGAGGGAGGGAGGGAGGGAGGGAGGGAGGGAGAGAGGGAGATGGAGGGAGGGAGGGAGATATCGATCATCTTTCTCCTTGTACAGCCTGACTGTGCTCAGGTCAGTGATCAGTTGGCAAATTGCAGGTGCTGCATGGTGAGTCTTGTGTGACCCATTTGGATTTGTGTGTGTGTGTGTGTGTGTGTGTGTGTGTGTGTGTGTGTGTGTGTGTGTGTGTGTGTGTGTGTGTGTGTGTGTGTGTGTTGGGAGATGAGGAGATGAGAAAAATGAAAATATATTTAAGTCACCATATCTAAAAAGAGTGAAAGCAGTTTATTTGTGTGTATGTGTGTATTTGTTGTTCTTTTTTCATAATGCCCAGTATGAGCCCAGTCACAATTTTTGTTTTCTCCTTCACCATTTCATGGCTCCTTTGGGGAAGGTTTCAGTATATGTTCCTTTCCACCTCTTTCCACCTCCCTCTTCCCCTTTCTTGCAGCCCACAGTAGCTGCTGGACCTGCATGGGACTCCCTAGGAGGCCTGTGTGAACCACAGAACAGAGTGGACACCTGTCCTGTCTTCAGCCAGAAGGCTTGTGCGGCCAGTGTGACCACAGCCGCACTCTTCCAGCCAGACACTCTGCTCTCATGTGTATAGTTGGAGTTAATTCAAGGGTTAGGAATGTGTCTGCCAAACATAATTAAGGAACGAGATGGATGGGAGTAGGGCAGGGGCTGTGAAGCTAGGAGTGTCTGGGGAGTGGTGAACGGTTTAACATGGCAGATGCTTCACCACAACCAAGGATGAGAGGAGAACTTTACCCAGGGCATTGACGGTGTCTGTGGGCATCTGGGCAGGGGGCTCTGGGCCCCCACTGAGGGCGTGGATTCCCTCCTGGGGCAGTGCATACGTGTGTAGTCCTCCCTGGAGTCCTGAAGTTTCCAATCTGTGTCCCACCTGGGCCATTTCCAGCTGGACAGTGGTAGGCAAGTTTCCCCTCCTGGAGCCTGCTCGGTATCATACCGTGGCAGTTAGCTGTTTCTGTAACCTGCTGTAGGCTGCTTGGAAGGAAAAGAGGACCACTGACTGGAACTGTTTAAGTTTGATTGGGACAGGTGAAATGCCACCTTTTCCAGGTTTTTTTTCTGGAAGCTGGCAATTTCCACTAATGCCTGGGTTCATGGGTTAAATTAGATGAACCAATTCAGCGGTCAAACAGTGACGTTAAAAGAGTCACAGGCAGAGTTCCCAAGCCAGATCGTCTCCTGCTATGAATGTCGTGCCTTGACTGCCTTTCTCTGGCAGCTGCTGATTCTTCTACAGCTCTCTCTAGGGTGATGACCACAGTCGAGGATGTCATGGGGAGCAGAGAGTGACCTTGCCATCCCCAGCCTGCCAGCTGTGAGCAGAGATGATTTTCAGCACATGAAGTGGAACCAGGGATGCCTCAAGAATCCATTCTCTGTAACATGCAACTTGGGGGCCAGATATAGTGGGCCATCCTGTCTGGTCCCACAGAGAGGAAAGGAGGCCACTTGAGCCAGGGGTTCAGCTCATTGCAACCTCGTTCAAACCTGAGGGGAAATTGAGTGCCACAGAATTGGTCAGCCACTGGACAGAGATCTTTGAGAAGATAGGCATCCCAGTGGCCCCAGAGTCCAGCGAGAACATCGTGGCTCACATCCTGGGAGCCAAAACAGTTAAGTGCGGTGGCACCAGGAGGGGGGGAAGAGGGACGAGGGAGAACTGTGGGAGAGCTACATCAGACTTTGCCTCACCTCCGCCCCCCGCCCCAGGATGCTTACATGAATCAGATGGGACTTTTCTGTAGTATGGTCATAGATAGATGCTCATTTAGTTATCCAACAAATAGTTACAGTGTGCGCCATGCTCGAAGGGGTGGGGGTTGTCATAGATGATGAAAGGTTCCAGTGCTGGTTCCACGGCACATGAAGAAACCTTGGTTTGAACTGGATGCTGGTGCTTCATGCCTGTCATGCTAGCTACTTAGGAGGCTGAGATGGGAGGATCAAAGCTTAAGGCCCAGGCAGGAAAGACTGTTAGACTCTTATCTCCAACTAACAACCAAAAAGAAAATGCCAGAAATGGATGTGTACCTCAAGCCGTAGACTGGTCGACTTGAGTAAAAAGGCTCAGGGACAGCACCCAGGCTCCTAATTCAAGGCCAGGAGTGAGACAAAGAAAGGAAACAGAGAGAGAAGAGGAAGGACTAAGGGAAAAAAAGAGGAAAGGAAGGAAGAAGGGAGCATGCGAGCTTTGGTTTGGAGTCCCTGGATCATGGGAGCCAACCACTCAAAATCTCTGAGGATAACATTTCAGAGCCTAAAGCCAGTATGTAGGACTAAGCCACTGATCCTTCAGCAACTTCATGACATCCAGGAGCTGTGTGGTCACCAACTGCAGGGGGAAGCAGCCTCAGGAAGGACCTAGGGCTCAGGGTGTGTCACCAGGTTTCAATTATCCCGGCCCTAGCAAGTTTATTTCCTGGTCAGATAATAAGAAATTGTCTAAGGGCTAGGGAGGTGTTGGGGTGAGGGAGTGTCAAGGGCGGGGCAAGGCATAAGCAGGAAGATGAAGGGGTAGGACGATCCCAGGTCAGGTGTGTCAGGCCATTGAAGCTATGATCTCTCCTGACAATATAGACCACCAGTTATGGAGTCTTTGACCCAGCCACACTTCTATTAAGAGTCCTGGAACCTTGGGATCACCATTAACTGCCTGGCTGTTGTCCACTGCAGGATGCCTGTGCAGTACATCCTTGGGGACTGGGACTTTCCATGGCTCAATCAGAAGATGACACCCCCCCCCCCCCGGTGTTCATTCCTCCACCAGAGACAGAGGTAAGTGGGCCACTGGCACAGGACAGCCAGGGAATGAGGACGGGAGTCGGGACCCAAGTGACTTCGAGACTTCCTCTAGGGGGCGCTAGGACCACGTGACTGCCATTCTCAGGGGCAGAGGTGGGTCTCTGCTGGCTCAACCTTTAGTCTACATGGCAGTCTGGGATTCAGAGAGGGCTGACTGAAGGTGGGGCAGGCTTGGGTTGAGGCTGGTGGGAAAACAAGTGGCACTGGGCTCTGAGCAGGGTTGTTTCTTTGAGGATACTCACAACCTAAGAACATTCCTGGGATGGACCAGCACTTTTCTCCTTCCAGAGAGAGAGGGACCTAGAGCCCCTCCAGTTGGAGTCCCTTGGCCGAGAAATCCTTTCATATTCACATCCTGTGGTTGGATAACTAGAACTAACCTTGCTGCCCAGTGTCAAGGCAGGACAGTGAGAGATCCTGAGTCTTTGATAAGGTCAGAGGATCCTCAGTATGAGATTGTACTTGAATGCCCTAACTTTGTGCATGGTCAGTCCCATCTAAGACTGCCATGATGTAGGACATAGAATCTAGAGAATCAGAGCCGGATGGGGTCTGTTCTGGGAGTCTTGAGTATTATGTGTGAACTTTGACCTCCCGTGTGCCAACCTGCTTCCCTTTCTTGGGTGGGTCTTTGCTAGAAAAAGCTTGAAACTAAGGACTGGATCTTATCCCTTGTCTTTGATGTTTAAAGCTAGCACATTACCATTTGAGCCAAAGCTTCACTTCCAACTTTTTTGGGTGTTTAATTGTAGAAAAAGAGTTCTAATGGACTTTGCTGCCAAGGGTGGAATCCAATTGTAGTCCTCAGATCTGTCTCCTGAGGGGATAGGATGAAAAGGATGGAAAATTATCTTTGGCCGGGTGCCAGTAGCTCATGGCTGTCATCCTACGTACTCAGAAGCTGAGATCTGAGGATCACGGTTCAAAGCTATCATGGGGAGGAAAGACCCTGAGACTCATCTCCAATGGACCACCTGAAAACTGAAAGTGGTGCTGTGGTTCAAGTAGTAGAATGCTTGCCTTGAGTTGAAGAGCTCAGGGACAGCACCCAGGCCCAGAATGCACGCCCCACAATTGCAAAAAAGAAAGAAAGCAAAACATCTTTGCCTGCAAAGGATGGTGGAGGTGTGTGTGGGGGGGAGGAGGAGGATGCTGTAGTTGGGAGACCAGGTGCTGGCATCACTGTACAGACATTTTTTTTATTTTTTATTTTATTTATTTATTTTATTTTATTTGTGAACATACTGTACAGAGGGGTTACAATTACATGGGCAGGATAATGCGTACAGTTTTTACCAAGCTTTGCAATCTCCTCCTTTCTTTATCGTTCACATCCCTTCCCAGCCTCCCTCCTCCCCCCCCCCAGTCCCAATCCTTCTCCCCCCCCACAGACATTGTAAAGCTCTTTATGGACATGACAACTTGTACTTCTCATTGTTGCAACAGGTCCACCCGTATCCTTAAACAACTTGTTTTTCCCCATATCCTCCACAAGTTATACTGACATCAAATATAGTGAAAGCAGGGGTTATACTGTGGGGGAGGGACATACAAAGCAACAAAGAAATAATCTTATAAATGCGTTAGAGACACATGCATGAAAGAAAAAAAAACATTAAAATACATATCTAAGGGTTCATTTTCCTAACATCACATTATCTGACCTTTTCAGCTTGACTCATACATATACTACATATTGCAAATAAGGGAAACCATGGGGCCTATGTTTCTCTGGGCCTGGATTACTTCGCTTAATATAATTTTTTCCAAGTCTTTCCATTTCCTAACAAATGGGGCAATGTCATTCTTTCTGATGGAGGCATAGAATTCCATTGTGTACAGACATTTTTAAGAACTCCCCAAGTTTGCCCCAGTTTGAAGCCAGAGCTTCAGGAGGGCTTGGCCTGTGGCAGGCAGGGATTGGGCAAATGGGTGCAAGGGTGGGATTATTGTGTCTGTATTCTCTCCATTGAAGGATGGATTTGGATGCTGGGTGACAAAGTCTGAAGTTAAGGGTTGCAAGAAGTGTGTGGCCTGACGAGGATGGGTTTCCTCTGGGTATGTGAAGTTGGCTGAAGCCGGAAGCCGCTTTTGGCTCACAACTGTCATCCTAGCTACTCAGAAGGCTGAGATGTGAAGACCATGGTTCCAAGCCAGCTTGGGAAGAGAAGTCTGTGAGACTTGATGTCAAATGGACCACCAGAGAACAGGATTTGGAGCTGTGGCGCAAGGGATATTTCTCACCTCCAGCTGAAGAGCTGAGGGACAGCGCCCTGGCTGGGAGTTCAAACCCCATGACCAACTACAAAATAAGGGGGGGGGGCTAAGTTTTCCGCATAGCAGTGTGGACAGTAGGGTCTGCCATGTTGCACTATGAGACATTCCAGATATGTGAGAGGCTTACTGGTTTTTCTATAGTGGGTCTAATGTCGGTAGTGCCACCTTCTTGAGGGTAGGATGTGATCCTAATGGAGACAGTCCATGGTTCTGCTCTCAGGGACTGCTGAAGCCTTGGGATGTCCGTGCGTGCATGCATGCGTGTGTGTGTGTGTGTGTGTGTGTGTGTGTGTGTGTGTGTGTGTGTGTGTGTGTGTGTGTGTCTGTGTCTCTGTCTTTGTCTGTGTCTGTGTCTGTGTCTATGTCTGTGTCTGTGTGTGTTTGGTGTTAGAAGAGCTGGGCCTTGAACTCAGGGTCTAGGTGCTGTTCCTGAGCTTCTGTGCTCAAAGCTATTGCTCTGACACTTGAGTCATAGCTCCACCTCTGGCTTTTTGGTAGTTCACTGTAGATAAGAGCCAGACATTCTTTCCAGAATGGGCTGGTTTTGAACCCTGATCTTCAAACCTCAGCCTCCTGAGTAGCAAGGAAGACAAACATGAAGCACCCCTGCAGGTTGTGTGTGTGTGTGTGTGTGTGTGTTTGTTTGTTTGTGTGTGTGTGTGTGTGAGTGTAGAAGTGGGCTGTAATAAGGAGCACTGGACCCTTTGGTAACTTTGGCTTGCGTTCTTTGGGGGTACATGGGCTTTGTGGCTGAGGTCTGGGGACCTGGAAGGGTGAGATGCTTAATGGGGACTCAGCACTTAAATTATAAGACCAAGGGATCTGTGTGCCCTGGAGATGTCTACTCGTGCCACGGACCGGCTCTGTTGGGACGGCGGAAGACACCTAGTAGGGGTAACTGGAACAGGTAGGGAGATGGCAAACAGACAACTCACACACAAGAGGAGTGAATGCTGAGTGTGATTTATTGCAGAGGATGACAAGCTTTTATAGAAAAAAGTCTCCATGAGAAAGGGCAAAAGGTTACACAATCTTGTTGCAAGGCTTTGGGTGGTCACCAGCTGGTCGCCTGATCTTGTTCTTGGATGATGAGTTATGACGATAGGTACTTGTTCCAGGCTTTACCTCATCAATCCCATAAGAATAGCAAAGTAAATCGGTTTTGAGATGCTTATCACATATTAACCATTAACCAGAGCATATGGGCAAGGTGTTAGACAGAAAGGCATAAACTCTAGTATTTTATTTTTACTTCTGCTTAGTTTTGTACTTTATGCATTTCAAATCTTTTCTAAGCAATTGTGCTTCTTTGCCATTCTTTAGAAGGTCCCCAATTTGTTGCCAAAAATCATGATATTCAGTATACTTAGCTAAATCTGGCCATACATCAAATACAGGCTCATAGTGTCTTCTCTGTAACCCTTTCACATAATCGTTTACTCTTCTCCATAGAGGCCTTAACTGTCTCATAAGATCTTCCTTGTTCTTTTTTGATAGTAAGCACCAAGGAGTCCTAGATCTAGCAAGTCTCTCAGTAAATGGAAGAGAGTAATAGGAAATTCTTTCTCCTAAGTAATTTTCCCAACGGTTGCCATCCTTATCATACACACCTGTAAAAGGCTATGGATCTTGGGGAAGTCTTTGAGGCCCTCTTGATAAGGCAGGATCCCACCAGCATCCCCTAATAAGCCACTGCCATCTTCCATCCACCAATCTTTTAGGAATCTTATTTAGTTTTTGGTCTAAATATCCCTCTACATCTTTCTTATCTACAGGATATCTACTGTAGATACTTCAGGATTAAAGGGAAGTCTCCAATAGCCATACACTCTTTCTGCTCTAGCCGTGCCTACAGCTTCTTGTAAATCTCTTACAAACAATTCCTTCTGCTGAAGTGAAGTCATAAAACCCCCAATGCTTTTATTTTCACTTATGACTTGTTTAATAGCCTCCATAAGAGGGGCTTTCAGCGTAACACTTAAATCTGGTGGATTAGTCATATTCTCAGGACACTCATCGGATGTTGGAGTCATCATCACTTCCAAGAAAGAGCCCTGAATAAGAGAATGTTGAGCATGAGTAAGTAGAACAAGCAGCAGGAACAGTAAAAGAATAATGGGCACTCCTATGCAGTGAAGAAAAGAGAAACAGGAACAGGAAAACATCTTTCCAAGGGGCTTGCCAGACTTTCCAGGATGTAGGCCTCTTGGAAGCCCCACTCTCAGATCTGATAGCAGATGTTGCATGCTAAGCAGACTCCACTGGAATAGGCGTGGCATATTCCCTTGGACATGGTTGGTGGCAGAAGGAGCTTGGTAGGACCTGGGGATGGGGCCCGCAGGGGGTGGCTCCCCAGGTGGACAGAGAGCATGGCCAGCACTTAGTAAAGATGAGAGCCCTGTTAATATGGAGCACACTCTCATGGTTCAGACTTTGGGTCTTATCATGATGTTTGATGGACGAGGCCAACCATATTTTAAATGTTGACCTGTGATCTTCAGATCTCAGCCTCCTGAATAACTAGGATTATTGGCATGAGCCTCTGGCACCAGGGCCTCTGATTCTTTTTGGTATATTACAGTTTGAATTCAAGGCTTTAGACTTGCCAGTCAGGTCTTCTAACATGTGAGCCAAGACTTTCTGTCTTGGGCATTTCCGAGATAGAGTCTCAATATATGCTCAGGCTGGTCTGGATCGGGATTCCCCACTGCTACCTTTCTGGCCAGACCCTGGTTGTAAGAAAATGAATTCACTCTATGTCTATATCGTTTTGGGGATGTCGTTTTGGGGAGTGGGGGCAGTGTGAAGAGGAAAGACCCCAGAACTGACACCTCCTGGGGGACATTTCTTCTTGTTACAGAGCCAAGTCATTGCTGTGTATGACAACGAAGCCGCCAGCAGACTGACCTGGAACAATGCTCAAAGGTATGTAGGCTGTTGAAGTATCAAACCCACCCATGTCTGCTTCCCACTCACAACAAGGGGGAGCAGTGCAGGTGGTCCAGCACTGGCCCTAGGGGATTATACATGGATGGTGGTGGTCAGGTGCCAGTGGTTCCCGCACATCATCCTGGCTATTGGGGAGGTTGAGGGCTGATGGACGTGACTCAAAGCCAGTCCGGGCAGGAGAGTCTGTGAGATTCTTATCTCCCATAAACCAACAACCACCCCCCCACACACACAAAAAGCCAGATTTGGTGCTGTGGCTCAAGTGTTAGAGCCTCAGCCTTGAGTAAAAGAAGCTCAGGAATGACATTCAGGCCCTGAATCCAAGCCCTAAGACTCACAAAAAAAATAATGAAATAAATGAATAGTGGGCATCTGTTACCTTACTACCAAAAAGGATGGATTCAGTTTTCTCTCTGGTACTTGTATCCAAAGGTAATGGGCTTCTCTTGATGTTCTTCTAAACTTCTCCTCTCCATTATCTTTCCAGGCTTCAGTTGCAGGATAGAATTCATATCATTCCACTCAATGTGACCTTATGTACCCTCCCCTACCCGCCTTCCTTGGGGTGGGGATCCTGGATGTACTCACCACTGAGAGGATGAGGAACCGGAGAAATAGGGTAGGTATCCCTGAAACTTATACACACACGCACGCGCGTGCACACACACACACACACACACACACACACACATACTCACCCAGGCCAACTCAGACTAGCCTTTTCCAAAGACACTTCATCTCCTTGGATTAACTGACCTAGGAGAGGAACTTGATTTCCTGTAACTAAGTATTTTAACTAGGGCTTGCTTGTTGACATGAGATAAACAGAAGCTCAAAAGAAAGGTTCTGGTGCCCATCACCTCTGGCTCAGGCTCACACCTGACATCCTGGATACTTGGGAGGCAGACATCTGAGGATCAAAGATTGAAGCCAGCCATAAGCTGGAAAGCTGGTGAGACTCTTCTCTCCATGGAACCACCAAAAAGTCAGAAGTGGAGCTGTGGCTTAAGTGGTAAAGCACCAGCCTTGAGTACAAAAACTCAGAGACGCAGCTCCCAGATCCTCAGTTCAAGCCCACACAAAGAAATGGACCCATCTTTTTGCCCCCAGACTGCCTGGGCCTCCACTGTCCTCTCACGGAGTGTGATACAGCACTGGTCCCTGGTTAGTGTATCAGAGCCTTCAAAAATTGGGTGGTGGAAACCAGGCCTTCTCCTTCATGTGCTTTCAGCCCACACCAGCAGGAAGGGAGAGTGTGACAAGGCCAACAGCCTGCAGAGCAGAGAAGACCCCACTCTGCCAGGGTGATTGGAGCAGGATTCTTAGAAGCGCACTTGAAAAGGGGTCTTGCTTAACAAGGAGTATCTGACAGGAAGCACACAGAGCAAAGATGCTGTACATAAAGGACAACATAGTGGAGCATGTTCACTTCCAGCCAGAGCTGCTGCTGAGAAACTCGGTACAGATGTGCAGGACTGTCCTGAGACACACCTGAGTGGTTACAGAAGAACAGCTATCCAGGGTTGGGATTGTGTCTTAGCAGTATTGGGCTCGCCTAGCGCACAGGAAACCCTGGGTTCAATTCCTAGGTTCCATATACACAGAAAAAGCTGGAAGTAGCAACATGGCTCAGGTGGAAGAGCACTGGCCTGGACCAAAAGAAGCTTGGGTACAACACCTAAGCCCCGAGGTCAAGCCCCAGGACTGTCAACATAAAACAGCACTCCAAGGGTCCTTGGTGACAGTTGGATGGCTATGCCCTGTAGCTCTTAGTAGATCCATCTATTTTATGTGTCACCTTCTTTGACAGAGGGAAGCTGGACACTCCTGCCCTGGCATCTCCTGGACCCAGTTATCAGCAAACCTCCCAACATCTTCCACCAGGACATGGAGTAGCTGGCCCCAGAAATCCTCAGATACTAGTTGAGTGTGGCAGGGGGATACAGGGCAGGCCCCAGAAATCCTAGTGGGTCTGATCTGCCCCAGATGACCATGCCTTCCAGAGGAGGCGGTTGGGAGGTTAGAGAGGGGTAGTGATGTGGAAGGGGCACTTTAATGCCTACGGCCCTACCCAGATTCCGAGCCTCCCTTTGATGTCCCTAAGGGATCTAGAGGAGTGACTAGGTTGGAGTGTCTAGAAGACGACTAGTTGGAAATTCTAAAGAATGAGACACCATAAACTATGCTCCGATGGCCCATACCTATCATCCTGGCTACTTGGGAGTATCTTGTTTCCCCAACACAGGCAGGAATGTCCCAGGGGAGTCTCATCTCCAATCTCCAAGCAGAAGTGGCACCATGGATCAAATGGTAGAGCACTGGCCTTGAGCAAAAATCTTCATCAGGGACAGTACCCAAGGCCTGAGTTTAAGCCCCTCAACCAAAAAAACAAAAACAAAAACAAAAAAAAAAAACAAAAATCCAAAAAAGAAAGACACCCCTTGCCTGCAAGAGATGGTTAAGGAGTGGGGTTGCTCTGGTTGGGAGACCAGGTGCTGTCCTCAGGGTACAGAAATTTCTAAGAACTCCCCAGTTTTGCCCAAGGGTGAAGTTACAGCATGGTGGGCTTTGCCTTACCAAGATCTCCAGAGGTCATAGCCTTTCTTAGGCAGGGAGTAGGCGAATGGGAATAGGGGTGGGAGGGTAGTGTCAATTATATTCTCCCGATCCATGGAAGAATGGTTTTTTATGCTGGTGTCAAAGTCTGAAGGGAAGGGTTGCATGTGATTTGTGGCCTGACAAGGTGGGTTTCCCCTGGGTGGGAGAAGGTGGCTGAAGCCAGGCATTGTCAGTGGCTCACAACTGTCATCCTAGTTACTCAGGAGGCTGAGCTCTGAGGATCCAGTTTCAAAGCCAGCTCGGCCAGGAAAATCTGTGAGACTTTTTCTCCAGTGAACTACCAGAAAACCGGAAGTGGTGCTATGGCTCCAGTGGTAGAGCATGCACCTTCAACTGAAGAGCTGAGGGACTGCGCACAAGCCCAAAGTTCAAACCCCATGACCAACAACCAAAAATAAGGTAGCTTAGTTTTCCACATAGCGGTGTGTACAGTAGGAAATGGCATGCTGTGTCATGAGCCATTCCAGGCATGTGAGATGCTCTGAGTTTTGTCTATAGTTGGTCTGAGGATGGTAGTGCCATCTTCTCAAGGGTTGGGGTATTCAGTTGCTCAGGGACTGCTGAGGCCTTGGGCTACCCATGTGATGTGTGTGTGTGTGTGTGTGTGTGTGTGTGTGTATGTGTGTGTGTGTATTTTTCCATCATCTTTCTCTGTCCCCTTCATTGGTGCCTGTTTGCCTCTTTCTGACCTCAAATGGTGCCCCTCCTGCACAGCCACCTTGCCTTTAGCCCCTTATCAGGGTCTACAATGAGTCTTAAATTGCCAGAGACCTGCATATTTCAGCTTTTCTTTGGGGCCCAAATCCAGTCGTCCATGTTTTTGGCCACCTCCAGGGGATCCTGGGTTAGCAGGGCAGGTGGCATAGGTTCTCCCCCGACACAGGGTGTGGGGGGCGGGGGCTCAGTCATGTGATGTCCTATCATTTTCCTCAGCTGGGCCTCTGGCTGCATGTCCCTTCCTGAAGGCTGGTAGTGGAGTGGGGGAAGGGTGGTTGTCTGTGGCTCTGGACAACTCAAGCATGAAAGCTGACTGAAGGCCGCCCAACCAAGGATTTTCCGGGGCTACATGGGAGGTGAGGCCAAGGTGGCTTGGAAGTATCTGTCGGTGTCTAGGAAATGTCATTGTACCTTACCAAGGAAAGTCTATCTTCCAGCCCCAGCTGGGCCTCTCTAGGTCCTTCTAGACAATTCTGGATGCCCAGAACACAGAAGCACAGACTTTAGATTCCAGGGCTAGGGAACTGGTGGATGAGAGACTGGTATGAGAGACTGGTATGGCCAATACCTCAATGTTCTGGGGCATTAGCCTTGACCTGGCTATGACCCCCTTGTGTATGTTCACTTCTTAATCCAGTGTTGGCCACACACCAGGCTTTTGTGGCAGTGCTGTGGAAGTGGCAGGAGTGGAAGTGAGATCTAGGATAACCAAAATCTGAATATAGGGCCTGTGGGGATGGGGATGGCAAAGGTTGTCTATTAAGAAAAACATCTCAGATCTGGAACTCAGGGCCTAGGCACTGTCCCTGAGCTAACACACTACCACTTGAGCCACAGCTCACCTTTCATCTTTTTTAGTAGTTTAGCGGAGAGAAGAGTCTCGTGGACTTTGCTGCCTGGGCTGGCTTCAAGCTGCCATTTTAAGAGCTCAGCCTCTGAGTAGCTGGGGTTGCTGGTATGAGCCATTGGCAGCTGCTAAGGATGTTACCGTGTGTATGTGTGTGTACGTGCACATGTAAGTGTGTGTGTGTGTGTGTGTGTGTGTGTGTGTGTGTGTGTGTGTGTATGTGTGTGTTTGTGTTTACCAGGGCTTGAACTCAGAGCCTAGGTGGTATCCTTTAGCTTGTTTGCTCAAGGTTGGTGCTGTACTACTTGAACTAGGATATCTCTGCTTCCCAGCTTTTTGGTGATTCATTTGAGAGAAGAGTCTACCCAGGCTAGCTTTGAATCTTGATTGATCCTCAGGTGTCACTCTTGAGTAGCTAGGATTATAGACATGAGCCACTGGCATCCAGCTACAAAGATGTCTTCTCATACTCTCTTCTGTTCTAACACATTGTCTGCTTGCCCTGGCCTAGATCCTCTGACCTCTACATCAGCTCCCAGCAGCCGCTGATTGTGTGGAGAACATAAAGCTCAAAATTAATCCTATTTCTTTGTCCTCTGGGAAGGGAATGTTTCCTCTGAAGCCTGGTTTAGGAGGGGTAGCTGCAGATGGGTACTCGGCTTGGAGAGAAGTACTCTGTTTTAGTCAAGAAGGAAAGTGTGGCCAGATGCTAATAGCTGATTATGTCCTATTCCTAGCTCCTCAGGAGGCTGAGATGTGAGGATTACCATTCAGAGCCAGTCCAGCTAGAAAAGTGTGTGAGACTCTCTTCTGCAAATAACCACTCAAAAGCTGGAAGAAAAGCTATGGCTCAAGTAGTAGAGTGGTAGCCTTGAATGAAAAAACTGAGGGACAGAGCCCAGGCCTTGAGTTCAAGCCCTAGCACCAATATGCATGGGTGTGTATGCACACACGCACATGCTCACACACACACATACACACAGAAACCCAGACACAGACACAGACACACACACACACACACACACACACACACACACACGAGCTGAGCTAGAACTGGGGGCAGTCCTGAGGCATAGTCATAGTCACAGTAAACTCTCAAAGTAGATCAAGTGCTTTCTCCCTAAGTCCTTCTTGGGCTGAGTGGGTCTGGGCCATGGCAGTAAGTTCCATTGAATCTGCCCCTCCATCTGTGCATGGGGCCACAGGACCAAGGGAAGGACACTATGGATGCTCCTTTGTAGTCAGTCCAAGATTGCAGACCTTCATCTGTCCCCAAGCAGTGGAGAGGAAAGCAGGGCTCTGAGCCCTGGGACTCCTGGGATAGCAACTGCTACAAGCATCAGCCAGCCAGCTGTGGATACCTGAGCCTACAAGTCTTTCATGAGCACACCTCAACACCTGCCCAATGTGTGCCTGACAGAGTCACAAACTTGTGATACCCGCATGAGTGGGCATTACCTGCTGTGCCATCTTGCAGCTCCTGGCCCTCCTGGCCCAGAACCATGGTCTGAAATGTCGGTTTACTGTTCAGATGCACACTGCACCCATGACGGATGCCATTCTGATGACCCGGCTGATGACCTCCATGCCCCAAGGCGGGACCCTTCTCGATACTGTGGCCTGTTCCATACACAAAGGCCGCCAAAGAGACTGCTCTGAAGACACCTAGACATTGGGAGACCCGACCCTCAGAGGCCCATTGGAAAGCACTCTGCCTAGAGCCACAGAGTGAGCTCCAAGGGGCTCAAACTCTGGGCCTGGGCACTGTAGCTCAGCTCTTCAGCTTACCACTTGATCCACAGCACCTCTTCCAGATTTCTGGTGGTTCTTTGGAGATCAGAGTCTCCTGGACTTTCTTGCCAGGGCTGGCTTTGAACCACAATCCTCTGATCTCAGCTTCCTGAGGATCTAGGAGGACATGCATGAACCACATGCGCTTAGCTGATCTGGCCTTTCACCACAGTGGGCTAGGAGCTTCTTAAAGCTTTTCTTTATTTTTTTCTGTGCCAGTACTGGGGCTTGAACTCAGAGTTTGAGCCCTGGTTTCTTAACTTTTTCGAAAGGCTGGCACTTTACCACTTGAGCCACATTTCCATTTCTGCCTTTTGGTAGTTCATTGGCAAGAAAAGAGTTTCACTAACTTTCTTCCCCTGAGTTGGATTTGACCCACGATATCTGGTCTCAGTCTCCTGAATAGCTAGGATTTACAGGGGTTGAGCCACTGGTTGATAGAAACTTTTCTTAAGAAAGAGTTCTTCCCTGCATTTGCCCTGACTCCTCCATGCAAAGGAGGCCTCTGAGGGTCAGGAGCTGTGAAAAATAGGCTTCCAGCCACTGGAAATGGCTGGGGTCACTGGAAAAGCCAAGCTAATCTTCCCCCTGGGCCCCATTCTGGGTCCCCACCCTTTGCCCTACCTGTGACTCAAGTACAAACCTTTACCCAGCTTTGAATGTACTGCCAGACTTGTCTGAAGCCAAAGAACCTTCATTCTACCCACACGACTTCCTCTACACCATACCTCAGGACCTTTGCCCAAGATGGACCTTCTGCCTGAGGATCTCTGTCCTGTTCCACATCTTAGAACTCCTGTGGAATTTTGGCACTGGTTATATCACCTCCTGGACCAACTCTATCCTTCCCTTTTCCCTCTTTTTTTTTAAAATATCGAATTGCTAGAGATGGAACTTGTGAAGGCTGACTAGCAAATGCTCTATCTTTGTGTGTGTTTGTGCTAGTCTGGGGGTTTGAATTCATCACCTTGACAGTATCCCAGAACTTTTGTGCTCAAGGATAGCACTCCAGTACTTGAACCACAGCTCTACTTCTGGCTTTTTGGGTGTTTAATAGGAGAAAAGTGTCTCATTATAGTCTTTCCTGCTTGTAATTTTGATCTTCAGATCTCAGCTTCTTGAGTAGCTAAGATTACAGGGGTGAGCCACCAGCACCTGACGTCTACCTCTTACTTCTAACCTTGCCCTCCTCTGAGTCCCAGAAGAATATGTCTCACCAGGGTCCCTTTTTTGCCAGTCTTGGGGCTTAAACTCAAGGTCTGAGCATGTTCCTGAGCTTCTGTTGCTCAAGGCTAGCTCTCTATTACTTAAGTCGCAGTGCCACTTTTGGCTTTTTCTTTTTCTGTGGTACTGAGGAATTGAACCCAGGACTTCGTGGAATCTAGGTAAGCACTCTACCACTAAGCCACATTCGCAGCCCAAACCTCAATTCTAACAGGAGCTATGAGGGTGGGATTTATTGGCTAACCCCTTTCAGCGCAGAAATCACTGGCTATTTCCTATCTTTCCCAGGATTTGGGACCAGCTTGAGACTTGGCAATCAGGAATGATGAATGAGTGATAGGCACCAGGCCCCACATCCTACAGAGGGATCTAGAATATGGAGCCAGAACCTTGGACAACTCCTACAGCCTAGGAAGAGTGGTCTTCCTGGAGGCATTGGCTGGCTTCTAGGTGTCCTGATGGGATACCTCTCCCACAACATAATGCACCTGTTGCACACACAAGCCCAGGCAAAGCCTTTGGGGCTTCACTACTTAAATGGCAGAGAAGGATGCTTTGTTCAAGCTGCCGGCTCAGACTTATTATTTTCTCAGCGTTTGTCCCAGCTTGCCCAGGTTTGGGGGCTGGGCATGGGCAACCTGCTGAATGCCCATCATCCATACACCATCCATCAATACACAGAGACATAGAATTACTGCCTTCTTTCTTTTTTTTTTTTCTGACAGGTCCAGGATTGAACTATGAGCCTAGGCCATGTCCCTGAGCTCCTTTTGCTCAAGGGTAGTGTCTGCCCTTGAGAAACAGCCCCACCCAAGTGTGTATTTTTTTTCCTGTGGTCTCTTACAAATAAGAGTGACAGGAACTTTCCTGCCCCAGCTGAATTCAAACTGGCATTCTCTACATCTCAGCCTCCTGAGGAGCTAGGATTATAGCCGCTGATTAGAAGCCACTGACACCTGGCTTTCTTTTCTTCTGGTTCTTTTTTTAATCATGACAATATGAAGTCTTCACAGTGCCATTCCAATGGTTTGCTTTCGAAGGGAACTACCCAGGCCTGGAGTTCGAATGCTAGGACTGCTCCCCACAAATGGAGGGAGAATCTGACAAACTCATTCCTATTCATGTGAATGCTAATCGAATGTTATAAAAGTAATAATTTGCAGTTAATTCTTGATTCTATTTTACAATGCCACACACAAATTACTGGATTTATATCTTCCATTCTAGCGCCTAATGGAAGGATATTGACTAATTTTTAATTACAGATTTTGTAAGTATTCAACCATAATACTTCATTAAATGGAGGCATAATGTAATCACTAATAATTGGTTATATATATATATATAATATCTTCACATTCCCTCTTTGTATATATATGCATATATATATACACACACTTACATATATATATATATATTCACATCTATCTATCTATTTATCTATCTATCTTTCTGTCTATCTATATATTGGGCACTATTGTGGCTTGATCACAGGTCTTCAGAACTTCCTGGCAGCTCAATTTGCCACACGCTGCTCTGCTAAGACTGTGACCCCATTTATGGATAGGGCATTGTGAGTTAAAATCCCAGAATGGCCAAAAACTTATTCGTGGAGTAAGAAGCTAATTTTGACACATTTTTTCTTCTCTGTGACAGTCCTTGGACTCAGTGTGATATATAATCCATATGTAAATATATCCTAGGTGATATGAGGTAATGAAACATTATATGTGTAATAATACTAAATTAATAAGTGTAATAAACGTCATATGCTGTAAACCCATGCAATATAAATAGATCTCATATATAAATATTAGTTTTTCCAGTGCTAGGGCTTCAATTCAGGCTCTGGGAATTGGTCTGAATTTCTTGTTTTCAAGGACGGTGATCTTCCCCTTCACCCACAGTGTCACAGATTTACCCAGACCCTGAGTTCAAATCAAAGGACTGCCAGAAAAATGGTGCAAATTCCAAGCCAGGGCATTATTATTATTATTATTTTGGTCAAAGCATGGGGCTTGAACTCAGGTCTTGGCATCTCTGCCACAACCAACCCTGGGATCCTAGGACCAGAGTTCAAATCTTGGGGCTGGCAAAAAAAAATTCAAAAGAGAAGGATAAAACTGAGATGAGAAGGGCAAAGAGGAGGCAACAGTGCTTGATAAGAAATGTACTAGTTATCTTGCCCATGTAATTGTAACTCTTCTGTATGGTATTCTCGCAATAAAAAAAAAAAAAAAAAAAAACTAAGAAGTTCAAGAAGGTGGTTTTACTTTTTTTTCCCCTTTGCGTTGTGGCCATCCTGCGTCTAAATGACAAGGCCCAGAAAGTGTACATGACCTTGCATTGCTGATATTTGGTGGGCTATTAGGGAAGCCATAGCCAAAAGAAGCAACTTAGGACTGGAGGTGAAATCCTGGTACTGCCATTAATGAATGGTGGGAGATTCTATGGCACATTCTGATATACATCCATACAAATGAAATGTTACAAAAGGAACAAATAAATTACTAGTGTATGATTATGTTATAAAACTATATACAACAATTATACTACATTAATTTTCAATTAATGCTGTCTCGCTTAAGTAGTCGAGTACTAGCTTTGAGCATAAAAGCATAGGGACTGTGTCTAGACCTTTACTCAAGACCCTAGTAGTGGCACCAAAAAAAATAGCATGTTCTGACTGCAATGATTTAAGGATAAGCTGCAAATATCTCATCACAGAGCAAGCTTGGAGTCTGGTGTTGACAGGTGACCTCTAACCCGACTTAGCCAGAGGTAAACCACTGTAACCCATCTTCACCGAAACAGATGCTGCTGGCTCACTCACCCCTGTCATCCAAGATACTCAAGGGCTGAGATCTGACACTGGTGGGTTTAGAACTCAGCCCTGGCATTAAGTCTGCGAAACTCTGACCTGTGGCTCAAAGTGGCAGAGCTCTAGGCTTGAGCTAAACATCTTAGGATAGTACCCCCAATCTTTGAGTGCAATCCACGTGGATGACTCCCCCCCAAAAAAACCACCCCTCTAAATCATTACATGTGAACTTCGTGAGGTTTGTGATGTGTTTCTGAAAGAATGGTGATACCGATGAAAGCACCCTAATTCTAATGACAGCATTTGGGATACCACTATGTGATGAGTTCTTCATGAGTTGTTATGTGCCTAGTCCTAAACGGGGTTCATTCTTTCATCTGGTCCTTGTAAGAGCTTCACAAGTAAGATGATTGTGCAGATGGGAAAGTTGAGGCTCAGATATGCCCACATGTCAGGGCCAAAATGATGTATGTACTGAAATCTAGTGAGTTGTCTCCTGCAGACAATTATTTTGGTTTAGTTTTTTCCATCATGTACCTTGAACTCAGAGCTTAGGCGCTGACTTTCATTTTGGGCTCATGGCTAGCACTCTACCACGTGGATCCAACGACCCCTTGCAGTAAAGTGTCAGAGCTTAGGTGTCCTTAGCTGAGGTCTGTCATCCAGCCTACTCAGGAAGCTGAAATCTGATGATCTGGGTTTCAAACTATCCCATGAGGCTATTGTCTCCTATTCACCACTTAGAAACTTGAAGTGGAAGCCGGGTACCGGTTACTCGCACCTGTCATCCTAGCTACTCAGCAGGCTGAGAGCTGAGGATCACAGTCCAAAGGCAGCCTAAGCGGGAAATTCCTTGAGATGGTTATCTCCAATGAACCACCAGAAATCTGAAGGGGCTCTTTAGCACAAGTGGTAGAGCTCTAGATTGAGCTGAAGAGCTCAGAGACAGCACCCAGGCCCAGACTTCAACTCCTCCAACTTATAAGAAAAAAGAAACCTGAAGTGGAGTGCTGGGACTGTGTCTTAGGGGTAAAGTGCTTTGCATGTATGAAACCCTGGGCTTGAATCCTCAGTACCACATCACTAGAAAAAAAAGGTAAAGTGCTCTGTGGCTCAAGTGGTAGAGTGCTGTCCTTGTACAGGAGAAACTCAGGTACAGTGGTCAGGTCCTGAATCCTTCAGGACTGGTGTATGCACACACACACACACATACACACACACACACACACACATACACACACACACACACACACACACACACACACACACACACACACACACACACACACACACAGAAGCTGTGACACCAAATGGGAAAGCACTGAGCTTCTGCTCTGAACTCATGGTCAGCACCTTCACCCTGTGTTCAACCCCAAAACCTAGCCACCGAGGGGCCAACTATGAGAGGTCAGAGGTTTCAAATCCTGATGAGCTTCACCAGCCCTAGATGACAGGAAGCATTGTGATTTTGCACAAGTGCTTAGATTTAGCAAGCTTCTGGAAACCTAGGGGGGCAACACTGCCAATAATGAATCATTTCATTAGATTCAGGGCACTAGTTGTCTGCCAGAAGGATGCTTTAATTAATTGTAGCAGTTTGTCTCAACATTAATAGAATGTTGAAATGTACTAATTGAATCATTAATTAGCTAGTCATTCTAGTATAAGATTGTACACAATAAATATAGATCATTGATTAATATAATACTTTATTAAGTCTTCTACCATGATTAATTAATGGAGGCATAATTTTAAACCAAATAATTGGTAGTAATAGAATATATATATATCTATATAAATACAATATAGACATCACACTTTGTATGGAGTTATACACTAGAATCTACGTAAATGTCTGTCTCTGTATACATTTATTGATATATGCATATACATATGTAAATACACACACACACTTCAGTCTACACATATATCTGTTTATATATTGGCCATTCTAAGGTGGTGAACTTGGGTCCTCAAATTTGCCCGACAACTTCACTTGCATCAGACTGGTATGCTAACATTGACCCATTCATGAAGTGAGCCTTCTAGGCCCTGAGTTCAAATCACAGAATTGCCAAAAACTTAATCCTGGTGGAAGAAGCCAATTGTCCCACATGTTTTCCTTACCGATGAAAGTCCTGGGCCTCAAGTATGATGTACAATATATATGCAAATCTATGTCCTATGTGATAGGATGTAAAAAATGTTATATGTGTAATCATACTCACTAAAATACATAACAAATAATTAAAAACAAAATAAAATGATTAACTACACTAACTGCAATATGCAGTAAACATTTCTTTTTGGGTCTGTTCGTGGGGCCTGAACTCTGGGCCTGGGCACTTTCCCTCAGCTCCTCAGCTCAAGGCTAGCACTCTACCACTTGAGCCACAATGCCACTTCTGGCTTTTTTCTTTTTGCTTATGGGGTGCTGAGGAATCGAACCCAGGGCCTCAGGCATTCAAGGCAAGCGCTCTACCACTGAGCCACCTTCCCAGCCCCTGCAGTGAACAATTGTAAGTAAATATAAGTCATGTATTTAAAATGTATACGAATATTATTTTTTTGAGTGCTAGGGTTGAATTCAGGCCCTGGAAACAGGCCTGACTTTCTTGCCTTCCAACACAGTGTGCTTGCCCTTCCCACATAGTGCTGTAGATTTACCCAGATCCTAAGTTCAAATCCCAAGCCTGCCAGGAAAAATGGTGTGTAGTCCAAGCCAAGAAGCCTCATA
The DNA here is from genome assembly GCF_024711535.1 of Dipodomys merriami. NCBI lineage: Eukaryota > Metazoa > Chordata > Mammalia > Rodentia > Heteromyidae > Dipodomys > Dipodomys merriami. The sequence goes on along the minus strand of NW_027203960.1, from coordinate 968,023 downwards.
AATTTTTAAATATTTGTAGTGTACATATGTATGTATGTATGTATATATGTATATATGTATTTTTATTTTGCCACAGGGCGTGAACCCAGGTCGCGGTAACACTGCCTCAGCTTCGATCACTCTAGCCTGGGGTGCAGCCACTGGATGCACAGCCAAACCTGGGTTCCTAGGCCCCAAAGGCTGACAGGAAAAAAGTAAATAAATCAATACAGAATAAAACCGTTCAACTTGCAGATGGCTGACGATTTTACATTTCCTTTCTTTGCAAGGTGACCATCCTGGATCTGAATGACTCAGCTTGCTGAAAGCTGGCGGGCTACCAGGGAAGCCATAGGCCAATATGGCAACATAGGCCCTGAGTTCAAAGCCCAGTTCTGACCCCTAACAATGGCAGGACATTCTAAGAGTCTCATTCATATTCATAGGAATACCAATGGAAATTTTTGAATGTCAAGGTTGAATTAGTTCTTCCTGAATGATACTACTATAAAATTAGAGTGATTTTAGGAAGCCGATGGATTTTAATTAATATTTTTGACACATTAAAAGAATACAATTAATTACATGGACACAATAATTTCAGGATGTGGTTGATTTAATTAATAATTTATTAAGGATGAAAACAATAATATTAATTACATGAAGTCATAATGAATACCCATGAATTGGTAGGAATGTAACATATATAACTGAATAATGTATAAACTTCTCTGGCACTATAAAAATCTATATTTATTTTACTACCATCTACATGTCAATTGGTTCTTATTTTGTTAACCCCTGGGGCTCGATCTCAGGTGCTTGGATCTGCTTGTCAGCTCCATATGCCCCAGGCTGACATGCTGACAATCACCCACTTAGGAGTTGGACCTTGTAGGCTGTAAGTTCAGATGTCAGCGCTCACAAAAATTGAATCGTGGATTAAGAAGCCCATAGTGACACGTTTTCCTTTTTGGTGAAAGGCCTGGGTGTCAGGTGTGAAGTTTCATACACAGGCAACTCTATGCCCTATGTAATAAATGTAATAAATATTCCATGTGTAATAACAGTCAATAAAATAAATGGTAGATAAATGAATAATACAAAAATAAAATGAATACACTAAACGTGATATGGAGTCAACATATGGGGCTTGATCTCAGGGCCTGGGAACTGCCTGGCAGATGAATTGGCTAAAGGCTGCTGTGCTGACAGTCACCCATTCATGAATTAAACCTTGTAGGTCCTGAGTTTAGATCCCAGCACTGCCAAAAACGTAATCGTGGAGTGAGAAGCTGAGCATGACACATGTTTTCTTTTTCTTTGAAAATGCTCGGTGTCAGGTAGGGTGTATAATTTGTATGCAAATCTATATGCTATGTAAGAGGATGTCATAAATGTAATAAATGTCATAGGTGGAAAAGTTATCACTACAATAAATGATAAACAAATTGAATTAGTAATGAATCATTGTAAGATAAAATTAGATATAATAACTATAGGACTGCATTAAGGTTAATATTTTATTAAGCACTAACAGAATAAAAATTGCATGAAGACATAATTAAATACATAATAATTGGTAGTAACACATGATGCATACATAATTTAATTATATATAGACATCTGTCTCATTCTATAAAAAATGTAATTATATGTATGGATGCATATACATATTTGATAAATAATAACAAGCTATTGAGTAATTATTAATTAATGCTTTATTAATGGTTCAACTGGGACACATCATTAAATGGACACATAATTTAATACCTAATAATTGGTAGTAATATTATCTATAATTTAATAATATACAGACATCTCTCTTTTTGTATATATAATATTTATACACAACAATTTCTATCTATTTATATCTTGTTCACTCCTGGGGCTCAGTGGTTGAGTGCTTGCCTAGTAAGCACGAAGCCCTGGTTTTGATTCCTCAGTGCCACATAAACAGAAAACCTGGAAGTTCTGCTGTCTTTTAATCGAGTGCCAGCCTTGAGAACAAATGCATAAGGACAGTGTCAAAGCCCTTACTCAAGCACCAGGACTGCTGCCAAAAAAGTCAGAATGTTCTAACTGCAACTGTAGAAGGACAGGACTTCAAATACCTCATCACAAAGCAAGCTAGGAGTCTGGTGCTGACAGCTGCCACCTAACCTGACTTAGCCAGATGTAAACCCCTGCAACCCAGCTGCAAGGAACCAGACGCTGCTTGCTTACCCCTATCATTGTGGCTGCTTGGGGGCTTTAAAACCCAGTCCTAGCAGGAAGTCTGAGAGACACTTTAAAATGTGGCTTGAAGTGGTACAGCTTTAGTCTTGAGCAAATATTATTAGAACAGTATCCCCATGCTTTGAGTTCAAGCACCCTGGGTAACGCCCCCCCCAAAAAAAAATCCCATTAAACCATTAGATGTGAACTTGTTTGGTTTGTGAAATATTCCTCAAAGAATGGTGATGCTGATGAAAGCACCCTAATCCTAATGACAGCTTATCGAATAGAGCTATGTGCTGAGTCCTTCATAGGGTGCTATCAGCTGAGTCCTGCAAAGAGTAACATGTGGTGTGTCTTTCATCGGGTGCATTCTTTCACCTGGTACTCGAAGACCTCCACAACTCAGATGATTATGCAGACAAGAATATTGAGGCTCAGATATGTCTCCATGGCAGAGACAAAATTATGTATTACTGAAGACTAGTGAGTTGTCTCCTGTGGACAAGTGTTGTGTTTTGATTTTTCTCAGTCATGAACCTTGAACTCGGGGCCTAGGCGCTGACACTTACCTCTTGGTCTCATGGCTAACACTCCATCACGTGGAGCCACTAACCCCCTTGCAGCAGAGTGCCACGGACTAGCAGTTGATAGCTGAAGTCTGTTACCTTGCCTTATAAGAAGCTTAGATCTCTGGATCTGGGTTCCTATCTATCCCAGACACAAAAGGTCCCATGAGACTATTATCTCCAATTCACCACTAAGACACCTGAAGTGGAAGCTGGGTGCTTGTGACTCATGCCTGTCATCCTAGTTATTCAGGAGGATGAGATCTGAGGATCATGGTTCAAAGCTAACCTGAGCAGGAAAGACCTTGAGACACATAGCTCCAATGAACCACCAGAAAACCTGAAGTAGTTCTGTGGCTCAAGTGGTAGAGCACAAAACTTGAGCTGAAGAGCTCAGGGACAGCACCAGGCCCAGACTTTAACTCCTAAAACCTACAACAACAACAATAAAAAACAGAAACAAACAAACAAACCTGAATTAGTGGGCTGGGAATGTGCCTTAGAGGTAGAGTACTTTGCATATTTGAAACCCTGGGCTTGAGTTCTAAGGACCACTTCACTAGAAAAAAGCCTGAAGTGGCTCTGTGGCTCAAGTGGGAGAGGGCTATCCTTGTATAAGAGAAACTAGGTACAGTGCTCAGGTCCTGAGTTCGGGCTCCAGGACTGATGTATGCACACATGTGCATGTGCATGCATGTGTGCGAGCGCGCATACACACACACACACACACACACACACACACACACACACACACACACACACACACACAGACCAGAAGTGAAGCTGTACATGAATGTGTGTGTGCTAGAGAAAAACAGAAACATGAAGATGCTTCTAGTGTGTTTTAGATACTTAAGGTTGGAGACACAAAGCACTCATAATTATTAGGTCATTTTTATAGACAAAAGGAGCAATGCAGAGAGTATGAGGATTGCTCCAGCTTGCGGTCCTCTCATTCTGACACAGTAAATTCACTACAGCTCAATGCAGTGACAAATCTGGCCTGGCCTGTGGACATTTGCTCCCAAATCCTGTGGCACTCATTTCTCACTTTTGGCTTCAAACCTGTGACTAGAGGAGAAGATGAGGAGAGAAAATCCTCAGAGAAAGCAGCTGCAAAGAACATTGGGGTAGTTTACTTATAAATTCAAACCATTGGAATGACACTGTTAAGAAGTCATATTGTCCAGATTAAAAAATGAAGAAGAAGAGAAAGGCAGGTGCCAGTGGCTGCTGACTGTACTCCCAGCTCCTGAGGAGGCTGAGATGTAGATAATCTTAGTTTCAATCCAGCCAGCATAGGAAAGTCCCGGACATTGTTATTTCTGAGAGATCACAGAAAAACCTAGAATTAAGGCTGGAACTCAAGGTTAATGCAATACCCTTGAGTAAAAGGAGCTCAGGGAGTATGCCTAGGCTCACAGTTCAACCCCAGGACCTGCAGCAATGATGGACCTATGATGCCTCTCCCATTTTTCTAGAAGCTTGGGAAATCCAAGCATATGTCTGGTATCACAATGCTTCCTGTCATATGAGTCTGGTGAAACTCATCAGGTTTTGAAATGTTTCACTTCTCTTAGTTGGGCCCTGGGTGGCTAGGTTTTGGGGTTGAACGCAGGGCCTAGGTGCTGACCATGAGCTCAGAGCAGAAGCGTGCGTGCACACACACACACACACACATACACACATACACACAGATCAAAAATGAAGCTGTGGCACAAAATGGTAAAGCTCTGAGCTTCTGCTCTGAGCTCATGGTCTCAAGATGTAGACTAAGGATTTGTGTGGAGCACCTCCTTGGCGAATCCTTGAGGAAAGCCGCTTGAAGCCTCCTCAGGAGATTGCTGTTCAAGCCAGCCCAAGCAGGAAAGTCTTTGAGACTCTTATCTCCAAAAACCAACAGAAAATCAGAAGTGGAGCACTGGCCCAGAGGGTAGCTCCAGCTTTGAGAGAGAAAGCCCAGCAGGAAAAACAGGCCAGACCAGGGAAGAAAGTTTGGAAGGTGCTTATGTCCAATTAATGACCAGATGTCTTGAAGTGGAGCTGTGGGGGTGGTAGAGCCTCACCCTTGAGCAAAACAGCTGAGGAACGCATCGGGCTTTGAGTTTAAGCCCTGGGATGGCCACAAAATAAACTTAAAAAGAGAATACCAAATTATGTATCAGTGCCCTACCTATTTATGTGTGTATATTACCACCGTGAGTGCAAACAGACGATATTCAATGCTTCTGTGTTATTTCCTGATTTATTTTTAGATATACTCATTGCACATACTGCATCATTCTCTTCATTTCAAGCACATGGCTTTACTCTTCCAGGGTTCCAGGCCTGTTTCTTTATATGATGCACACTTAAGCTCTCAGCAGCCTTTATTTACATTTTATTATGAGGCCAAGGCAGGGACAGTCACAAATCATGCAGGGGAAGAAAAGGTTAGGGTTCATAGAAATAACCAATATTTAGAAAATTTAACTTGGGGACATAAAATTGGAGCATACTTATGTAAAAACTACCATGAAGAAAAAGATGAGGGGGCTGGGAATGTGGATTAGTGAGAGAGTGCTTGCCTAGCATGCAAGAAGACCTGGGTTCAATTCCTCAGTAGCACACAGAAAATAAGCCAGAATTGGTGCTTTGTCTCAAGTAGCAGAGAGCTAGAGACAGTGCCCAGGCCTTGAATTCACCCCAAGAACTGGTAAGAGAACACTAGCTACTTAGGTAGGTAGGAAGGTAGGTAGGTAGGTAGGTGGATAGATAGATCTTGGACGTCAGGAGGAAAGAAGGGAATACTTCCCAGTGTGAGGCCTTCTGCAGGGTGCCAGGCCACCACATTGTCTTCACACAACTACAGAGCAGGAAGACTGTATCTGTCCCACTTCTCAGGCAGCCAAAGGCCCCAGAGCCAAGAGGGCAGAGCCAAGTTCTAACTCAGGTGCTTGGAGACAGAAGAGAAAGGGCTCTGCTTCTCCTTGGACTGGGAATTTGCATTAATGATATGCAGAATGAAGGAAGGAGAATGGACTGGCAGAGGTAGAAGAACGGTCTTTTAAATCTGACAGATGGAGAGTCAAAACCCCATTCCTTAAGACAGAGAGCAGGGTTTTTCTTCTCTGTTCCTCCACTCTCCCCCACTAAACTGTCTCTCTATTGTTAACCTAAAGATAGCCTGAGGCTCCCTTCACCTGAGGGAGAAGGTTAATCAGTCATTGTTTGAAGAGGCTGAGAAAAGCCTGATCCTGATGTAACTCTAACAAATGTTTCATGGATCCCCCCCATTGCTAGCTGTGCCTGGAATGCATGAAGTGCTTTTGCAGCTGACTTCCCTGTTGATTATGTACATTCTGCCTCCTAATCCTGCAGGCCTAGGTCTCTTCACCTAGCATGTCTTTTGAAACTGTTTTCTGTCTTTCAAATACAGTGTTACACTGGAGTTCTTCCTGCTAACACGGCTAGGGCTTGGATCCTGAAAACTTCATTTGAACCCAGGATGGGTAAAAAATGTTTCTTTTCTGCTTCTATAGCTCAAGAATTCTAAGAACATTTAGAGTGCAAGTAACTTCTCATCACCAAGAGAAACACAGGAAGCTCTTGAACATCTGACATTTCAGAATTGGAAGTCAGAGTGTCCTAGACTTTCCTGCTCTGGCTGGCTTCACCCTGTGATCCTCAGATCTCAGCCTCCTGAGCTAGGTGACGCGTGTGAGCCACTGCTGTTCTGCTGGGTTTAGAAGTGTAATGACATCGACAATACAAGTCAACTGTTCATCACAAAGTGCTTGGGGAGCATATTAAGTCTTTCAACATTGGACCTTTCAGAACCCCGTAGGACACAGGTTATAATGCTAGAGTCTGAGAGGCTGGGCATATGGATCTACTACACTTGAACCTTGAGCTCTGACTTCAATTCTGGTCTACATCAGCGTTCATTTCCCAGAGAATGTTCTCCTAATTAGCAAATAGGAAAAGTACTTTGATTAACCCTTACTTTTTTCGAGTTGTGTGAATTGAATCATGTCTAGACACTTTTCCTGAGCAAGGCAAACACTGTACCACTTGATCCACCACGCCACGTGGGCTTTTGTTGGTTCAATGGAGATAACAGTCTAACAGGTTTTCCTTGTCTAGGCTGACTTTGAACAGTGGTCTTCAGATCTCAGCCTCCAGAGGAGCTAGGGTTCCAAGTGTGAGCCACTGGCATCTGGCCTATTGTTTTTGACAGTATTGGGGCTTCTTTTTCTCAAGGCTAGTGGTCTACCACTTGAGCCACTCCACAGCTTCTGGCTCTTTCTGAGTATGTGGCACTGAGGATTCAAACCCTGGCATTCATGCAAGCTGAGTGAGCTCTTTACCACTAAGCCACATTTCTTGCCCCACCCTTACAATTTTATCCCTCAACTTGCCTATCCTCAAGAAAATGTTTCTGACTATAAATCATCTAAAGAGATCACTATAGTAAGGTGTCCAAAAGTAAAACACAGCTCATACTTGAGTGAGACTCTAAACTGAAGACTGTGACAAATGTCTCCATTTAATTATGTATCATGTTTCAACACTTAATAAAATATTAATGAAAAATGAGTTAATGTCCTAAATTATTGTGTATAATTTTATAATGTATGTTCAAAATGTAATAAATATTTTGTGTATAATAAAACAATAAATTAATGACTCAAAAATAAAATACAAAATCAATAGTAATCATAATATGTAGTAAACATACATATGTAAGTATATATCATATATTACACATGTATAGAAATAGTTTTTCCATTGCAGGGCCTTCATTCGGGCCCTGGGAACTCTAGCCTGAATTTCTTTTCCTCAAGGACAGTGAGATTCGCCTTCACTCATGGTGCAAAAGAGTTACCTGGACAGTGAGATCAAATCCCAGCAATGGCAGAAATACTGGCCCCAGTTCCAAGACTGAGACTTAATTTTTTTTAAAGGAAGCAGGTATGTTTATTCAGTTTCATACTGAACATTAAACAAAAATACAGTGGAGAATTTTGTACAGCTATTCAGACATCCTTCCTTTACCCCTAAAGTGCTTCTCTGAGAACTACATTGTTTCTTTTTTTGTACGTTTTTATTGTAAATATGTTGTACAGAGGGGTTACAGTTACATGAGCAAGGTAATGAGTACATTTCCTCTTGAGCATTGTTGCCTCCTCATCTGTATTCTTCCTACCATACCTTCTCTCCCATCTCCACAACTACACCCCCTGCCCTGGTCAGTGACTTATTTTTTTTTATTTTTGGCTTGGCACAGGGTTTGAATTTAAGTAGTGACAACTCTGCATCTTCCCACAAATTGCTACACATTTACCAAGACCCTGAGTTCAAATCCCAGGCTAGGAAAGAAAACTGGCAGAAATTCCAAACAAGTGAGCTTTATTTTTTAAATTAATTAATTAATTTTTATTTGTTCTTTTTTTTGGCCAACCATGGGTCTTGAACTCATGTCGTGGCAACTCTGCCTTAGCTTCGATCACCCTAGGCTGGGGTGCAGCATCTGGACCCATATTCGATCAGGGGATCCTAGGACCAGAGGGCTTGCAAGAAGAAAAAAAAAGAGAAAGCACAAAATGTGGTGAGCTGTAGAGGGCTGGAGGGTTTTATGATTTTTTTTCTTTGCAAGGTGACTATCCTGGGTCTTAATTACCTGGTTGCAAACTGGAGCTGACCTGCCATTGCTGAAAGCTGGTGGGCTATCAGGGAAACCATAGTCCAACCTGTTAACATAGGTTATTGGTTCAAACCTGTCCTGACACCTACCAATGGCAGGAGATCGCAATGGACTTTTTCCTATGCATATGAATACCAATTGAAAGAGTAGTTCATGCAGCAGTTGAGTCTAAAATTGGATGCTGATGCTGCCCACCCATTTATGGAAATATAGATCCTTGGTTTAATTATGAATTTATGACTATATTGTCCCCCACCACGGCTTGATCTCAAGTCCAGGGAATGGCCTAGCTCCTTAGTGGCTATAGGCTGGTGTGCTCACCATGACCCTTTCACCAATTGGGTCTGGTAGGCCTTGAGTTCAAATCTTAGCACAGCCAAAAGTTTCATTCTTATGTGAGAATCCAATCGATCTACCTGTTTTCATCTCCTGTGAAAGTCCTGGGTCTCAGAGAGGATGGAGAATGCTATATATGCAACTCTATAGCCATAGAAATATGTTGTCCAGGTCAGCACAGTTATATCTGTCACCATACTCAATAATATACACAATATATCCATGAATAAATAAAAAATAAAATAAATAAAAAAACTACACTGAATGCAAGATGCATATGATACCTGTAGGTAAAGAGAGATCCTATGTTTAAAAAAGATGGGCTTATTATTTTGTCCAGTGCTGGGGCTTCAAATTAGTCCCTGGACTGGGACTGACATTGTAGTCTTTAAGGATGGTGAGCTTCCCCTTCCCCCACTGTGCAACAGAGCTACTTGAGTTAAAATCCCAGCACTGACAAAAGATTCATCCTTATGTCAGAAGGCAATCATTGCACATGTTTTCCTCTCCTGTGAAAGTCCTGGGTCTCAACAAAGATGGAGAATGCATAGGCTACCCTATAACCATAAAAACAGGTTGTTATCTATGTCATCACAGTTATACCTGTCACCATACTCAGTAAAATACACAACACAAAGTACACTGAATGCAAGATGCTGTCCAAACATATATGTTAATATAGATACTATGTTTAAATAATGAATTTATGGCTGTCGTGGGGCACCCTGAGGATCAATGTCAGATCCTGGGAATGGCCTAGCTCCTTAGTTGCTCACAGGCTGGTTTGTTCACCTTGAACTATTCAACAATTGTACCTGCTAGGCCCTGAGACAGATCCCAGCACTACCAATAAGTGGATCATGAAGTAAGAAACTGAGTGTGAAAATTATTTTCCTTTTCTCTCAGAGTCCTGGGTGTTAGGCATGATGGAGAACATGTCTACAAATCTAGATGCTATGTGATAGTATATCATTAATGTAATAAACGGAGTGGGTGTCATCGTAGTAAATAAAATCAAATGTGAATAAATGAATAAAAAATACAAGGAACAACCACACCAAACATGTATGGACTGAACATCTATAGGTAAGTATACATCCTATCTTTACAATGTATATAGATAGTACGCTTTCCAGAGCTGGGGCTTGAATTCGGGCCTAATGAACAGACCTGACTTTCTTATCTTCAAGTATGGTAAGATTCCCCTTCATCCACAGTGCTGCAGATGTACCCAGACCCTGAGTTCAAACCCAAAACCGGGCAGAATAAACAGCGCGAATTGCAAGCCAGGGAGCTCATTTATTTTTTATTTTATTTTATTTTATGCTCAGCACGGCACTTGAACTCATGTCATGGCAACTCTGCCTCATCTTTGATCACTCAAGGCTGGGATGGAGCCACTGGGCCCACAGCTGCTCCTGGGATCCTAAACCCCCAGGCCTTGCAGGGAAAAAATGCACAGAAAAATGTTGTGAGATAGCTTTTTATGTTTTCTTTCTTTGCATGGTGACCCTCCTGGGTCTGAATGACACTGTTGCAAAGGGTACTTCACCTTGCATTGCTGAAGGCTGGCAGAATACCTGGGAAGCAATAAGCCCACGTGGCAAGGTAGGCCCTGATTTCGAATCCCTGTCCTGACACAACCAATGGCAGGAGATACTAAGAGACTTGTTCCCATCCATAGGAATAACAATGGAATGTTATCAATGTCACGGTTGAATAAGTTGATTGTAAATGATGCTTCTATAAAATTAGCATAATTTTAGGAGGCTGATTGATTTTATTTAATATTATGAGGCATTAAAAGAATACTATTACTTACAGGAACACAATAATTTCAAGACACTGATTGATTTCATTAATAGTTTAAGGATGAAAACAATAACAATAATTACATGGAGGCATAATAAATACCCAAGAATTGGTACAAATGTAGTCTATATAAGTGAATAATGGACAGACATGTCTGGCATGCTATAAAGATATATATTTATTAGTATACTTCCATCTGTGTGTCAATCTGTTCTTATTTTGTCAACCCCTGGGGCTCGATCTCAGGTCCTAGGAACTGCCTGTCAGCTCAATTTGCCCCAGGATGGCATGTTGACACTCACCCATTCATGAATTTGGCCTTGTAGGCCATGAGTTCAGATGCCAGCACTCCCAAACAATGAACCGTGGAGTAAGAAGCTGATGTTGACACATGTTTTCCTTTACTGTGAATCTTCTGGGTGTCAGGTATGAAGTGGAATACATATGAAGACCTATATACTATATATTCAATGTAATCAGTGTTCTATGTGTCATAATAGTCAATAAAATAAACGGTCAATACATGATTAAAACAAAAAATAAAATGAAAAACTCCACTGAACGCAATATGGAGTCAACATATGTATATAAATATAAATAATATACGTAAATTGTAGGATGTTTTCTAGTGGTGGGGATCAATTTCAGGCCTAAGGAACAGACTTGAATTTCTTGTCTTCAAGGAGGAAATCTTCCCCGCCCCACACAGTGCAACAGAGTTACCCAGACCATGAGTTCCAATCCCAGTCTTGGCAGAAAAATTGGCACCTTTATAGTATATGAGGTCCAATTCTTCGGTATTTCATTAGGCCTCCATTTTATGAATGTGATTGTTTAAATGCTTAATAAAGTGTTAATTAAAATCGATCAGTGTCCTATAATATAATTGTGTATAAATTTTTCATAGAATAACTCAACAACTGTTCATTAATTCATGACATTAATCGCATTCCATTGGCAATCATATGGATAGGAATTGATTTCTTAGGATCTCTTGCCATTCGGAGGTGTCAGGACCAGGATTCGAACTGTGGGCTCCAGCTCTCACCACTTAAACCCGAGGATAGGAAACTCATAAGTCTGTCCAAGAACATCAGCAAGACCAATGATGAGGCAGGCAGCAGTGGCTCTCAGCAATCCTCCTTGTTACATACAAGGCTGTGATGGGAGGATAAAAGTCATCCTAAGTGGGAAAGTCCTTGAGACCCCTGTCCAACTTCAGTGCCAACAAAGCCAGAAGTAGAGCCGTGTAGCTCTTGTGGTAGAGGGCTAGCCTTGAGCAAAAGCAGCTCATGGGCTGTGCCCAGATCCTGAGTTCAAGGTTTGGGACTGACAACAGACATACACAAGAATCTGTGCAGCCATCTGACTAAAGCAGGTCACCCTCTTGTGCCCAACTGAATTGGACATAGTTCCCAGAAAAAGTGGCTGGGGGAGTTGCTGTCATCTTGACTCTGCACATGCTGCCTGCATCACAGGATTCTTGCCACAACGCCATTCTTTCATGTTTCTTTCTGACCAATGGAATACAAGAATTGTGGCCATGCCCACATTCCATGCTGCCGTGTACCCCCGGGATTCCCTCGGTTGGTTGTCATCACTACCAGCAGTTGAAGAAGGTAGAGGTGGCTGAGTAGTGAGCAAGAGACTTGAAGCTACTTTGGAGTAGGAATTTGATGTGCCATCCTGCTTCCCAGCCCCCTCCTCTGCTTCCTCCAAGGCACCACATTTCAAACCTCAGGTGGTGGCAAGCTTCTGGTAAGCTTGCAACCCTGACCTGGTCCCGGCCCCTGGTCCTCGGCTCTGGACCTGAGTGTCTGCAATGCCCCCTCCATTGCTGCTCACTCCACCAGGAGCATCAGCCAACAACTTCTCCCAGCAGCACATGTGAGTGGCCACCCAGTGGGCCTGCACCCTGTGACATTCGTACCTGGAGACCCCCCCCCAGGTCCCAGACTTGCACCTCCCTCATACCCAACATTCCAGCCAGGGCTCTGCCACTAATGCGCCAAAAGGGTAGGGGATGGGTGTCAACCCGGGGATCCCACCCCCATCCCTAGCGGCCAATGTCCCAGGAAAAGGGCAGATACAGTGATGGGTGAAGAGGGGGCGCCACATCGTCCCTGGACTGGAGCAGTGGGAGACACAGAGCCATGCATCTGCACCCTTTTTCTCCCTAGAGGGAACTTGGTGGCTTTAGTCAAAGGTGGGGAGCAGCACCTCCACACCTGCCTTCTCTCTGGTCTTTTCTTTTCTTCTGGACATGATTGTTGTTGGATGCATAAGATAGACACCCCCCTTGCTGTGTGAGCCCTTGTCTTCTGTGCTTGGTCATCCTTTCACCTGAAGAGGGTCCCAGAAAAGCCCAGGAGGGAGGTGAAGGGCGCTGGGGGTCAAAGCAGAAGGTGAATATCTGGGAGGAATACCCCAACCCCCCTCACACATACACCCGGCCTCTTCCCCTACCCCTCAGCTGTCAACAGTTCTCACAGGATCATCACCAGCTCTGCCAGCATGTGCTGGTGCTCTTGTTCCATTTGATCTCCTCGTCCTCCCCATGAATCCACCAATTAGCCCAGGAGCCTGTAGGTTAGAAGTAAGGAGTATGTCGATGTATGTATCCTTAGTACTCCATCCATTTCCCCCCACCCCTGGTCAGACACCCCTCTGAGGTCACCATGACCCTCTGTTAGTTTCCTTTTCCAGGCTCTGAGGAGACACCTGTCTCAGGACTCCTTCACCCAGCATCCTGGCTTAGGGTTTTGGTGAATGTGGTCAAGGCTGGTTGTTCCCAAGGGGGAGGATCTGGCCCTGGAGAAAGGGAGAGGCGTGGTGGTGCTGTTTCATTTGAGTGGTGCTCCCCTTGGGTGGGAGCCCCTGGTTGTTTCAAGGGAACCTCCATGCTCCAGGTTGTACATTGTGCCAGATGAGGAATGAACAGAGGCAATTCTGAGTCGTGTGTGTGTGTGTGTGTGTGTGTGTGTGTGTGTGTGTGTGTGTGTGTGTGCATTAGAGAGAGAGAGAGTGAGAGAGACAGAGAGAGAGGGAGAGAGAGAGAGGGAAAGAGAGAGAGATCATCTTTCTAATTGTACATCCTGACAGTGCTCAGGTGAGTGATCAATTGGCAAATTTCAGGTGCTGCATGGATGAGTCTTCTGTCACCAGTCTGGATTTGTGTGTGTGTAGAAGTGGGTTGCAACAAAGATAGTTGGACCCTTTGGTAACTTTTCCTGCTATCTTTGGGGGCTTCACGGCTGAGGTCTAGGGGCCTGGAAGGGTAAGGTGCTGGAAGGGGACTCATCACCATTAAATTACAAGACCAAGGGATTTGTGTGCCCTGAAGCTGTCTACTCCCTTGGGCCTGGTTGGTGGCAGTGGGAGCTTGGGAGGACCTGGGGGTGTGTCCCACAGGGGGTGGTTTCCCAGGGGGACAGATTGTGTGGCAAGAATTTAGTAAGGATGTGCACCCTGTGAGTATGGAGTGCACCAGCATAGGTCAGACTCCGGGTCTTCTCACCATAATGTCTGATGGGTGACACCAACGCTATTTTAAATCTTAACCTGTGATCTTCAGATCTCAGACTCTTGAGTAGCTAGGATTACAGGCATGAGCATCTGGCACCGGGCCTCAGATTCTTTTTGGTATATTAGGGTTTGAACTCAAGGCCTTATGCTTGCCAGTCAGGTCTTCCACCATGTGAGCCAAGCCTTTCTGTCTTGGGCATTTCCAAGATAGAGACTAATATATGGTCAGGCTGGGCTGGATCGTGGTCCTCCTATCTGTAACAGGCATGCTCCACCAGGCCTGGTCCTCTGTAGTTGGGATAGTAGACATGTAGCACCATGTTCATGCATCGATTTAGATGGATTATCTCAAACTCTTAGTGCACGGCAGCCAATTCTTGACCACAGGCTAAGCCCTGGGTTAGGCCTCAACCAATTGGACCTCAGTCTCCTCTTGGGACAATTGTGAGGAAACAAGGGATTTATACAGAGGGATCTCTGGTATAGGGAACAGAGGGAGCGGCCATCAGATACAGTTCTTGGCAATTCTGTGAGCAAATGAAAGGAAGTTACCTGGAAAAGGCTCAGGTGGGGCCTGTTATTAATCATGGAACAGTTGAGGGATTGTGAAACAAAACATAGCTCTCTTTCATCCTTACCTTATCCACATAAGGAAGGGGATCCTTCACTGTGTTCAGTTTTGCAGCTGGGGATACAGAGGCAAGGAGAAGCCAGGTGACATACTCATGACCTCCAGTTTACAGGAAGCTTGGCCTGACTTCTCTGCCATGCTCCCTGGGAAAATGAGTGCTATTATTGTCAAGAAGTCCAATTCTTGTCAGTCTGGGTCTTGAACTCTGGTCCTGGGCGCTGTCCCCAAGCTCCTCAGATCAAGGCTCGCACTCTAATACTTAAGCCACAGCGCCGCTTCCAGTTTTTTGGTGCTTCTTTGGAGATAAGAGTCTCACAGACATTTCTGCCCGGGCTGGCTGTGAACCATGATCCTCATATCTCAGCCTCCTGTGTAGTTAGGATTAGAGGTCTGAGCCATGGGCACCAGGCTTAAGTGTAATTCTGACTTTCTTTCTCTATCGCTCTCACAGGAAATGGTTTAATGCGTGCTGGAGGAGGTGGCCCAGCGTCCCCATGTGGCTGGAACCCAAGGTGGCCCTCTCATTCTGGAGGTAGGATGTGGGTTAGGAGCTGTCTTGCTCAGCCTGTTTAACCAGCTCCTTGAGGTAAGCCCCTCTGTGCCCTGGCTAGACCATGACGGTTTTTCATTGTCCATCCAGCCTTATTGGACTTAGTATTGTTTTGTATGTCATTTTCTACCACCTGGACAAAATTATGATACATAGTTATGGAATGAATGTAATGCCATCTTAAGAAAGTCATTTAGGGCTCTGGGAATGTGACCTCGTGGTGTGGTGATTGCCTAGCATGCATGAACCCCTGGGTTCAATTCATCACAGAAAAACACTGAAAGTGGTGCTGTGCCCCAAGTGGTAGAGTGGTGGCTTTTTTTTTTTTTGGAATAATTCCCTAGCCCTGAGTTTAAGCTCCCTGGACTGTCAAAAACAAAACAAAACAAAACAAAACAGTTAGTAAATGCAAAATAAAGAACACATACTTGGGATATATAATTGCTTCTTCCATATTGATACCTGACAACAGTCCCTAATTCATGCATTTTGCCTATATTAGGATACTGTGTTGAAAAAAATGTTTTGTTCATTAGATCACTGCAGTTAATGCCAGGAATGAACTTAGATGTCAAGTGAAGATGAATTCTGGAAATTCAAAGATTCCAGGCTTTTGAGAGGTCACTGCTAATCACAGAGAAGGCTAGTCTAAGTGAGATTTGGAAATCTTTTTGGTCAGTCATTGCACCAAAACGGCACAGACTAATTAACAGTTGTGATAGAAGAGAAGGAATAACTCCAGTTGGAGGAATAAATGATAGTAACTAACATATACCAGAAACTGTCCTAGGGAAATATTTTTGGTTATATAAGAACTAATTATCAACTAGGCTTATACCTCATTGTGGTTTACAACTCGAGCCATTGCTGCATTCTGATTTTTTGGAGATAATCACATGTATTTTCATGATTGGACTGGCTTTGAACAGTGGTCTTCAGATCTCAGTCTCCTGAGTAGCTAGCTAAGCTGATTCAGCCTCTGAGTAGCTAGTTAAAATTCTGATTGTCCTTTATGCTTCACTGCTCTTTTATTCTTTTCCTGAAGTAATCACAAGCCTAACTCATATATATGTCTAGTTGCTTTAAAAATATTGTTACTGTTTGGCACCAGGGGCTCCCATCTCTAATCTTAACTACTTAGGAGGCTTGAGAACAGAACCCAAGCCAAAAGTTTAGTGGACCTCCTTCTCAATGTATAGCTGGGTGCATTTGATCATTTCAACCATCCTGCACTATCTAGAGGTTAAGATTGGAAGGACTGCAGAATCCAGGCCAGCCAAGGTAGGCAGCTAGACAAATTGGTATGCAACTCTGATGCCATTGATGATGGGAAGGCTAAAAGGACAGATTGGGTGCATGTTCTGGTGGAAAGGGAACCCCTATTCTAAAATTAACCACTGATATGACGCCAGCCTATCAAGAACAATACTCCAAGTTGAAATCCCCACAATTACCAACAATAAAAATAAGTAAATACATTAACATCCCAAAACTTAGTACACTCTGTTCATTGGTTTAATATCATCTTTATCTGATTATCATATGATATGACAAAATAGTTTCTTCATTATCTTAAGATAAATTTAAAAGACCTAGCAAATTCTTTCTCATTTATTAACTGCAAATGGATGGCAATTCGTCTTATTTCTCACATATTTGATTACCACTATAAATTCAACTTATGATTTTTATTAATAGTAATATATTCTGATTTATTATTTTACTTTGTAACATTTGTAAACTTTTTGCTTCTCTGCTGAAGTTTAAGTATTTAAATAGTATCATCAAAGTATATTCCTTGGGTACTTAGGGCATCTTTTTACAAAGTTTTTAAACAATGGCTTCTAAGAATTCTTAATTGGTATATTATTTAGTTTATTTTTAATTTTAATTTAATTTTATTGTAAAGGTAATGTACGAAGGGGTTACAGTTACATAAGTAAGGTAATGCGTATATATTTTAATGGAAAGAACATTGTTATCCCATCCATCGATTTTCTTGTACAGTAAAAGAAAGAAATACTGATGCTTTAGCTGTTGCTATTGATCAATGGGTATTTTTGCTTTCTTTGTTCATGCATTTTTATTATAAAATTGATATACAGAGGGTTTACAGTTACTTAAGTCAACTAAAGAACGCATTTCATTTTATTTTCTAAATTTCAAATTTTGAACTTAATTATTTTCTTTTGTTTCTTGAGTGTAATTCTTTTTTCAGAGTCATAGGATTAGTTAACTTAATTTTGCATGAGTTTTACACATGTAAATTATTTAGACACATATTTTGCTTTTAAAATATTTAACATGAATATTTAAAAATTATTTTCTTAATTTTATATGGTTGGTGAATTTAAATAAATTTAATTTCTTGTAGTTCTAAACATATTTGTCATTACTGTGTTTTCAAGAAGCACATACTTTATTAAGAAGGCTTCATTACCTGGTCACTTTTTGGAAATATTTGTACTTGAATTAAAAAAGTTTGAGCAGGGCATGGTGAGTTGTGGCTTCCATTTTCTAGCTATGGTGGGAATTTTAAGTAGAGTTTGTGATTCGGGAGAGGCTTTGAAATGATGAGACCTTATTATAAAAATATCAAGAGTGAAATGATTAGAAATATAGCCATCTCTAGCGAGATATAGAGCACCTGGTTATCATATTCTAAATCTTGAGTTAAAATACCATTAACATCAATTTTCTGCCAAAATAAAAGTTAACATGTTTCAAAATGTTTATTATTTAAAACTTGTTTGCAAAGGTTCTCATGTCTTCTATGTCTTAATTTTCAATTTAGTTGATCTATAAGAATCCAATTATATTGTGACTATTTTATTTCTACTAAACTTTTAAATAGTATGAGCAATAATATGATTTCATATTAACATATTTTTACTATTTGTGATAATTTCCTCTGTTTAATATGATAATATCAATATTCCAAATTGTGTGTGTGTCTGTGTTAATGTGGGGTTTTTGTGTGGGTGCTTTGTGTGTACTTTGTAATGTGTGGGTGATCACACCATTGCTTCACATATGTTAGGCCAATGTTTTACCATTGAGCTATACTGTCTAGTTATAATTCAAATAGTGTTTTAAATTATGACTTTAAAATTTTCATTTCCTATGAATTCAAAATCATATATGATAAAATGTGATCCATCTTCTATCCACGTTAGCAATTTTTATTGTTATTTTATTGTTATTTACAATATTTCTACTGCCTTTCCACTTCCAAACTCTTATGTTTGTAATTGATGAAGGTTTTACTTTGCTTCTTTTCTCTCTTCATTCTTTTTCCCTTTAGAGTTTACCTATTCTTTCTTTTATTTCTTTAGAAATTAATTATCATCTTCCTATTACAATTTCCTTACATTGTAACAGGTTTTTACAATGCTTTATTTTCTATTTTATTTTCTATTTTTCCATGTTCTCTGACTCTCAGTCAAAACTATTAGGTGGATTAAAATGAAACTTGATACAGGACACGTTATATTCCTCTTTCTCTTCTCTGAAGTCTTTCTGTTTTTTGAAATACAGTACCAATGACATACAGCTCCTATGTGGTCCATCATTCTATCCCCTCTCACTCTCCTCTGCTGTGCAGAGTTATCTAAATCTTAACTCATTCCTAAATTAATTTTAGAAAACAAATATAGTCTTAGAGCAAACTAGCCTTGGAATACATTTCTTAATTGTTTTGAAATTAAAAAAGAACTGATAACCCTTTGCATTGGAAATCATTTAAAATGTTTATCACTTAATATAATTCATATACCAAGCAAGAATAAGTTTATATAATCATTACACATATCATTTTACTACTACTGTAAAATAGAATAAAAGTCCAGTCCCAATCTATTACTATTACTATTACTATTACTATTACTATTACAATCTATTATTATTCTTAATTCCTAATCATCACCTAAATATCTTAAACAATCTAAATAGTCATGTCTTTAACATAGAAGTAAATATCCTATACTTTTACTTAACATTTTCCAGAGGCATGTATTCATGTTTCTAAGAAATGTTCACAGCAGTTAAAATTTGCTTTTGTGAAATTAATGTGATACATTTTGTTGTTGTTGTTCTTGTTTGCAAGACGTTGGCATTGTCTCCAAGGCTTTTTATGCTCAAGGCCAGCATTCCACAACTTGAAGCACAGAGCTAATTCCTGTTTTTAGTGATTAATGGAGATAAGACTCTAACAAGTACTTTTCTGTCTGGGCTAGTTTCGAACACAATTCTACGATCTCAGCACCCAGAATAGCTAAAATTATAAGTATGAGTCACTCGCATTTGGTTTGATATTTTTTTTAAATTTTAATTATGTTTTAAGGTGTATCTTTCACTATAATGTACATGGTTCTACACAGAAATTTAGATATTTGTACATATTTCTGATGACAAATAATCTCTAAATATGTATGTCTTTCTGCACATAACCTATATATATATATATATATATATATGTATATATGTATTTCTGAAGACACACTCCCTCTAAAATTTTTATGCTACTATTTTGACCTTTTTCATTTCAAAGATATACAGTCTTTATCTAAAAGTTTCCAAGAATAAAATAACTAATACTTGATTTGAACGTAGAGATTATTACTTTAAAGGAAATTTTAGATATACACATGATATTGTAGTAACATTTACAGTATATCACTTGAAAAAAGTTCTGTTCAAACTCTTAAATATATGTGTGTAGTGACGGAGAGAGAGGAAGTTAATTCATACTGGTTAGGAATTTGCAATGTTTCAAAAATCTATTCCATAATTTGTTATAAGCACATAGTCAAGCTACCTGATATGGTTTAGTTTTTTTGTTTCTTTATTTGTTCAAAATTTTAATCACAGTGGTAACATTAAAATTATTAATCAAAAGACAAATAATAGCAAAGTCATAGACACATATCAGAGTTTCAATAATTAGCACTTATGATGGTGATAATAATTTTGATGAGGATGATTACCACAGTGTAGCCTGATGATGACTTATTTTTGTTTCTGCATGAAAAAAATTGTGATTTTAAACCAACATACTGAATTTGACTCTTTTCTTATTTGCAAGGTAAGGTGGAAAATGTAAGGACTCTTCACTGTTCTTTTTTCTTACTCTAGAAGTCAACAAATACATTCTTCAATATTTCTGGTAGATTATATCCATTTACAGATGAGAAATGTAATGCCAACAGTCAATGTAGTGAGTAAATAATGATACTAGAATTTGTTTCTGAGATCTTCACTCTGTGGGCTTACATGGAGTAGTAATTTGGTGATGGAGATGAACAATATGAAAAGTCTATGGGGAAAAAGCATACTATGTAAGTGCTTGTTTTAGGACTAAGTGACCAATGATGAGAATTTGAAACAGGCCGGTTTCAGGGGCATAAAAAGGAGTACATAGAAATTATATTAGTGACAGAAACTGAGAAAATCTTGATCATTCATCTTATCTAATGGATGGAAGTAGAAGGATAAGAAGAAATCTAAAGTGCTTCCACGTCTCTGGCTGGCAACCATGTTTGTAAATATTCTTGGTAATAAGGACTACAGGTGGAAATGATGGATTTAGAGGAAAAAACTCTCTGATACTTCTAAAATTTATGTTAAACAGATGCATAGATAAGTCTTTTTAGACATCATTAAAATATCCACGACCATTAATATGAAAAAGAATAATAAAATCTGGGGCATTATTAAAGGGAAGAGGAAAAGGAAAGTTTTTACACAAATGTGAGCAATGTGAGCATTATAGTGGACAAGAATAGAAGAAAGAGATAAACAAGGAGCAAGAAAGTAATAAAAACAGATTTACAGAATTAAAGGAGGGAAAGAATTGTCAGGAAGATATTGAAGGAAATATGCTATTTGGATTTGAAAACTAAAAGGACATAGACAAGTTCAATAAGAACAGTGTTTTGGGGAATGTCATATTAATAAAATTTTGAGATATGAATGTGAAGCCATAAAATTCTGGATCCATGAATTCAACAGATCCTGTTTATTTTAAATGCTGGGAACAATTGCTTTTATCCTGACCTTAGAAGAATTGTAGAGATATAACTCATGATCTTTACTCAGAGGAATTCTGTGAAAATTTTTAAAGATTTTGTTTAGCCAGGTCGTTATAGATTGAACTACAGCACAGATAAGAGTAATTTGTCTACAGTTCCAATGAGTGACACATGTATCCATATCAGTTTGGGATTTTATTGAAATACCTTTAGATATGTTTGGATATTTTATCAGCCTATTCATTATAAATCTAGGACAAATAACACTGATGTTACTGATGTTACTGAACACTCCTCGAATTGATTCTTCTTTAGAATAGAAAATGACTGATTGACACATCATAACTGTCCTATACTCTATTAATCTAGTTCTTGTTAGGGATATCTCCATGCTGAAATAACCCTTTTAATCAGCATGCCACAAATTCTTATAAGTAGGAAGTACTCTTATAAACTTTAAACGTTTATTGAATGGAAGAGTTCAGACATTACCCTCATCACTAGGATTAAATGCCTAAAAAGATAAGACATTTTGCTTTAATGCCTTTCTTTCATTTTCTCATCCATATTTGTAAGTAGGGAAGGATTCTGATGTAACAATAATAC
Source organism: Dipodomys merriami (assembly GCF_024711535.1). Lineage (NCBI taxonomy): Eukaryota > Metazoa > Chordata > Mammalia > Rodentia > Heteromyidae > Dipodomys > Dipodomys merriami. The sequence goes on along the minus strand of NW_027203960.1, from coordinate 946,083 downwards.
AATGGTGACTTGTATTAACACAACATCTAGGATCTAGTGTTAATTCGGATACTTACTAATTAGCTCCATGTTTTGTGCATATTTATATTTCTCCTGGGTAAACTAATGAGCTCCAAGAAAATGTCCCTAAGGAGCCTTTCAATTCTAATATCACTGTCTCAAAATGCTTTAAATTCTACACCCTCTAATGTGGGCATAATGTGGAACTTTTCTCCTCAGAGAGTGAGTACTACCTTATTGCTTAACATGTACAAAGTACCTTCATACATAGACTGGGCATGTGCAAACAAGAAGTGGTAGTTGAACAATGTTGTTAGCAGTTTTTACAGATGAAATGGAAATAGAGCAACTATGAAGTCAAAAGGAATGTGCAAAAAAGACAAAGGCACAAAGTAGAATGTGCTAAGGAAATGCTGAAGTATAATTTCAAATAATCTGCTCAAGCGTGAGGGTGTGTTCAAAGCACAACTTCAGAAAATGTAGTTGGATATCTTGTTAGAAAAACTACTTTAAACTATTCTGGGATAATTGTACAAGTAAAAGCCCCTTAGTCTACCTCTAATCAGCCACAACATCATTAACTTAGCTACTATTTTCGAAGTGCAAAGTAAGAAAAAGAGGGCTCATCACAGTTAGTGTTCAGGTTGAAATAATGGCAATCACATAACTTTTCTATGTCTTCATTTATTTTGGAGCATTAAAGTAGGAAAAAGCCAAGTAAATATTTTGCATGTACCTAAATTAAGTGCGACATATTATATTGGTCTCTTTTTAACTTGGAAGTTATTGATTATGTTTTATACTCTGATTTGGGACAATGACCTGATATCAGTTATTTTCTTCTCTTCCCCTTCTTTTGCCCTTTGACTTACATAATTATTATTTAAAGAGACATACCTGAGCTTGCATTTCTAAATTCTTCAAAATTATCTCAACTACTTCATACTTCTGGCAACCTCCTATATCTTTCTCAATGGAATATTTTGTCACTACCATTTTTATCCTATATGATATTGGATATCTTCCTGCCTAATTCAGTGCAAGATATACATAGACTCATCCAGATATCTCAACACTTGTGCCACCATAAAATCCTGCCTTACTTAGAAATCATGCTTTTAGAATGCCTGGGGAAGTGCATCTATCATTTTTTAATTACCCTAAGTGTACTTACTTGCAATCGTGTCTTAAACCAATATGCCTCTCAGTTGATGGACGAATTGACAAAATGTTACACACACACACACACACACACACACACACACACACACACACACAAACACGATGGAATTCTGTGCTTCTAATTCATAAGGAAATGGAAAGACTTGGAAATATCCTACTAAGTAAAATAAGCAAGACACAAAGAGATTCCATGGTTTCCCTCATTTGTAATAAGTAGGAAATGTCTAGAATAGTCCTACCAGATGAGCCGAATATCTCAATAGTTATGTTTATATGAGCTTATAAGATAATGCTGAGCAAAATAAAGTCCTAGAAATGGAAACAGAGGTTTTTCTTTGTGGCTGTTATTTTTAATGTACAATTTGATTTCTTTTTTCTTTTGTGTTTTCCCCTATGGTTTATCCCCTGCTGTATTTGATTTCAGGATCCTATGTATTGTATATACACATATCTTAATTTGGCAAGGGAAGAGGAACAACAAAATGGAAAGACAAAGGGCAAAAGACAAACCAGTGCAATAGCAATACTCAAAAGACTTGTTGGAAATTTACATTACAACTTTTAATGGGTATTGGGGTTAAGGGAAATTATAAGAAAAATGAGGCGGGAGGTAAAAAGTTAAACATGCTATGTATTTACTACCTTACAATTACTGCGACCCCTTCTATATATCACTTGGACAATAAAATCAAATTAAAAAATAAGCTACAGAAAATATAATTTCACTATGTTGGTATAGTCAATATTATTCTATGTGTATTACTTTTTTTAAAAAAATGAAACCTATTTGTCTTCTAATTTGTATTAATTACCCCTTTCTTTATCAGAGGGTCATCAACTTGAGTGTTATCAAACTATACAAAATTTTCAGAAAATACTTGCCATTAATTTGAAAAAAAACATTATTTTAGTATTGTCATACTAAAACAGAAAACAGTTCAATTCTATGGAAACTCCTAACATTGAAAACTGACTAATTGTTAAGAGGAGAGAATATGTGTGTTCTTCAACATTCCTATGACTACTAACTACTCATTTTCAAATTCTGAACATGCTATTCCAGAGAAATTCAATACAGTACCTGTTTGCATTTTATTCTGCAATAAATGCAGTTTTCAGTGGGGGGGGGAGTACATATTTAAAAGTCAACAGAAAAAATAGCCACATTCTGGTAGAAGATAAAACTATGAAGTATCTATAATAAATTCCTCAAGTGTAAACATATGTTCATCAGAGTAAACTATTATTTCTATGACCATCAATCCTAAGTTTTTATGCTGTAAAGTTATACTAGCCCAACAGTTTCCAACTTGTGAGGAGGACCTTAAAATTCCCTAAATTCCCATCAGGACTAGTTTGTCATTATTGTGAAAAAATACTACTCTTCTGCTAATGTGATGCCCTTCTTATTGGGGAAAGAATGCTACACTAAACTTTGCTGCATCATTTTCCCCCCAGTGGTATTCTTGAGATCAAAACACTTGCAAATATTATTTATACCTATATTTTTATCTATCACAGATATTGAGGAGATCTGAATAGGAATATGTGAAGCTTATGGTTCAAAGCCCACTCAGGCAGGAAGGTTACTTAGATTCTTATCTCCAATAAGCTGCTCATGAAAAGCCAGACACAAGTGGCACTGTTGTTCAAATGGAAGAGCAGTAGCCTTGAGCAAAACAGTCTCAGGGACAGTCCCCCAGTCCACAATTTAAGCCCTAGGACAAAGCAAAAAACAAAAACAAAATAAAAACAAACCCCAAACCTAGCATTTTTCTCATTGTATACAAAGGTATGTAATTAAGGAAATGTCTTCCTGTGTTATATATAGGTAGAAGAAAAAAGATGTCACACAATTACTCTATTCATACCATGGTGCACCAAAGTCTCAAAAAATTCCGCCTTTTCTAAATTTATAAATTAATATCATAAATTTGTTGGCAACTTTGTCTAGATTATTCACATTATCATGTTACACAGGAACTGTTGCAATTATCTATTAACTAAGTTCTAATTATACCTCACTTGAAAGAATATTTTAGGCAAATAGAATGCCAGAATCATTAGTCAATTTGTGAATTAAATCTTCTATCCTATAGAATATGAAATAGAATATGAAATTACAAAAAAAATTACAAACAAAAACATTTATTTTAAATCTAAATTCTAATTTAGTCAGGTCTACAAAGTCTTACATTAGATGAACTTCGCTATTTCTCCAGGCTTAAGCTTTGTAATCCTTCATCATTTCTTTGGAATCCAACAGAATGATGCTTACTTTTTCAAATTTTTGGTTGGGAATCATAAGCTATTTTGCATCTAGTAATGTTCTGTAATTATGACAGCATTTAAAACACAACTGAGGATTATATATGAGTTGCATTTCAATAGGAAACTTGACTTCTTAAAACATAATGACAAAATTAGCCCAAACTTGCAACTGTATATTCCTTTCTTGTTTTTTATTCCTTTCTTGTTTTGTTTCATTGAGACAAAATTATATTTCCTAGTACAGGGAAGGTATCACTATATAATTCCACTCTCTAATCTCCTGTCTTATTGTGAGTGCTAGAATTCCAGGCTTGTATCTCATTGTCCTACCATACTTTCCTGATTTATTTAATCTTGATACAGACTAGCATTTCTGAACTTCTCCGATAATATTTTTCAAAAGACTGTTGGCTCAGAATATTTATGTAATATTTTCGAAGATCTTCCAACATTTGACGCAGGATACGAACATTTTCAGATACACCTGCAGGGGTCTCTGATTCATTCCTCCATGGATCCAACCCCTTCAATAATGATTACTTGACTTTCTTACTATCTCTGGTTCCTAACTATGTAATATTCTCAAGAGTTTTGGAGGAAATTTCACTTGAGGACTTTATAATATTAAAAAATTATCACTTGATTCTAGCCTTAGGACATTTTTTTTATTATTTTCTAACATTTCTACACATTCTGGGAGTTGTTTCATATGTGTGTTTGCACATATAAGTGTCTCTGTGTGTATGTGCATGTTTGTATATATATGTGAAAACCTCAAGCTCTATTCAGCAATCTTGCTCATAACTAGTATTCCATCACATGAACCATTCTTCCAATGCAGCTTTTGTCTGGTAATTATAAATAGTGTCTCAAAGACTGTTCTCCCAGGCTGGATGCAAATTGAATTTCCCAGACTCCTTTACATACTTACATTCTATTTTTCCAGGAGTATTAACTTTTAAACTAGAAACATTTTTGTGAGCGCAAAAGCTATAGCCCAGATTTTTAACTCGAATTCATATAAAGATAGAGAAACATACACATTACATATGCTGAATGTACACTGTTAGAAATGTGATGTTAAGCAGGATGCTGGTGGCTCACGCCTATAATGATAGCTACTCACGAGGCTGAGATCTGAGAATTGCAGTTCAAATCCAGCATGAGTAGGAAAGTTTCTGAGGCACTTTTCTCCAATTAACCACCAGAAAACTGGAAGTAGCACTGTGGCTCAAGAGGTAGAGAGCTAGCTTTGTGCTGAAGAGTGGAGGCCCAGACTTCAAGCCCCACAACAATTCAAACAAAAAAAAAAAGAAAGAAAGAAAAAGAAAAAGAAAGAAAAAATAGAAAAATAAATGTGATCTTAGCCACCAGTTCATGTCTAGTATAATTCCTGCTTTCTCAACATGGCCTTTTTTTCTCAATTAAGTCCATACTCTTATATCTGACTTGCTTGGAACCAGAATAATTCTTCCATTCTACTTTTTACAAATTTGCATGATTAGCTACCATGATTTAGAGTTAGTGGGTGAAAGAGAGTGGCTTCATCCTTCATGTTTCATTAGTAGTAATGCTTTCTCTATATCACTCCCATAGATCTACATACTGGCCTTGGCTTTATTGTTTCAAAGTTGTCTTATTTGCAGAGTCTTCTATAGTGTGTTGGACCATTATACTTAAACACAGAACTTCTCTTTCTCCTATTATTCTTATTGTATCTCCTATTGTTAACTTATGTACACTTGGGAAATAATGAACAACACACATACTCACAAAAAAATGTTTCTGAGAACCTTCTTCCCACTTAAAATCGGTCTTAATTTGCAGAGCATAGGAAATTTCAACTTAATGTACTCCAGGATAATTTTTTTCATGTTTTTTATTTTGAAAATGATGTACAGAGGGGTTAGTTACATAAGTAAGTTAATAAATACATTATCTAATAAACATTGTTACCTCCTCTTTGCTTTTCCCCTGTCATCTTTTTTCTCCCTACCATCCAAACTACCCCCTCTCATCCCCAAGTTTTAAAGTTTGTTTTCAACATAGTGTCTTGTTCATGTCATTGTTACAATGGGTCATACTGTATCTTTGTTTCAGCATTTTATTTCCCTTCCCATCCCCTCATTAGAAAAAATGTATATGCAAGGTGCAGGTTAAAAACATCAAATACAGTGAAAACAGGGGTTACACCATGGAGGAAGAGAATAGAAGAGAAACAAAAAAAATCACATAGTACATTTAGTACATTAAAACAATAACAAGAAAGAAAAAACAAGTTGTGTCCCTATCTTGGGGTTCATTTTATTAACATCATCTTATATGGCCATATGAACATGGATAATGTTTTATAAACCATGACATTTCCATATTTTCTCATTAGTAAGTTGGCTCTGAAACACGTGTTACCTCATGTCCAAAGATGTACTTGTGCTAGTTCAATGAAGCCAGAAAACATTCATTTTACCGGGAGTAGCACCATACATTTTTCCTGGAAGTAAGTGGAAGAAACTGTTATGGGAAGTGGATACTGATTCCAAGAGAGGAATTGAATATAGGGAAATGACCAAGTTCAAGTTAATTTGTGCTGTCCTTTTTACTATACAAGAAAATAATCCCAGGCTTGAAGGAAACTCTGTCTCTGACTTGTTCCAGTGTGTTCTTTACTCATATAAAACTTTTCTGTAAACTTCTAATTGAGAGTATTACAAAAGGAAACAAACTGCCATTTGAAGGCCAGCATAGAAAATTAAAGAAAATAACTTTGTTTTAAAGTATTCTACTTCAAAGAAACAAAGACATGAGGTTTTAAAGTGTCTTATGCATGGATATTTAACTCCTGAGATGATTCTCTTGTTGCAAAAGTCAGTTATCCATTCCTTTAATCTGGTCCTGAGTTCGCCATAGCAATGAGGATTCCAAAAAGCAGGATTCAGTGAGTATGATAAGTAAAAGGAGCCTTTTCTCAAACCAGTGCTGTAAGGATGATACCAAAGAAATATGTGGGGTTTTTTTGTTTGCTTCTTCATTTGTTTAGATTTTTCTGGATCTGGGGCTTGAAATCAGTGGCTGGACCCTGTCCCTGAACAGTTGTCTTTCTTGTCTACCTGCCCTCAAATCTAGTACACTACTGCTTGAGCTAAAACCCCACGTCTGGCTTTTTTGGTGTTTAATTAGAGATAAGAATGTGACAGACTCTCCTGCCTGGGTTGGCTTTGAACTGAGAAAACCAAGTGACATCAACTGTATGGACGTCTCTTTTGAAACAAGAAATATTAGAAGAAGTTTATTATAAAGCAAATATTTGATAATTTTTAAAATAATAGAATATATACATCAAAAAAGCCATAACTTAAATAACTCAGCTAAAGTAGGTGCACTGAATCATTTCAGAATTATTTTTTATGCTTAGGAAGATTACTATTGAGTTCATAGTTCCTTTTGGGGAAACTGAAAATCATATTTGCACTTTTTTTTTGTTTGTTGTGGGGCTTGAACTCTCATCTTGGGCACTGTCCCTCAGCTCTTCAGCTCAAGTTGAGCACTCTACCACTTTAGCTACAGAACCACTTCCGGTTTTCTGGTGGTTAATTGAAGATAAAAGTCTCATGAACTTTCCTGACCAGTCTTGCTTTGAACCACAACCCTCTGGTCTCAACCTCCGGAGTAGCTAGGATTACTGGCGTTAGCCACTAGCACCTGGCTCATATTTGAATTTAGTGCACTTAATGACACTATGTAGACAAAGAATGGAAATTTGAATCAAATGATGACATTGCAGCTTTTCAGAAAAATTGAGGTAGGAATAAATATGTCCTCATTTTTCCATGTTGTTATATTAATGACTCATGAACTATGGGACACTTACATTAGCATCCTCTGCCATCTCTGTAGGTGTTATTTAGTATTAGGAATTGTTCATAGAGAAATAGAGAAAGACAAAGTTTTAGAAAGCAAAGGATATCAGGTATTAAAGAACAACATAGAAGTAGATAAAACTTATCACACAGAGATTAAGAACTAGTCTAAGTGATTTAGAATGCTAAAGGCAATGAGGAATGAGCCTAGTTGATAACTAGTTCCTCAATAATCCAAAATGGTTCCATAGAACAGTTTCTGTTATAATTTAGTTATTATTATCATTTATTTCTTTGAGCTGGAGTTATTCCTTCAATTCTGTTAAAACTATTAGTTAGCCTCTGCCTTTTTGGTGCCATAACTGACCAAAAAAGATTTCCAAATCTCACTTAGATACCCTTCACATTGTGATTAGAAGTGACCACTCAAAAGCATGGAATCTTTGAATTTCCAGGATTAATCTTCACCTGATATCTAAGCACATTCCTGACACTAATTGCCGTGTCCTGTTAAAAAAAGGTTTTTGTTTTTTTTTTAAAACAACAACAGAGTATCCTAATATGGGTAAAAAAATGAATTAAGGACTACTGTTAGGTAATAGGTGGAAGGAGCAATTATACATTCCAAGTATGGGTTATCTATTCGGCATTTACTATCTAAGTGACATTTTTGCCAGTCCTGAGGTTTGAACTCAGGGCCAAGGAAATGTTCCTGACGTTTTGCTTTCTTTTTGCTCAAGGCTAGCACTCTACCACTTGAGGCACAGCACCACTTCCAGTGTTTCTTTTTCTGTTTATGTGGTATAGAAGAATTGAGCCTAGGGTTTGATGCATGCTAAGCAATCACTGTACCATGAAGCCAAATTCCCAGAACCCTAAATGACTTTCTTAAGATGACATTACTTTTTCTTTTCATTACTTTGTATTATAATTTGGGCCAGGTGGTAGAAAAGGAAGTGGAAAATAATACTAAGTCCAGTAAGGTTCACATTCCTATCATATCACTAAGGAAGTACAGTGTTGACCTGCAGGACACATAGGACTGTTGCATGTGACATTATTATTGAAAACACTCTTAACAGCTCAGACATCCAAAACATTCTGCTTCCACTGTCAAGGTCAAGAACCAAATATCTAAGCCTTTTTGTTGATTGGGTGTGTGTCCTAGGAAGGAAGAAGGAGGAAGTGGAATATGATGGTTGAAAAATATGTATATTTGCTCCTTGTCCACATTTTTTGCAATTTAAAAAAAGTGCTACTGATGAACTCCCACCTACATCTAATTGACTATGCTGTCTGCACAAGATGCAGAAAAATGACATTTATCCTGGTGGATATTCACATATATTAACAAAATCCAGTTCTGGGAAAAAAAGATACTAGGTAAGAAAGTATAAAGTATTGTCAATTAAATGGTTTCTTTTCCTAGCAGAACAAAATGTAGTATTGAAATGATTACTCCAGCTTTCTTTGAGATTTTATCCTGTTTTAATATCAAAATGTTCTCTAATTCCTGTAACATCCAAAAATAAAAGGCATGATTTGAAGATCTCAGTAGTTTTAGAAACAAAGCTACATAATACCTTCCTTCCTGCAGAGACATGTGATGGCAAGTATGATTGATTCTATTATAGTTCTCTTCATTTTCTTCTTTATCTCAAGGGTCGCATACTTGGCATATTACACTATGTCCTGCATCAGCTTCTGTAGGTGACATTTACCTCTACTCTGCAAAGTCAAGTTGGGTCATGTGACTTACTTCAGCTTACAATAATGAACCAGAAGTGGTCAAAGACTATTTCTAGAGGAATATTTCTATCTCGTTGTCTGGGTCTATTAGCGGACTTCTTTTCCCTTAGCTATAAAAATAGCATATTTCTAGAGGGAGTCTTCTTTCAACTAATATACTGTAAGAATATAGAATGTGAAATTGAGGCAAAACTCAAATACAGCAACATACGTATAATACAGCAAGAATTAAGCTAAAATTAGAATAAAATATTAAGATGTTAGTTTCTTACCATTCTTGTATACTTTTATGATAGTTGACTATAGCACACCAGAATTTAACAATTACTAAACAAGAACTAATCAAAAAGATACCACTTCCTGTTTGATGCTATTACATTTTTATTTTATAAATAATCATTTTCCATGTGATCACTTGTGGGGTTATCTTTTTCTATAAATGTGGTTAGTCACTCTAGACCACTGTATCTAATATCCACAATCATTATCCAGAGCTTGTGATTGAGATGAGGAAGAACAAAATGTGTAGATTTCTCCTTCTCTTTTCCTCTTCTCCTTTTTCTAGCGTGAATTCTCATCCTTTCTCCAAATTCTTCTATTTATAAAGGAAGGGTGACATTGTGGATATCAAGCAAAAGGCTTCAAAGCCAGAATTTCATTCTTTTAGAAATAGATGTAGTAAATCAGAGTGGCTCAAGGAAGAATAAAAGCAATATTTCCCCTTTATGGCTTCCACAATAGAGACTGAATATGACTCTAAATATCTAAGAAACAATTTACCTTGGGTAATTTTTTAAAAATATATAATAATTTTAAAAATTAAAAACATTTTTAAAATAAGTAGTAAATTGTTTGCTTTTGGGAGGCATGAAATAAGACTGCATTAACATTGTGTGAGTTGAGAGGCTAAATTTTATCAGAATTTAAACATAATGAAAAATTGATGATTTTAAGATAAAAAGCTTAAAGGTACAATTTTAATGTGACATGCACACAAACTCAACAATGACTCAACTACAATAAGAAGTTCATCTAATTCAAATAAAGATGTTTCAGAAATAGATTAGACACAAAAAGTTAGAAAAAGAGAACCAGAATTGGGTGGTGCATTATTTAAAAGTAGAAGTCAATAAATATTAACCATAATTCCAAAATAATAGCAATCACGCAAAGAGAAGATTTTAAGAAGAATGTATAAGAAGTGATACTGCCAGAACTGCCTTTGGAGCTGCTCTCTGAGATTTAGGGTTTCTAGTACATGACAATTTGTATGACTGGTTTGGTGGAGAAATATTGTTTGTTTTTCTTTGCTATGGAAGGTTTTTATTTGACCTTTGGTTATGAAGGAGTGTTTAGCTGGGAACAGTATTCTTGGTTGATAATTATTTGTCTTTAGGGCATGGCATACATCATTCCAGGCACTTGCTTTAATTGTCTCTGCTGAGAAATCTGAGGTGATTCTAATTAGTTTCCCTTTATAAGTGATTGATCTTTTCTCCTTGACAGCTTTAAGCTTCTTTTCCTTGGTCTGAATTGATACTGTGCAGATTATACTGTGACAGTGGGATGTCCTTTTCTGGTCTGGTCTGTTTGGGGTTGTAAAAGCTCCTTGTATCTGAATAGGCCTATCTTTTTGCATGTTTGGGAAGTTTTCTGCTAGGATCCTGAAACAAATTTCTTAGACCATTAACGTCTATTTCTAGGTGCTGCTCTACACACATTTTCCTCAGATTAGGACTTCTGATGGTGTCTTCCAAATATTGAATAGATATATCATATTTCTTAGGTTTGTCTTAGGTAATTGTTCTTTCTCTATAACACCTAGGCTGTCTTCAATACCCGAGATTCCATCTACTGCATGGTCTAACCTACTGTCAAGACTTTCTTCTTTGTGTTTTATTTTATTTTCCTTCTAATTGGTCGGCTTTGATGGCTTCAAATTTTTTGTTGGACCTTTGTTTTAGGTCTTGGATTAACTTCTTTACTTCCTTAATTTGGTGTTCTGTGCTTATTCTCAAATCACTTAGTGAATTGGTGATGGTTTCCTTGGACTCCCATTCCTTCTGGTGGTCTCCATTCATCATTCTTTTTGTGGTCTCCTAGAATTGTTTCAGCTGTCTGTTTATGGATTCCATGAATGCCTGTATTGATCTTTGTCTATTCTCATCCCACTCTCGCAATTCCTGTATTACTCTTTGATTAGCTTCCTCATGTTCATGCAATTCCTATAGTTCTCTTTGACTGTTCTCAGGCTGCTCATGTAATTCCTGTCTTTCTCTTTGAGTGTTCTCAGCCTGCACACACAATTTCTGTATTTCTCTTTGACTGTCCTCAACCTGCTCATGCAATTACTGTATCAATCTCTGAGTAGCTTCTTCATGCTCATCAGATTCCAGTATGAATCACTGGTTTGCTTGTCTCTCCGTATCACACTCACACTCGTCCTTTGCAGGTTTTCAATCTTTTCATTCACCATGTTTACCAATAGTGTTTGTAGAGATTTTTGGGAACTCTCCTCTGGATCATTTATTAACTATTCTGTCAACAGATTATCATGAGTGGGAGTTCAGGTATCTGGACTTACCATTTCTCTTGTGTTTTTCCGGCTTGTTCTGCCCATTTGGTATGAAAATAACACCAATTTTGTGCTAGAACACCATTTTAAGGCAAGCATCAACCAAAGTCCTGTAGTAGCACAGTCAAAAAACTGCAGATACAATCTAGTTCATCAGATAAAATCTATTCAATATCAAACAACTATGGATTAATGGGCTAAGAACAACAAAGCAGAATTTGGCAAACCAGAAATTATTAGTTTTAAGGAGAAATGTGGGGAAAAATAGGATTAGAGGGATGTGGACAGATAAAAGGAGAGTGAATTTAGCCAACTCCTAATCTCATAGAGGGAAATGGATTGGACAGAATGATAGGACAGAGATTAAGAAAAAAAATAAACAAGAAAAAATGAAAAAAATTAAATTAAAAAAGTGAAACACTTAACAAGTATGTATGTTTAAATATGATATTGAGAGAAGAAAAGGATAGGATGTGAGGAAGGCAAGGATAGAAAGGAGACATAAAAAACTAAAAAAAAAAAAGTCTCAAAATTAGTTACCTTAAAATTATATAGGTATAAATCGGTAATACTGATATTAAAGAATTTAAGACAAAGAGGTTGTGAATTAAATAATAAATTTCTGGATTAAGTGTGTACACAATGGAAGATAAAGTCTAATTATCAAAGATGGGTAAATATCTGGGGATTAACAGAACAGTAATTAAGTCTTACAAAAAACCAAGGAATAAAAAAGGACCAAAAAGTCAGGAGTAATAACAAAAAGAGCACACCCATATACACACCTAAAATTAAAATTATGAGAGGGAAAAGATTAGTAGAAAACAATTTATAAAAAATTAAAAATAAAAATGTTAAACAATATTCTTTGATTTTTTCGGGGGTGTGTAGAATGGGAAGACCCTGTTTGTCCCCTGTGTCTGTAACCATTCTCTTGGTGTTTGGTTTTCCTGTGGCTTGATTGTTTTTTTACCTGAGTTTGTTTGACCAGGCAGAAAAATTCTCTGCATTACCCAGGATTTTGTGAACCACCTCCCAGGCTAGTTCAGTGGGAGGGAAAACTGCTTTGAGTATCACAAAAGAGGGAGATGGCTGTTCTCTCTAGTTTGGAGATGCTGTGATGAGGCTAGGTTGAGGCCTTTCAGCAAACAGTAGCTTTTAACTGAGGGGCTAGCTCCTGAGATACTCACAGAACTCAGCCTGGAGCCATTCTCAAGGTTTATGTTTACTGAATTTCAATTGATTGTCTAGGCTGCCTTAGGGATGGGAGGAACCTGACTCTGTTTACCTAGTGAAGAAAGTCACTCCTCTAAGGGTGGGGCTTCCTTGCCTAAGCTGGTTGACTTTCCCTTGAGTGGAGGTGAGCCTGACAGTTCAGGTCAAGCTCCTGTGACCTCCTAAATGATTCTTGTTTTCTTCCAATGCATGAGTTGGAGATAGCTGTTCAAATAGGTCTTTGTCAGTATCAAAGATATCTCTCATGGTGGTGGCAGGGAGGGGAGGCCTTCCCTCTTCTGCTCCCTGGGAAGGAGTGAGGATGTCAGGGTTCTACTACAACCAGAGTCTTGGTTCCTGGACCGTCTCTGGTCTGTGATCTGCAGGATGAAGATATCTGCTCCTTGTCATTTCTTATTGTTGAGTAGAATCTGCTCGCCCTCTGTGTCTGGCTCCTTTGACCCATGACTCTGTGTTGTAGGTATGGTGGCTATAACCACTGGCCCTGCTGCCACAGCCGCCACAGACATGGCTACCAGCACATGCTTAAATCTGTCTCCTTGTCTGGATTTTCCCTCTCTGGTGAAACTCTCTGTACTATGATGGCACACTTGGTGTGATTCTGTAGTCTAGGACTGTTTACTTGAACATTAAACTTGCTTTCTATGCCGGAGCTTGTTTAGCCTCCAGATTCTCCTCTGCCATCTTCCTCTGAACACATTTTTGCCACTTATTGAAGTATATCTGATATTTTAAAGTACATTTGTCCAAATATAAAATAATTTAATCAATCATTTCATTAGGACAATGTTGATCAGATTTATTTCTAGTAAATCTTAACCCTCAAAATAAATGAGAGCATGCAGTGTCAGTCTCCTATTAATATGACAAAATACTTTATAAAATTAACTTAAAAGGTGGAAAGATTAATCTTGGCTTCTGATTTTATACATTTCAATTTACGTTTCTTATCCTCATTGTTTTGGGTTGGTGGTGGTACAATACCTGATATCTGGAACATGTGATGGAGTATGTGTATTCATGGAAGCCATGAAGTAAAGAAGAGGAGGAATAGGATTGAGAAAGTGAGAAAGAGGAGGAGGGGAAGAGGGAGATGGAGAAGGAAAAGCAGGAGGAGACAGAGAAGTAAAAAAGGAAGAGGAAGAAATGACTTTGATCTTAACATCCTCTTTGATCACAAAATCTTAGTGACCAAATCTTTATGACTATGCCCACTTGAAAGGGTTCATCTCTGTATGGCAACATAGTGAAATCTAATTATTAATCGTAATCCTTTATAATTTCAGATTTAATTTCTAGAGTGGGGTGGTAGATCTTTCTATACAATTGCAATAACTTCTGTTCCTAAATATTAGAGATGGTATTTGGCATAGAGATGGTTTGGTTATACCATTGTTGGAGAGATGAATGAAATATTTTGAGTGCAAATACATTTTATTTAACAGATAAGGAAGCTTCAAGAGGTTTCATTTTGTCACCTTCCAAAATGACTATTTCATATAACTCATAATGACTTGAATTTTTCATAATTTTATGGCATTTCCATTCAAGTATTTGTCATCTATAGTGAGGTTCTTTCTTTCAAGTTGAAGGAAAAATAAATACTATCATGATCTTCTAATTATTCTATAGAGAGTAGGTATAATATGTATTTCCTACCATTCAAAAATAAGTTATCTTCAAGTCTATAGGAATAATTGGATAAGTGATGGAATATCTTGCTTCAGTTACTTATATTGAGATTGATTCAATTTCTAAAAATCACTATTGACATAAAATACATGAAATTCAGTGTTACTCTGAAATGACTTGGTAATCAAACCTCAGAAATACATGACCAGTAACTAAGATTTTTATATACTCAAAAAATGTATGGGGCTGGGAAGGTGGCTCAGTGGTAGAGCACTTGCCTTGCATGCATAAGTCCCTGGGTTCGATTCCTCAGCACCACATAAGCAAAAATAAAAAAGCTGGAAGTGGCACTGTGGCTCAAGTGGTAGAACGCTAGCCTTGAGCTGAAGAGCTGAGGAACAGTGCCCAGACCCAGCATTCTGGCCTCACGACTGGATCCCCTTCCCTAATGTATGAATCTACATTTTTATGTCAAAAAAAGTTTAGGTTAAAAAGAAGAGTAAATCATGTGACCACAGTAGATAATATTTACTTTAATGAAAAATTGCCTGACAGAGCATTCAACTTGACAGAGCCTATTGCTTTTAGCTTACATGAGAAATTTGATTAACAATCACTTTTTTGCTTTTAAATAATAGATTAATTCAATTTGTCCAAAGATTCTGTCATTTAAACCTTTGAGTGTATATTTTTTTCATAAAAATGAAAACTATTTTTCACATTGCAGGTTCAAGTTTAATAACTAAATAAATATCTAAGTGTTAATTTGTTAAATTAAGCCTCTAGAACTCAAATAATATGAAATTCATTTTATTCTTAGATATATTAATCCTGTGCTAAATATGAGTGTCTCAAGCTTGTAATCCTCACTACTCAGTAAGCGGGTGTACAAAGCCAGCCTTGGCAAGAAAGTTTGTGAGACACATCTCAATTAAACACACACACACCACAAGACCCACACACACACACCACACACAAGCCAGAAGTGGAATTGTGGCTCAAACGATAGAGCAACATACTTGAGGGGGAAAAAAACCAAATAAAAACTAAAGGATAGGTCTTGAATTAAAATCACAAGAACAACATACACACACACACACATACAATATTAAGTCTAAATGCTTATTTTGATTTGAAGAAATAAACAATATTATGAAAAGTAATATTTGTTACATATCTTGCAATGTTTGTGAAGTTTTTAGTACAATTTGTCTTAAGATACATCATAGGTTATTTAAATTAATATTAATTTAGTTAATATTTATAACTACTCATAACACCTTGGAGTACAACAGTTGGTATTTTTTCCATAGCCATAAGAGATATTCTGAGTAAAAGAAAGAGAGGAAGATTGGAAGAAAAAAGAAAGAAACAAAGAA
The DNA here is from genome assembly GCF_024711535.1 of Dipodomys merriami. Classification (NCBI taxonomy): domain Eukaryota; kingdom Metazoa; phylum Chordata; class Mammalia; order Rodentia; family Heteromyidae; genus Dipodomys; species Dipodomys merriami. The sequence continues at coordinate 930,202 of NW_027203960.1, read as the reverse complement.
AGATAGAAAGAAAGGAAGGAGAAAAAGAGAGAGAGAGGAAGAGATGGAGGGAAGGAAGGACGAAGGAAAGAAGATCAGAATGAAGGAAGGAAGGAAGGAAGGAAGGAAGGAAGGAAGGAAGGAAGGAAGGAAGGAAGGAAGGAAGGAGGGGAGCGAAAAAGGAAAGGACAAAACCATTTAATTTATAAAATATATTTAGCCCAACAAAAACTTCATATAATGAATCCTTTAGTAAATTCAAGTTTGCAATTTTCACTTCTTTGCATGTTCTGGATGGATGAATGTAAGCAACAAATGAAGGATCATAAATAACCTCGTGAATCTGTTTGCATCTGTAGCAATATGTATGCAAATCTTTTTAGAATTTTTTTACATCACCAAATAAATATTTGCCAACAATTTACACTTAGGTATAAATATTCTAAAAATTGATTAAACCAAAGGATGTCAATATGTTATATAATGTGAATACAAGGATTTGTAGTGTTATTAATATTATATTCTTAATGTTATATTAATTATTAAAATTTTATTATGTATTTTATCAGAGAAATTAGCATGCTCTGAATTTGGTGTCTGAGTCCTAATAGCAGAAAGTAATTAAAATCAAACAGATCTGTATTTGTTGGCTCAAATGAATATTTCTGAAAGCAATTAACTCATCGGAGATTGTTCAAATACATCAGAAGGTCCTTAAAAAGGCTGTGCCACATTTACATGATTACCTATGATGTGATTCAAGAGCCACTAAACAATCATATTTCACTTTGCTATCACTATAATTATTCCCATTGTAAAAAGAATTATTCACGTAAGTTACATGATATAAGTTTGTCCTTAAGTTATTATCATCTATGAAATAATATCCAAATGATACTCTACACTGAGTTAAAGCAAAAATTGCGAAGTGTATTGGACTATGTAACTCCTTCCAGATACACATGTTGAAATTCTATTCCCCCTTCTGGTGATATTAGAACCAACCTTTCAGAGATGACACTACAATAATGATAGTGATGAAAGAAGCCCAATATAATTATTCTGCCATGTGAACGTCCAGCAAGTAGATTATAATGAACCAGAAAGTGGACCCCCATAAGATAAGGAATTGTTTGAACAACCATTTTTATAATTAATATTCGAGCTTCTAGCATATGGGTAATATACTCCTGTTGTTTTTAAGCCACTTACTTTGAAGTATTCTCTTATAAAAGCCCAATGGCTGACAAAGGCAAAGTAATATTTAGTTAATATCACAAATTGTGACAAAAATATTCATAAAATTTTATTATTTGAATTTTATTCTCCAAGTCTACAGGTTAAAAATATTTTTAAATGGGAAGTGAATTGAGGTTCAACTCTATTCATCTATCATAATTAATTTTTGAGTATTTTTATTATCTTTAAGTAGTTGTACATTCACTGAGTTTATGGATACAGTGTATCTTGATCACTGTCACCTCTTTCAACATTCTCATCCACCCCTTCCAATCAAGCCCAATCCTACGTATCTCAATATTATGTTATGGAATCACTTGCCATTTAACAAAGCAGTTTAGGTGTACAGTGCACCTGGAATTGTGTTACCACTTCAACATCTTCACTCCCATTTCACAGTACCTTTTCCTTTGTATATTTCAATTCTTGGAAGTATACAATGGATTCTTGCCTGTATACTATCCTTTTCACCTTCAATTTCCTACCCCTCACATATTGCCCCCCACTGTCCTCTCTTCCAGTACATATTTATTGGTAATTATTTTTTGAGTTGTGACTTATTCTTTTAAGAGAATTATGGAATTTTCACTCTCCATGACACTTCAGATAATTCATTTGTACCTCCTTGCATACTATCCAGTGTGTTTACTTTTATATTTATAGGCACCTTCTATCTACCACAAATGAGGAAAATCATGCAAGCTAAGTTTCTCTGAGTGGGCTTTATTTCACTTAATATTATTTATAATTGTTTCATTTCCCTTAAGGATGGTGCAATATTATTCTTTCTGATGGATTAACAGAATTCCATTATGTACGCATATATATATATGTATATATACATATATACACACATATATAATTGTAAATTGGGATCAATAACATTAGGTATATATAATATATATATGTATAATTTATATATACATATGTTATTCTTTCTCTCTTTTTACAATGAGAGGCATCTGGGCTGCTCCCTTATGTTGGCTAGAGAAAATAATGCAATAATGACCATGATTTTGCTGGTAGCTTCAGTTTGGTCTTGTTTCTGCTCCATTGTATAAATGCCCGTTAGTGGAATGCTGGATCATAGGTAGCTCTCTATTCAGTTCTCTGAGCAATTTCCATAGTGTTTTCCAAAGGGATTGAACAAGATTACATTCCCAACAACAGGGTAATACAGTTTCTTTTGGGCCACATTTATCAATAACTGTGATTGTTCGATTTTTCATAATGACATTGTTACAGGGGTGAGATGAATCTCAGTGTTATTTGGATTTGCATTTCTTTTATGGAGAAAGATGTGTCTATTTGTCATTCTTACTTCTTCTTCTAAGAAGTATTATCCCATATATTAATTGGGTTCTTGTTTATTTGAGGGTTTATTTTTGTTGGGTTTAACTTTTTGATCTCTAAATATGGGTTAATTATGAAATCAATTGTCTGATGCTTAGCTAGTAAAAATCTTCTTCCATTCTGTTCTCTTTCTATATATCCTGCTAACATTTTCCTTTGGCATGAAGAAAATCTTCAGTATGATGCAATTCTATTTACCCAGAAAAAGAATGATATTACACCATTCATAAGGAAATGGAAAGACTTGGACCAAACTTATATTAAGTGAAGGAAGATAGACTCAAAGAAATATAAGTTGCCTGATTTCTCTCATTTGTTGTATTAGAATGTGCCTCTAATTCTAAAAGTAAAAACACTTGGATGGTAAAAGAGAAAACATTACACTTGCACATGATAAATTATAAGGGATTCTAAACATTTATACAGTGAGGTCAAAGGAGGATGCCTTTTTAAGAAGATCACCAAGGGTAAATAGCTATATGAATATCATCATATAAAATAATGTTCATTAAAATAATCTCCAAGAAATGACAATGAGAGTTTTTTTTATTATTTTGCTTTTTCCTTCTGTGTTCTGATGCTGTATTTTTTATATTTCTGCACCTTTTGTCTCATATGTAAGTTTGGAAAGTGCAATGGGGAACACAGAGATGGTGAGACACAGAGTTAACAAATACAGCAGTGCTACTCAATAGACACTACATTGTAAATGAACTATACAACTTATGGGGGAGGGAGGTTGAAAGGGAAAAACTGGGAGGATATGAGGGAAGAGGTGACACTGTTCAAAAAGAAATGTGCTCTCATTATTTCACTTATGTAATGGTAACCCTTCTGTACATGATCTTTACAAATTAAAAATGGACCTCATAAACAGGCCAGAGTAGCTATACTAATATTAGATAAAATATGCTTTAAATTAAAAGTGGTATGAAAGTAAAAAAGAGACAAAGAAAGATATTAAATATTCATAAAGAAAACTCTCCATCACAGGGATATAACAATTTTAATTATCAATGCCTTGAATCCTAGAGCTCCCAAATTCATCAGACAAATACTACTTACACTAAAAACATGCATACATCCAAATACATTGTTGGTTGCTTGAACACATCATTTTTACCTCTGGACAGGCCACCCAGGTAAAAACTTAGCGAAAAACTTCAGAGCTAAATAATTGCATTGACAAGCTATACCTAACAGATATCTACAGACTATTTCACCTAACAGCTTCACAATACATATTCCTCACAGAAGCCCATGGAACATTCTCCAAAATCGATCACATCTTAGATCACAAGGAAAGTCTATGAAAATCCACAAACAAAAATGAAATTACTCTTTACATCTTGTCAGACCACGATTGGACCAAATTAGATCTTGACATCAAAAATCATCACAGAAAATTCTGAAACTCACAGACTGAATAACACATTGATAAATCATCAGCGAGTCACTGAAGAGATATGAAGGGAAGTTGCAACGTTTATGGAATTCAGTAGAAGCGAACATACAAAATACTACCACTTCTGGGACACAAAAACACTGGCAATACTCAGAGGAAAATTTATGTCTTTGAGTATGCATTTCAACAAATTAGAACCATCTTGAATCAGCACTAATGATGTGGAACTAGGTCTTTGAGAAACAGGAAAAGCCAAACCAAAAACTGGTAAACAGAAATAATACAAAGTAGATTAAAGAAATAAATGAATTAGAGTCTTAAAAATGTACAATCATAATTGACATTTATCTACTAGTAGCTCACATATTTGCCCAATGAATGTCAACCTACCTATTTTCAGAGATAGTCTCAACCAGCTAAAACCAGTGAACAAAACAAACTTCTAGGATTCTAAGAAACAACATTTTTTGCCTTTTTAAAATAAATTTACTCTGCTTTTCTTATGAAGGTGATTTATAGATGGATTACAATTACATGAGTCAGGTAAAGAGTACATTTCCTTTTGTGAAATGTTTTCAGTTCCCTCACTTGTTTCCAGTCTCACTCTCCTGTCCCCACCCATGTGTTAAATAGTTCACTTTCATCAATGTGCAATTTTTTGCTCTTTTCCCTAAAGCTCTGTGCCCACCCCTCACCTTCCTGAAGATGTACAATAAATATATCAGGCATAAGGTTAAGAAGAGAGAATTATCACAAAGTATAAAAAATAAACAGAAAACAAAAAGTTTTCTGTTTCCATATCTCATAGTTTGTTTGCATATGCATATCTTGTTATATAAACATAATTGTTTTTTATCAAAAAGTTAATTCAGGGATTAAGGTGTGATAACATAATTTTGCTTTCTATTTAATAATGCTTTTTATTTTAATATGAAAGTTGTAAGTAACACAATTCAAGTCCTAGTGAAATTTATAGGCTTAGATTTAAAGTTAAATTTTCAAAATGCCTAATATTTCCATTTTGGCAACCAAAATGAAAAACAGGCATGTTTTATCCTCAAGAATGTCATTATTTCATATGTAAAAAAGTAAACTACATGTAATATTAATTCAGTGGAAATGAGCAATCAAATAATTATGCAATGCATCAATTCCATAGATTATGAAATTTATTGATAAAATTAATAAAACTTCTTTTAAGTAGATTACTTAAGACATGAAACAATGATAATTTTCTTTTCTAGGTGAAGTTGGTATAGAAATTAGAGTTCTGTGTGCTTGATACGTGTCGATTTACACACATGATTGGCTCATCTCTATGTTATTTGAAGATAACTGAGAACAGGACTAGAATAAAAAAAATCACGCAAATGCTTAGCTGTATTTTGTGACTAAATATCACTTTATTTTATTTGAAAAATCTGGTAAATGTATTTAAGTCGCATCAACAATAATGAGAAATAAACAGCCCATATCTCCTTAAAAGACAATAAGAAAAAAGGAAACAACAGAAAAAAATTGAACTTCATTTTGCACGTGGTCTTTGTATATTTTGGTGCTTTGTAATTGTGGATTATGTGACTATCCCATGAATTTGGGCTCAAATCAGAATGGCTATTGGAACAAAATTTCAAAATGTAGAGCAGCTAACACAGCTGTGCAGTTGTTTGTAGGATTCAATACATTTGCAGCTGGACATCAACTATACAAAGGAAATAATTCTACTGTTTTGCAGGCAAGAATGTGATGAAAAGCATACTTTTATCTTCTTAGATGAAATAAGAAGACCACACTTTAAAAGATGACTAAACGATCATCCTTTTGAATAACAGTGCCATTTTTTGGGGGGGGGGTCCGGTCGTGGGGCCCGAACTCTGAGCCTGGGCGCTGTCCCTCAGCTCTTCAGCTCAAGGCTAGTGCTCTACCACTTGAACCACAGTGCCACTTCTGGCTTTTTTTCTTTTTGCTTATGTGGTGCTGAGGAATCAAACCCAGGGCCTCATGCATGCAAGGCAAGCACTCTACGATTGAGACACCTTCCCAGCCCAAACAGTGCCATTTTAAAGGCATTCTAGATAATTCAAGTCCTGCATTCCTCCACAAACATTAATGCCATTCACAAATCATTGCTGAAGGGAATTTCCAGTTTTATTTGATATTTCAAATTGCTTAGTAGTAACAGAAAAAATAATTCAAGTTGTTGAGAAAATTTACTTTAGAATAAGCAAACAAATCAGATTCAATTCCATAGCATAACCTTTACGAAAAAGGAATTAAGGAATATGGCATGTCCTTTGTAATTTAATATGAATAATTAGGGCAAAATGCCAAAAACAGACTCTAAAAAGAATTCTTTGTTAAGATATATTAAAGATTACCTACAGACAGGTAATTTTACTTACATTTTCTATTATATGATAACATATTTTTGTCTGCTAATCAGAGAGACTCAAAATTATTTTTAATTATGATATGAAAAATGCATCATCATGAATAAATGAAATCAGGGAGTACATGGCTCGAGAGCTGGTTGGTTCTGTTAAATGTTCTCATTATTTTGAATTTCTGGTGTTTTTGTATGTGTGGAATTATGAATGTATTTTATGTCTGGGCAGGAAGATTGATTATTAGATCATTGTCTGATACCCAATGTCAGGAACCTAACCTGAGTGAAAGTGGTAAATGTGTGTGTGTGTGTGTGTGTGTGTGTGTGTGTGTGTGTGTGTGTGTGTGTGTGTGTGTGTGTATGTGTGTGCCTGCCAGTCTGTATTTAGAAGGAAGTGTCTTATTTCTCTCAGGGTGTATTCTATTAGTTTTATTACATTAATGACAGCAGATAGACGTAGTTCACATTTTCAAACTTATGTTTATATTCTTTTGATTGCATGAACAAACTAAAAATTTATGTTTGGGGTATGAGTTTTGCGGAAGGTCAGCTGAAAGTATAAACATTTGGAATCTTGAGAAAGATATCAATGACGATCATTTCAGTATAGAACAATTTTAGACAACACTTGCAAGGATATGTCATCCTATATGAAAATGAAACATTTATTGATTTTTCCATAGCTACAGTATTCTATAAATTTGTAGGACAACAAGTTAAATTATGGAAACATAAAAGTAATGTGATTATTTATTTCATACAGTTTTACATTTTAGTTTTGTCAAGTCAAAATATCATTTAGTTTTATTGTATAGGAAGGAAAACCCTAAATATTATAGTTTGTTCCATATTTCATATTAGGAAGCTTTCTTTGTATCAATAAGTTTATTTCTTTTGTTTCTGCTTTCCTATTCATAATTCTGTTTCTCATAATAGTTTTATAAGGAATTTTTCTTTCTCCCAATTTGGGGCTTGAACATAACTCATGCTCTGTTTGCTACCAGTAGTCAGTCTACTATTTGAACCATGTCCCAGCCCAGAAATTTTTGTAGTTTATTGGAGATAGAACCTCATGAACTTTCCTACCAGACAGAAAACCATTATCCCCCAAGTCTCATCTTTCTTAATCACTAGCATTATAGAGATGAGTCATGGACCCCAAGAGTCAATGACTTTTCATGTCTTATAGAATACACATGTTTGCTAGTAATTGTAATTATAAATTACCACAGCTTGAGTGCATTAACACTGTAAATACATTTCCTCTGAGTTAGTGGAACTAAAACTCCAAGATCAGAGTTTGCTTCTTCTGAGTCCTCTTTCCTTGGCATATTCAAGACCTTCTGCTTCTCTTGGAGGAGACTTCAACTTCAATGGTACCATTGAGATTCTGTTTCCATATGCAGTCACTTTCTAAGACAATAAGTTTTTGATCTTTAGTATGATTTCAGTGGGACAGTATCCAACACATAACATATTACTTAATGGATGAAAGAAAATTTCTAATAGGAAATCATTTGTTTGTGGCATGGAAGTTATGGTTATACTTTTTAAAAATAGCAAAAAAGTAAAGGCTTTATTAAAGCTTGTTAAACGTGTATGAAATCTTGACCTTAGACATGCCAAATTCTTACCCTGGCACACACTTAAATTTCTAGGGGAACTGGAGGATTGAACCCAAAACCCTATACTTGTGAAACAGCCACTACTACTACCATATCTGCAGATTATAATTGGATTGCTTATTTTGAGGCAGTATCACTATGCCTGGGTATTCTTGGACTGTGGTCCTCCTAACACAAACATAAAACATTGCACCCAGCAAATGGTTAGAGTATCTGAAACTTCATTTTGTGTTTGGGCTTGCTTGGAGCTGGAATTCTCTAATCTCTGTTTTCCAAGTAGATAATATAGATTTGAGCAACTTTATCCAGTAAAAGTATGCAATTTCAAAATATCTTGATAGTGCCTATATTTGTGCTTAATATATAAGCTAACCATAATTTTCTCCCTCTTTTGTTTAGTACTCTGAGTTAAAAACATTGACTTTCTTAATATACATGGCTTTGTTTTGGATGAAATCCTATCACAATAAAAAAAATCCCCCAAAGTTTATGTCAAAAATCATGGAAAAGAAGGCTTCTGTTTGGAAAAAAAAACACTGATCCTTAAGTTATAAATGCAGTATATTTATAGTGTTCGTCAATACTTTCTTAAGTATGAGGAGGAAGGCAGAATTGTGAAAGATGTCAGGTCTCTGTAGAAATTCTGTAGTTGTCTCTTCATGTTATCTTCCTTCATTAAAGCTTGCTTTATTAAAATGCTCTGGGTGTGGCTCATTTTATGCCAACACAAAATATCAAAAACCAATGACATTTTCACTGAACAAACATTCATTAAAAATCAAGAAATTATAAAGTAAAACACCATGCCATTTTTTTTGTCTGTCATGGGGTTTGAACTCTGGGCATGGGCACTGTCTCACAGCGCTTCAGCTCAAGGCTAGCACTGTACCACTTAAGCCACAGTGCCGTTTCTGGTTTTTAGGACGTTTATTGGAGATAAGAGTCTCACAAATTTTTTGTCCATATAGCTTTCAACCACTATCCTCAGATCTCAGAGCCATGAGTAGATAGGATTACAAGCATGAGGCACCAAAGCCCAGATCCAAGTCAATTTTTAAAAAGCAAGCTTATTGAAACTTCTGGCTTTTTCCAATAAACAAACTTATTTTTTCAGCATTAATTTATAACTATGAGTTATTTTTAGATGTAACTGGGATTTTTAATAGATTCAAATATAATTTTTACTATTACTCAGTATCTCCCAAATATCCACTATCATTAACTTTGCACAAAGTCAATAATTACATACTATCTTACACAGTATTATTACATTCTATAATGCATATGGTGTGAAATGAAAATAGTTCGGACAATTTCATATAAATTATTAGGTGCTATTTTAACATTATAAAATCACAACTGTGTTTTTAAAATAAGAAAAAAAGATTTTAGTGTTAAAATCTAATATGAATGTGTAGTGTGTCCCCCACCCCCCAATACTCTGGTTTCTCTTCAGATCGTACAAATCTTTCGCCTTTTACTAAACCAAAAATTCTGAGTACATACAGACAAAATTATTTTCTTTTCACTAAAGACTTTGAAGTAATATCATTGGAAATAGTGAGGCAAATGGAGGAAGAATTCAACTCACATCCAACAATGTCTCTGTTATTTTGCTACTCCTCCACTAAGACCTGCCCATTCACAGTTGTCATAAAAATTCAAATGTCTCTCTTAGAATTCTATTTGAAAATCTTCTAAATCACTGATTCTATTTGTACTTTCTCTTATATGAAACAAAATAGAAACACAAAACAATTGAAATAAAATGCCCACATATGTTGAAGTCACCACAGCTGGAAAAACAATCAAGAAAGTGGAACTTCCCCAGGAACAAAAACATGTTATGTACAGTTTTTTAAAAGTACAAAAACCTCAAATACATGTTAATTTGAGTAGAGCTATAAGGATAACTGTCTCTCAGAAATAAGTTTGTTTTAATTTGTAATTAAGTTCATCTGGGTGAACCTAATATAGCAAATCCCTTGAAAGGATCACATTGTTTAAAACAAAGCTAACTGTATATGAAGTAAGATCTGCACATATTTAAAAGAAAAAATGCTATAGTATTAAATCACAAAAATCATGACATACTTAACATATTCATAAATGCAATGAATAAGTCCAATCGTATCCATATTGACAACTAAATATAATTGAGTTAACAAGCACAAAATATGCAAGTAATAGAATCTGAGCAGTTTACATGAGTGTACCAATATAAACCTACTCTAAATTACACTGTTTGTAGAAGAATGAACATGGGTTATCTAAAGGCAAACATCAGCACTTTATATTAATGAAAGTAAAAAATCTCATGAAAAGAGAATAGTAGCTTCTGGAAAATGCAATTTTAATAAATGGTGGTCAAAATATTTCTAGTGCTGACAAAATTGCATACCTATTTAGTGAGATCGAGAAAAGACCCAAGATACTCGAAGTGATTTGAAAGGTTGGCAAAGTAGCAGGGTACAACTATAACATTATTTTGGATGTTGACTCTGGCATGGAATTCAAATACTCTTTGATCTGACAAATGAATATATGAAAGAACAGAACTTCTCCAACTAAATATCAAGACCTAACTAAACATATAATCAGAAAAGTCATCATGCAAACCTTATTGCAACCTGGATAAAAAAAAATCAGTCATACTGATTCTGTATTTATTGTAAATGTTGATTTTTTTTCATAAATTATTTCCTTTAGCTTGCATTTTTAAAACATTTTGTTAAGTGTATATGGTTAACTAATTTTGGATTTCTTCTGCAATTTAGTTCTGAGTATAATGTCTCACTTCAGTTCCTAACCGATGAAATGATGTTGTTCACAAAACAAATGCTCATAATCACTGTTTGTAATACACAGAATCTCATAAGCATGACACCAGTAAGCAGAGGTTAACATTTTGATATCATGGTCTCATGACTGATGAGGCCTATCTGCATGAGTATACTTGTACCTAGATTCCTCAGCCTAAATTTAGCCACTTTTAAAAAGTGTCACCTTTATCTGTCACCTATCAGCGATTAAACCTGAGTATAAAGCCTAAGGAAAATGATAAGGTAAGAATTAAGCTTTTCTGGGTTCACTGTATTTGATGTAGGTATAATTTGTGGAGGGGAAGGGAAAAATTGTTTAAATATGGATACAGGTGGACCCATTGCAACAATGAGATGTACAAGTCGTTATGTCGAAAACGAACTTTACAACTTTGGTGCAGGGGGCGGGGTGGGGGGAGCGGGGAGGATTGTGCGGGTTAGTGGCGGGGGAAGGATGAGAAGGGATGGGAAGGGGAAACAAAGGTGCGGCTACGATGCTTGATAAGAAATGTACTCATTATATTGCCCATGTAATTGTAACCCCTCTGTATAGTATTTTCACAATAAAAAAATAATTTAAAAAAAGAATTTAGTTTTTCTGGATATAAAGTAAACAAAATGAAGCATAAACTAAATCACTGGTTTAAAGTCAAACTATTTCTCCAAAACATTCTAAACATTTCCTTACAATGCGTATTATTCTCAAGAAGGGAATGGGTAAAGTGAGAAGAGGACTAACCAAGCATTGTCTTCAAATATACATAATTTGGATTTACCTCTTTATTTCACTATAAGCATTTTTTATTTGAAAAAAACCTGTTTGAATATTTGATTTCCAGATCAGGTATAATATATCCTAGTTGCATACACCAAACTACAGTCAGAAAATGGCATATAGCAATTAAGTAAGAAAACATATTCAATAAATAGCAAAAGTATATACCTATAGAGATAATATTTTGAAGAATGCATTGAAAATATTCTAATATAATAATTAAGTTGATTGAACAACTTCACATTGACAGCAATTAACTAGAATACTTTAATGCTAATTGGACAAGATTATCTTTCTAAATGAGCAAAATATATTTCTCCTTTTACTTTGTCAAGGAATTAACTGAAAAAAAGAAATTAACATATGAATCTATAACAACTGGAATGAATTTTTGTCTTTTTATTGGAAATTTTAATTTCACAAAGTATTTTTAATTGTGTTATACACATATGTCCACTTAGTGTAGCTTGTTAAATTTTATTCCTGTTATTAATTTCATCACCCTATTTTTATACTTACATTTTATTATGTGATCATACTAAGTTATAAAGTATTTGAACACATTAACTCCAAACTATTTCTCTTCATCTCCTCATTCACTATATTCCAAACTGAATAAGTTACATCTTTTTGTGTGTGAAAATACTGTACAAAAGGGTTACAATTACATGGCCAAGATAATGAGTACATAGCTTTTTGGGGGGAGGGTGTGTGGTCGTGGGGAGTTAACTCTGGGTTGGACGCTGTACCTCAGCTCTTCAGCTCAAGGCTAGCGCTCTACCACTTGAGCCCCAGGCCCACTTCCAGCTTTTTTTCTTTTTGCTTATGTGGAGCTGAGGAATTGAACCCAGGGCCTCATGCATGCAAGGCAAGTGCTCTACCACTGAACCACCTTCCCAGCACCAATGAGTACATGTCTTTTTTTAATGTGATATATATTTTTTTATTTTTTATTGTGAAAATACTGTACAGAGGGGTTACAATTACATGGGCAAAATAATGAGTACATTTCTTATCAAGCTTTGTAGCCTCCTCCTTTATTTCCCCTGACTATCCCTTCCCATCCTCCAATTGCCCCCCCACCCAATACTTCCAGTTCCCCCTCCTGCCCCCGCCATGCCACAACAAAATTGTAAAGTTAATTTTCGATATAACGACTTGTACATCTCATTGTTGCAATGGGTCCACCTGTATCCATATTTAAACGATTTGTTTTTCCCTTTCTCCTCCACAAATTATACCGACATCAAATACAGTGATAGCAGGGGTTATACTTTGGGGGAGGGACATACATAGTAACAAAGAAATGATCTTATCAATGTGTTAGAAACAATCACATGAAAGAAAAAAAAACAACATTTGAATACATATCCTAGGGTTCATTTCCCTAACATCAACTTATCTGACGTTTTCTGCTTGACTCACACATATACTAGATACTGCAAATAAGGGAAATCATGGGACCTTTCTTTCTTTGGGCTTGGCTTACTTCACTTAATATAATTTTTCCAAAACTTTCCATTTCCTAACAAATGGGGCAATGTCATTCTTTCTGATGGAGGCGTAGAATTCCATTGTGTATGTATACCACATTTTCTTGATCCATTCATCTACTGAGGGGCATCTGGGTTGGTACCATATCTTAGCTATAGTAAATAATGTTGCAGTAAACATAGTCATGCTGTTAGCTTTAGTGTGGTCTTGTTTGTAAACATTTGGGTAAATACCCAAAAGTGGGATTGCTGGGTCATAGGGGAGCTCTAAGTGGAGTATTTTGAGGACCCTCCATACTGCTTTCCAAAGTGGTTGAACAAGTTTACACTCCCACCAACAATGAACTAAGGTTCCTTTCTGCCCACATCCCCTCTAGCATCTGTTGTTGTTAGAGTTCTTGATTTTTGCCATTCTAACTGGAGTGAGGTGGTATCTCAATGGTGTTTGGATTTGCATTTCTTTTATGGCTAGTGAGGATGAGCATTTCTTCATGTGTCTATAGGCCATCCTTCTTTCTTCTTCAGAGAAGTTTCTCTGTAAGTCTCTACCCCACTTATTTATTGGGCAGTTGTTTCTTTGAAGATTTGTTGTTGGGGGGCTGGGAAGGTGGCTCAGTGGTAGAGCACTTGCCTTGCATGCATGAGGCCCTGGGTTCGATTCCTCAACACCACATAAGAAAAAAGCCGGAAGTGGCACTGTGGCTCAAGTGGTAGAGCACTAGCCTTGAGCTGAAGAGCTCAGGGACAGTGCCCAGGCCCAGAGTTCAGGCCCCACAACTAAACCAAAAAAAAATTAAAAAAAAAAAAGATTTGTTGTTGGGGGACTTAATTTTTTGAGTTCCAGGTATAATTCAGATATGAGCCCTTTGTCCGTTGTATGGCTAGTGAAGATCTTCTCCCAATGTGTGGGCTTTCTATTGATCTTGCTAGCTGTGTCCTTTGCTATGCAGAAGCTCTGCAATTTCATGCAGTCCCATTTATACAACCATTCTTTAATTTGTTGTGTTTCTGGGTCTCTATTAAGAAAATTTCGACCTGTGCCAAGGAGACCTATGGTTTCTTCTATTCCATCATGAACTGTTTTCAGAGTGTCTGGTTTGATTCTGAAATCTTTGATCCACTTGGAGTTGATTCTGGTGCAGGGTGATATATAAGGATCTAGCTTTAGTTTTCTACAAGTACTTAACCAATTTTGCCTGGGCCATTTACCGAAGAGGCTGTCTTTCTTCCATTCTACTTTTTTATCTCCCTTGTCTAAGATTAGATGACTATAGGTCTGTAGGTTCATTTCGGGGTTTCCAATTCTATTCCATTGGTCCTGAGGTCTATTCTTGTGCCAGTATCAAGCTGTTTTGATCACTATGGCTTTGTAGTTGAGTTTGAAATTTGGTATTGATATTCCTCCAGCATTGTTCTTTGTTTGAGCATCGTTTTTGCTATTTGGTGTCTTTTATTGTTCCTTATGGATTTTTGGATTGCCACTTCAATTTCTTTGAAGAATGAGGTTGGAATATTGATAGGTATCACACTGAATTTGTAGATATCCTTGAGAATTATTGCCATTTTCCTGCTGTTGATTTTTCCAGTCCAGGAGCATGGGAGATTTTGCCACGTTTTAAATTCTGTTTGATTTCCTATTTCAAGTTTTTAAAGTTTTCATCATAGATGTCCTTCACTTCTTTGGTTAAGTTAATTCCTAGGTACTATATGATTTGTGGTGTTATTACGAATGGTGTTTCTTTCCTAATTTCAGCCACACTTTTCTCATTATTGTCATACAGAAAAGCCATGGATTTTTGAGGGTTAATTTTATACCTTGCTAATTTGCCAATGTTTTGAATCAACTTGAGTAATTTAGGAGTGGAGTCTCGGATTCTTTAACTACAAGACCATGTCATCTGCAAAGAGGGAGAGTTTTACTTCTTCTTTCCCTAGTTGGATCCTCTTTATGTTTGCTTTTGTCTTTCACTGAATCTAGGCATTCAAATACTAGATTGAAGCGAATTGGAGAGAGTTGACATTCCTTGTCTTGGTTCTGACTTAAAATGAAATGGCTTTAGTTTTTCACCATTAAGTATAATGCTGGCTGTAAGTTTGTTATTCATAGCCTTTAATGTATTGAGGAATGTTCCATAGATTCCTACTTTTTCCAGAACCTTCATCATAATGGGCTGTTGGATCTTGTCAAATGCTTTTCCTGCATCTATTGAGATAATCATGGGGTTCTTATCCTTACTCCTGTTGATGTGATGAATCATATTAATTGATTTGCGTATATTGAACCAGCTTTGCATCTCTGAAATGAATCCTGTTTGATCGTGGTGTATGATTTTTTGGATGCATTGTTGAAGTCAATTGGACAAAATTTTGTTAAGAAGTTTTGCCTCAATGTTCATCAACGAAATGGGTCTATAGTTCTTTTTCTTTGTTGAGTCCCTGCCTGTTTTGGGGATGATGGTTATGATGGCTTTATAGAATGAGTTTGGTAGTGAACTTTCTATTTCAATTTCATTGAAGAGTTGGAGGAGTATTGTTGTGGGCTCTGCTTTGAATGCCTTGTAGAATTATGCTGTAAAACCATCTGGTTCTGGGCTTTTCTTAGATGGGAGGTCTCTTATTGCTGTATTTCAATGCTTGATATGGGCCTGTTAAGATGGTTTTACTCATCTTGGTCTAGTTTCGGCATGTAAATATTTCTGCCAAGTTCTCAAACTTATTAGCATATAGTTTTGAGAAGTATTACTTTATAATATTCTGAATCTTGGTTGTTTCTGTGCTGATATTTCCATTCTCATCTCTGAGTTTATTTATTTGGGTGTGTTCTCTTCTTTATCTCATAAGATTTGCTAAGGGTCTCTTAATTTTTTCGAAGAAGTAACTTTGTTTTGTTGATTTTTTGTTTTTTGTTTTGGATTCTAATTCATTTAATTCTGAGTTAATTTTAACTATTTCTCTTTGTCTACTGTATTGGGTTGTATCTTGCTGCTCTTTTTCAAGGAGGCTCAGATGTCTCATTAAATTGTTGGTTTCAGATCTTTCCAATATGTTGATGTAGGAACTCAAAGCTATAAACTTGCCCCTGAGTATTGCCTTTGCTGTGTCCCAGAGGAGCTGGTAATTTTTGTGTTGATTTTTGTTGAATATAATGAGCATTTGAATTTCCTTTCTAATCTCTTCCGTGACCCACTTGTGATTCAGCAGTGTGTTATTCAGCCTCCATTTGTTATAGGACATTATTTGCTGGCTTTTAGTGTTGAGTTCTAATTTTACTCCCTTGTGGTCTGAGAGAATGCAAGGTATAACTTCAATGTTTCTGAATTTGGACAAGTTTGCTTTGTGGCCTAAAATATGGTCTATTTTGGGAAATGTTCCATGTGTTGCTGAGAAAATGTATATTCTGATGCTGCTGGATGAAATATGCAGTAGATGTGTGTTAAATCTAATTGGTCTATGCAGTTGTTTAGATCTGCAGTTTCTCTGTTGAGGTTTTGCCAAGTTGATCTATCTAGTTTGGATTGTGGTGGGTTAAAGTCCCCAACAATTAATGTCTTTGCATCTAAGTGTGATTTGAGGGAAAATAGTGTTTCTTGGATAAATTTTGGTGCTCCTTTGTTTGGTGAATTGATATTTAGAATTATAAAATCCTCCTGACGGAGAAATCCCTTAATTAGTATATAGTGACCTTCCTTATCTCTACTCACTAATTTTAATTTGAAGTCTATTTTATATGATATTAGGATTGCATCTCCAGCCTGTTTATGGGGGACGTTTGCTTCCAGAACAGTTTAGCAGGGACAAGGAAGCATAGATAAACTGAAAGATAAAAATTGTGAAGATTTTAGGACACAATCAGGGTAACAAGGTCATGTGTGTGCAAACTGGGTACCCAGTACTAGGGTAGAAGCAATTGGCATGGTGGAGTGATGTAGTGCAGAGCTCTGCGTTTGCCTCTCCAGTTTTGGCTGTTAGATCTTTAGGGAACTACCTCTAGCAACTCATTACCAGCTTTTTGTGTTTAGGCACGTACCATGCATAAATGTCTACTCCAAGTACATTGCATTCTTTGACATCAGCTATAGGATCTTTGCCCTAAGCATCCTGAGAGACCACACTCCACAATGCTGCAGAACTGGCTCCACATAGTGAGCTTCAATCACCTCATACAACTCTCGCTGCTCCTTTCCAGTGTCAATTATCATGGTAACAAGGGATCTGAGATGTGTTCAGCAGCAGTGGGAAACTACCATTTCTTACCCTGGCATTCTGGGAGCTCCCTAGAAATGGGCAAGATCACTTGCTGGTCTTCCAACCTCTCCTTGTGGCTCTAGATAGTCAGACTCTTGTAATTCAGATGGGTTATTTTGATGTCCAGTTGGCCTCAAACTTGCTCTGTCTTCTCTCTCTAGGTGCTCATCAGCTTCAGCTGCCTCTCCTTTTCCCTCCAGGTAGTTCGCTTCATCTCCACATCCTTTGAATTGTGCTTCATATCAACCTGTAGTTTTCACACCAAACCCTTCCACATTCTCATCTACATCTCTAGCTGTGAATCTGGCACAACAATCTCATGTAAGTTCTTTATCTGCTTATCAAGATTTGAGCTGGAATCCAAGGTGGTACTAGCTAACTGAGAACACGGGAAGCATCTTAAATACTCCCCTGCCATTCACTGCTCATTGAGAAAGATGTAAATCTGTTGTGGTCAGTCTCTCCTTTTCCATTTCTGGTTCAGCAGAATAAAGTGAAGTCACAGTGGAGCTACCAGACAGCTGCTATGCCAGCAAGTGAGCCAACCAATGATAATTCAGTGAGGGGATACTTATCAAATATACTAGGGTAAATGCACATATTTGTAGGACACTAAGGGCTATCATCAAACTAGTTATTTTATGTCCCAAATAGCAGACCAATCTTAGGCTCTCCCCTACATCTTCCAGTTCTGAAGTCCCTGAGGACTTCTAAATACAACTCACAGCTATTAACATGGGTGAATAGAAAAGTATGGGTTAGTATTCTGAGGGTGTACTAAGGTGTTGTTTGTCATGACTACCATGAAATCAATGTCCTTTCTCTGACTTTCACCATATCTCTTTATTTGGTATAAGTGGCAGATTTCTTAGTGTGTCTTTTTTTCCTGTTAGTTCAGTGCACAGGTTAAAACATTAAGCATGCCAAAATATGGGTTTCGATTGTTCTAGGGGACATTTTGCATCCTGTCTTCCAAGTAACTCTCTTCTTGAGCCCTCATATGCATATGCTCACAGAAGTGAATGTCTCACAAACCATGGAATATAGTTGCTCAATGATGATTATCTCACACAGATACTCAAGCAGTTTGGGTCTGTAGCCTTTCTAAAAGGCCTTGGACTAGGTACTGTGCGCAACATTGACAGTAATTACTCAGAGCAATACCACTGACAGCAAGTGAACCTTGATTACTATTTAGCCCTTAGTGGTCCTACCTAGGGTATGAACACATGAAGAAACCCTGTTTAGACTATTGTACAGTGTCTCCAACAATGAAATCATTTTGAGCCTAGGAAAAAAAATCTCTATTTGTAAATCAGTACACATAAGAAGCAGATGATTCCCCATACTCAAACTCCAGGAGAACAGAGTGTAAGGATGTCTACACAGTTGGGAAATATGATTCTGAGGGGTGGGAAGGTATGAGTTAGATAGCCAAGAAGTAATTATAAGTTTCTGAATTCCTTACCTAACTTCTGTCTGCCCCTCAGGTTCAATTCAAGAAGTTGTGGAATGTTTACGATCACAAAATGAAGTTTTTAATCCCAGGCTCAAACTCTAAGCATTCTTCTTACATCTTCCCACCTGCCCTGATGTAAAGGGTTAGAAGGGCAAAGGGGAAGGGAACCCCATGCTCAGGAATATAAATGGAGCTTACAAGCCACTGCAGTCTCTGACTTTCTTCGTTGAAGGTAAAATAAAAGGCAGCTTGAGTTTCTAAGAACTCAAGGCTTCTAGGCTATATGGCTCCTTCAGAGCTTCTTTTCCTCCTCCTGTGTTTTGAGAGCAGAATTTATTAAAGTGCTTCTGTCTCTTGGGGCAATCTTTCTCTTTACACAATGCTTAAAGTACACAATAGGTGGAAGCTGTCATTAAATTTAAAAAAGTATGAAATAGCACACAGTGTGTGCTTCCCGTGAATTCCTGGACCTAACAAGTTTCCAATTCTGAAGACAAAGAGATTATGGGTGAGTACTAAAAACCGCCCCTGAATGGTGAACCTAAAACACTTTTCCCAAACCAGGTTCTGTCCAGTACAGTAGTTACCACCTATAATCCTTCTTATTAGGATGGCTTAGATATACTGGATCAAAGAACTTATAGACCATGCAAGACAGAAAAGTCTAAGATATTGAGTCCCAAAAGAAGAAACTGGGCCAAGAAGAGAAAAGTTATCATTGCTGGAAAAGGAGGACTTAATTAGGAGAATGTTTCTCTGAATACAGACATGGGTATAATTATCACAAAGTTCTAAGTTGTGGCTCATCAAGACAGAAACTATCAAGTCAAACCTCACTAAGGCTAAAAATAAAACTTACAAAAAAACTATTTGGATTTCCGTAGTAACATCTATTTTAAGGAGAGAGAGAGAGAGAGAGAGAGAGAGAGAGAGAGAGAGAGAGAGAGAGAGAGAGAGAGAGAGAGAGAGAGAGAGAGAGAGAGAGAGAGAGAGAGAGAGAGAGAGAGAGAGCATGCTGTCTGAGATTATGTATGGGACAGAATTGATATTTAAAAATCATCATATTGAAACTATCCTTTAGTTTTCCCATTCAAGTCTGGTGGCATTTTAGCTCTACCACTGGAAACACTCAATTCTTGCTTTCTTCTGGTTAACTGGAGATAAACATGTAATGGATACATCAACCTGGGTTGGTTTCAAACTATCATGTTCAGATATGAGCCATTATTCTCAGCCCAGTATTTCCAGTAAAATACTTAAACTTTCTGACTCTCAGCTTCTTCCTGTGTGGAAATTGAAAAGAATTACTTTGTGGACCTTAGAATCCGGTGGGAGTTATGACTGGGTGCAGGAAGCATAAGTGTTCAGGATGTTTGGATAGAGTCTGACACTCTCATAAAACTACTGATGTTTATATAGAAATGAATTCCAGGAATAGGAAACAAGATGGATTTTTCTGTTCTTTATCCATTTATGGGCACTGAGGGAGCCACAGAAATTCAAGGAGAACAGGGAAACAAATGCAGCAGTTGTACTCTGTAGATAATATGTTCACAATGAGCTATACCTCTTGTGGACAGGGACTGGAGGGAAAATTAGAGGGAGCAAAGGAAGTGATGAGATTGTGAAACAAGAAATGAACTCATTATCGACTTATAAAATGGTGATCTGTCTGTACACTACCTTAACAATAACAATTTAAAAAATCTGAGTTAATGATCCTCTCCTCCAGTTTTTGTAGGGGCCCATAAAACTCAAGCCCACCTATGGAATTTTTGAAGGTCACATTATATGATAATTAATGTAGAGCCAGAATCTCTTAAGAAATGTTATAAAAAGTATTTCATTCTTAGTACTTGTTTCTCTTTGAGTGGCGATTCTATATGTTGTTGTCAGAGCTATTTTTTTACTTTTTGTTTTTAGTACTTGTTAGGTGTTGACATCCTTCTTAAAGGTTTGCAACAAAGGTCTGCTATATCTTGGCACTCTGCCCCTAATTAAAATGGTAATCAGCCTATGAAATTAATGTTCTTCTGTATGAGTTTTATTTATTGATTTAGTTTGTCGGAGGTGGTGAAATCTGGGCCTGATTGCCATACCTCAGCTCTTCACCTCAAGACTAGTGCTTTACCAGTTGAGCCACAGTACCACTTGTAGCTTTTTCTGCTTAGGTGGTGCTTAGGAATCAAATCCAAGGTCTCGTGCATTCAAGATAATCTGTCTACCACTGATACACCTTCTCAGCCCCTATGAGTGGTATTTTTGTGCACGGTCTATCAAGGAAATCACTGAGCAAATGTATTCATTTGCCACTAAACATGTTCAGAATTATGAATTATCTGATATTTTAATGAATAAAACTGTTATCATTGATACTAGGAAGTGTTTGTCTCTCCATACTAAAAACATGCAGGAGGGTATTTTAAACTAAAACTACACAAGAAATTTTAAGATCTTGTTGCTAACAAACGTGTCCAGGTATTATTACATTAAACAGAAAATTCAAAATGGTTTTTCTTCATGAATACAGAAATCAAAAGTCTTATAATACTTATTTCAAAAAGCAAACTAAAGAGGAAAATCAGTCAGGAGGTAAAATTTATATTGAATGTTAATATTTTAAGAGGAAAAGGAGATCCTAGATGGCAGAGTAAAGACAAAGCAATATCAGAGCCCTATATGTTCAATAATAAATGAGAAGCTTTAATTGCAAAATTGAGCTGGAACGAGCACATCAGGCAAAGGCAAGCAATCAGAATCTACCACCAACAAAAAAACACCATAATGTATATCTCAGCAAAAGGAAATAAGTTTCTTATCCTTGATTTCAATGATACACATAACGCCCCCTATACTCACACACACACACACACACACACACACACACACACACACACACACACACACACACACACACACACACACAGGAATGTATGCAACAGCTCAACCTACTAACATCCATTCAACATGAATCAAAGATCTTCTTATAATATTTGATATTTTAAATGTTTCAAGTCTTGTAAATAATTGATAACAGATGCATAAGCAAATATTTTTGGAATAACACTCTGCTATGGAAATTAAAGTTTATGTTGGTTATAACTGTAAGGTCTGCACAGGGACACCTCCCTCTCTTTTGGCTGCTTCTGCCCAGTATCTGTTACCTAGGTAACTGGCAGACCTTCCTGCTAGGTCACATCCAGATCTAGTGTGGCCACACCTTTCCCCCACCTTGCCACACCTCTTTCTGTCCCTGGCCTGGGTCAAACCTCTTCCTTTCTTGCCCTCCCTTCCTTTTTCAGCCATGTTTCTCCACCATGCATGGTGGGGACAGCAGTTCGGTAAATAGACTTTTCCTGCCTGAATAGCATGTGGTGTTCTCTTCATCGGCTACCTAATGAAATCTACCTATTTAATATACCTTACAATAACTACTTAAAACATCTCTGATTCTTGAAAGAATTATAAAAGATTCAATCTGCATTTTGGGACTATATTTCTACCAGCTATTCTGCAAAGGCTTAATAAGAATTTGTGAGATCCAATCTTACATACCAAATTAATGCAATTAATATACATGTAAGTGAAGTGAAAGACAGTGATCAGAGACCTATGCTGCCTCCAATCAGCCGGCTGCACACTGCACCTTTGATTCTTCTGTGCCAGACCCACAGTTGTCTTTCCCCAGAGCAGTGGCCCTGCTGGGGTTGGGGACGGGGGCTGTGTGGGGAGGAGGCCAAGAGGTGGTTGGGGCTGGAGGCAGTGGAGAAAGTATGGGAGACCCTGGCAGAGGCTGTGAAGGGAGGAAGGAGGCAGTAGGCCAGCAGCTCAGGCACCATCAGCCCTAAAGGCAACTGGGTTCTGGGGAGTGTCTATGAGGTGCAGAATTTGGGGTGAATCCGCTGGGGCCTGTTAGCTTGGTGAGGAGAAGAAGGAGTCTCAAGTGCCACCCAAACAGACAATGAGAAATGAGACACCAGTGCCTAAAGAATTTCAAGAACAAAGGCAGGGACTTATAGGTAAACTCTGGGGGCAGGGAGGGCAGCAACGTTGGGGCTGTGGTTGTCATGCCTCTGTGGACGACCTTGGAAGTGAGTGAGGACCAGCTCCACTGTGGGCTAGACCTCTCTCTCACCTTGAAGCAGGCACCAGGAATTGCCAGCACAGCCTTAGTCTGCCCCATGGAGCTGGCCTGCTTTGGGTGCTGCAGACCGGGCAGCTGCTTGGAGGCTATGAGCAGGAGAGCAGAAAAGCATGTCTGGTAGGGCCTGCTCCATCCCAGCCAGGCCCAGGGCCACTGGGGAAGTTCAGCTCTGGATCAGGACCAGGCACTGCTCCCCAGAAAGGTAGAGCCTCTGGAGACCTGCAGAGTGGACACCATGTGCGGGTTGTGAACTTCCTTAGCATGGCTGAGGAGTCTCGATGGAGAGGCGCATTTGTTCCTGTGCCTCCCCCATCTTCTAGATTCCTGCTCTCCTCCTGCCATGTCCAACTACAGGAGTCAACTTCTCTAAGCAACTGAGAGGCCTTCCGGGAGATGCTCACAGGGCTTTCCATGCTGCTTCACCACGCATGCAGGGCTCACAGGGTGCCATCCTCCAGCCAAAGCTTACCCCCAATTCAGCTTGGCCACCCCTGCTTAGGGGACCATGAACTGCATTCTTACACAGAAAGCCAGGGGTACACAAGGCCATCCTGCAGGCCAAACCATCTTTTCCTTCCTCCTGCTCAGATGTGGGGCAGCTGTGGAGCCAACTGCAACATCACATTTGATTATCTAAAAGGAAGAGGAAAAATGTGTCATTGTCCCAGATATAGCTGCCCCTGGGATTTTTGTCTTGTGCTTAGATAAGGATCCCCAAAGTCCACCTAGGAGCCAGTTCCGATGCAAGCACACAAGCGTCATTTATTGAAAGCTCGAGCCTGGACTCACAACCGTCACCATCACAGTGGGTCAGAGTTGAAAGCCCCAACCCTTCAGTTAACAGGGTTTTTCTACAGTATAGGGTTGAGGTAAGGGGGTTCCTACCTTGGCAGTTACATGATTAGTTGACATTTAGTGACTGAATCTTGTAACAATCGTATTGGCTAGTGTGCACAGGCTAAGCAGTAAGCATTTTTGGTGCCATGACTGGCCACAAAGATGCCTTTCCCTTTCTGATTAGCACTGAGCACACAAAATCCTGGAATCTTTCAATTTCCAGAATTAAACTTCCCCTGACATCCAAGCACATTCCTGGCATTAATTGCCATGACCTATTAACAACAGTTTTTTTTGTTCAACACAGTATTCTAATATAAGTAAAGTACATGAATTAAGAACTATTGTTAGGTATCACTTGGAAGGAGCAATAATATATTCCAAGTATGGGTTCTTTCTTTTGCATTTACTAGCTAAATGACTCTTTTCCTGTCCTGGGGCTTGCACTCAGGGACCATGAACTGTTCTTGAGCTAGAAGTCTATCACTTGAGGAAAAGCACCATTTCCAGTGTTTCTTTTTCTGTTTATGTGGTGCTGAGGAATTGAACCCAGGGTTTCATGCAATGAAGCCATATTCCCCGAGCCCTAAATGAATTTTTTTCATATTAATAATTTTTGTGTGAAAATACAGTACAGATGGGTTATAATTACATGAGTAAGGTAATGAGTGCATTTCTTATCAAGTATTGTTGCCTCCTCCTTTGTTTCCCCTTACCATCCCTACCCATCGATCCTCCCATCCACCCACAAAGTTGTTTTTTTTTTTTTTTCTTTTTAATTGTATTTTATTTTATTTGGGAACATACTGTACAGAGGGGCTACAATTACATGGGCAGGATAATGCATACTTTTCTTACCAAGCATTGCAGCCTCCTCCTTTGTTTACACTTCACTTCCCTTCCCCGCCTCCCCCCTCCCCCCACCCAATTTTACCCCCCTCCCCCCACCCAATTATACCCCCCTCCCCCCCCCACACCGACATTGTAAAGCTGGTTTTGACATGACATTTTGTACTTCTCATTGTTGCAACAGGTCCACCTGAATCCTTAAACGACTTGTTTGTCCCCATCTCCTCCACATGTTATACTGACATCAAATATAATGAAAGCGGGGGTTACACTGTGGGGGAGGGACATACAAAGCAACAAAGAAATAATCTTGTAAATGCGTTAGAAACACATGCATGAAAGAAACGAAAACATTAAAATACATATTTAAGGGTTCATTTTCCTAACATCACATTGTCTGACCTTTTCTGCTTGACTCATACCTATACTAGATATTGCAGATAAGGGAAACCATGGGACCTATGCTTCTTTGGGCCTGGCTTACTTCACTTAATATAATTTTTTCCAAACCTTTCCATTTCCTAACAAATGGGGAAATGTCATTCTTTCTGATGGAGGCATAGAATTCCATTGTGTATATATACCACATTTTCTTGATCCATTCATCTACTGAGGGGCATCTGGGTTGGTTCCATATCTTAGCTATGGTAAATAATGCTGCAATAAACATAGTTGTGCTGGTAGCTTTAGTGTGGTCTTGTTTGTAAACATTTGGGTAAATGCCCAAAAGTGGGATTGCTGGATCATAGGGGAGATCTATGTGAAGTCTTTTGAGGAACCTCCATACTGCTTTCCAAAGTGGTTGAACAAGTTTACATTCCCACCAACAATGAAGTAAGGTTCCTTTCTGTCCACATCCCCTCCAGCATCTGTTGTTGTTAGAGTTCTTGATTTTTGCTGTTCTAACTGGAGTGAGGTGATATCTCAATGTTGTTTTGATTTGCATTTCTTTTATGGCTAGGGATGTTGAACATTTCTTCATGTGTCTATTGGCCATCCTTCTTTCTTCTTCAGAGAAGCTTCTCTTTAAGTCTTTCGCCCACTTATTTATTGGGCAGTTGTTTCTTTGAGGATTTGTTGTTGGGTGGTTTAATTTTTTGAGTTCCAAGTATATTTTACATATGAGACCCTTGTCCGTTGTATGGCTAGTAAAGATCTTCTCCCAATCGGTGGGCTTTCTATTGATCTTGCCAGCTATGTCATTTGCCCTGCAGAAGCTCTGCAATCTTATGCAATCCCATTTGTCCAACCTTTCTTTGATTTGTTGTGCTTCCGGGTCTCTATTCAGAAAATTTCGACCTGAGCCAAGGAGACCTAGGGTTTCTACTATTAGTTGTAAAGTTCCCTTTTCAACATAACGTCTTGTTCCAATGGGACTTTCTTAAGTTGGCATTACTTTTTCTTTCTGTTAATATGTATTATAATTTAGGTCAGGTGGTAGGAAAGGAAGTGGAAAACAATACTATGTCCAATAAAGCTGACCTCCTATTACATCACTAAGGAAGTAGTGTTAAGACCTGCAGAACTCATAGGTTGTTGCATGTGACATTACTATGTAAAACACTCTTAATGAACATCTCAGACATCCATAACATTCTGCTTCCATTTCTAAGGTCAAGAGCCAAATATCTATGCCTTTTATTGATTGGGTGTTTTTTCTAGGAAGGAAGAAGGAGGATGTGGTAGGTGATGATGGAAAAATATGTATATTAGCACCCTGTCCAAATTTTTTGCAGTTTATTTATTTTTGTTTTTTATATTATTTTTTATTGTGAAAATACTGTACAGAGGGGTCACAATTACATGGGCAAGATAATAAGTACATTTCTTATCAATCCTAACCTCCTCCTTTGTTTCCCCTTCCCATCCCTTCCCATCCTCCCCCTGCCCCTCTAATTCTCCCCACTACCCCCCCCAACAAAGTTGTAAAGTTCATTTTTGGACATAATGACTTGTACATCTCATTGTTGCAATGGGTCCATCTAATTTAAGTTAAATAAAACATGATTTGTAAAGTGAAAGTAATTTATGGTTTCATTGACTGTTTTAAGAAAACAATTATGCCTTTTGTTTTCCATTATATTTCTGTGGTAATGTGTAATATTCATGATTTAACTGGTAAAATTGATAACAGTTATATTATATCAAGTTGATTCAAACTTGTATTTGAAAATTGCACACTTAACACAAATATACTTCCACTTTCCTCTACCACATAGTTAAAATAATAGTAAAGCAAAGATTGGTGTCAGCCATTCATATGTACAATCCTAGAACTCAGGGGGCTGAGACCTGAATATTTTAGTTCAATGTCAGTCCAAACAGACAAAAATGTGAAAACTTATCTCCAATTATCCAGCAAGAAACAGAAGGTGAGCATGTGACTCAAGGATAGAGTGTCATCAGCCATGAGCAAAAAATACAAGGGAGACCATTAAACATCGAGTTCAAGCACTAAAAATGACATATACACACAAGAAAACAACAAAATGTACTATGATTATCAATAATGAAGACTAAATAGTAAAAAAGATCATGAGAAATGTGTAAACATCTGGAAGACATAAATCATTTGACAGAATTTTGATTCATAAGAGGGAAAAGTCACAGCGTCATTTGTACAATCTCATTGTAGTCATTTGTGTTGAAACCTGGCTACTGGGTAACATGTGAAAGAGTAGATTGGATTACGTGACATAGGAGAAATTGCCTGTGACTATACACCATCCCACTCTGCAAAAAATTAAAATCATGCTTGTTAATTTAAATAAAACTTATTGTTAGAGACTGTTTTGTCCACACAGATTGCGGTCCTTATTTTGAGGCTTCAGACCAGTGCTTTTGTTTATAACCACTCCTGTTTTACTCCCCTTCCCTTGTGTAGCTATACCTTACTTAGCTGGCACCAAGCCAAGTCTTTGAACTAGACACTCTTGCCTTAATCCCTCCCTTTCTCCATCTACAACTCATTTTACATACTATCTCTGTCTTAGCATTAGTTGTTTTCTGACTAATCCCCATCAGAAAATACTTATATTCATGTAAACCCAGAATAATTAACCTAGTTAGAAACAGGAGAAAGGGTTTACCATTGGCTGAGGCTCTCATCTGTAGGTTTGCTACCTAATAAATCTGTGCTACACTATCTCTTTTTTTCATGGCTTTTGAGCCTGACGGTTGATTTGGTTTGCTGTAATACCATTTATCTAGACGTACTTTGGAAATTTTGACTTATGCCAAGGAGCCCCCGTGTTTCCCCTAACTCTTCCTGTAAGATTCCTAAGGCATCTGGATTTAAATTGAGCTCTTCAATCCATTTGGAATTGATTCTGGTGCAGGAGGATATAAAATGATCTAATTTCAGTTTTCTGTGTACAGCCAGTTAAAACAATTTTTTGAAGAGGCGGTTTTTCTTCCACCCTGTGTTTCTGACTTCCTTATCAAAGATTATATGCCTATAGGAGTAGATTCATTTCTGGATCTTCAATTCTGTTGTATTGTGCTTCCATGGGAAAGAATGTCATTACCCCATTCTGAAGAAATGGAAAGACTGGGGTGGGGGGGAAATGCTATGAAATGAAATAAGCCAGATCCAATTAAATATATGCTGCATGGTTTTCCTCATTTCTAATAACTAGATATGCCCATACATCCACAAGTTTATCTAATAGATAGTAAAAGACAAATAATTACACTTGAATATGATTAACAGCACTCTAAGCGTTCACATGGGAAGAACAAGGGAAGCTATTCTTAGGAGAGGATCACAATGGCTCAATAGCTATGTGCACAGGGTCAGATAAATGTTGCCTATTGCAATGAACTATAAGAAGTAATCATATATATGAAATACATATATCTGTATATAATTTTAAAAGATGTCACAAATAACTGACTTCTCTGTAAACTCAAAAGCAAAATTCTAAATTTAGAAGATAAAATTGAGGAGTTTTGAACACATAAACTAAAATACATAGGGGAAAAGGTGGGAGAGAAAATATAAGATGAAAAGTAGAATAGCTAACTATTGAAGAATTAATAAACAATTTTCAAATCTATACAAGAGAGCTTGGGTACAGCTAAGTTGTAGAACTAGACTAATATATACAAAGCCATTATTTCAATCTCCAAACCTAAAGGTCGAATAATAAGTTAATAAATAGTAATAATACAATATTTACCTGAAATAAATGCTTTTATATTAGAGAGGCCTGAATCCTAAAACAATAAACAAAATACTCTCAATTCTTGTATCCAATGGAATGAAACCACGAATGAAGAGCAAATAGTTCCTTTTTATACTTTCCTTTCATTTTCTGTTTTTTTCTTTTCTTTTTCTTTTGGCACTACTGGTGCTTGAAGGTGCTAAGGCTCTAACCACTTTAGATTACTTTTCAGGTCAAGCCTCCCTTGAGCAATGATCTCTTACCTATGGCTTCCACATAGTGAGTTAACAGGAAAATTACACTATATCTAGCTTTCTTTGTTGTTGTAGTTTTTTTACGAATTTTTTTGTCAAAACTGGTCATGATATCATTCTTGTAAATCTCTGCCTCCTAATTAGCAAGGTTGAGTGTCACCAGTATCAAATGACCAATTGCCCCACATGTTTATCTAATAGATGTTTAGCTAGCTGCCAGTGGCTCACACCAGCAATCCTAGCTACTCAGGAAACTGAGGTCTGAAGATTGTGGATTAAAATGAGGCCAGGATAGAAAGTTCATGAGATTCTTACCTCCAATTAACTACCATAAAGTTGGAAGTGGTACTGTGGCTCAAGTGGTAGAGTGCTAACAGCCAGCAAAGCAGCTCAGGGACAGCACTCAGGCACCAGAACAAACACACTCACATACACACACAAAGATAGATGCTTCTAGTTCCTGGCCATGTTCTTTTTTATCATGCTTCTTTTGGTGAAGATTTTGTGAGTCAAATAATCTTGATGCAAAGTAATAGCTATGGTGTCTTGGGCATGTAGTCCTCAGCTTCATCTTCCTTGCCTGTACAATGAAGAAATTTCTTTGCCAAACTGGTGCAGTGGGAGAATCCAGTTATAATATTCAATGCACAGGTGTGAAAATGTGACCACGTAAATGGAGGGGGTGGGGTTGGGTGAGATAGAGAAGAATAATCAAATTGATGACATCGATCAAGATGTACTCACAAACCGACATATTAAATTAAAACTCCTTTGTACACTATTTATGTACCATTTTGTAAGTAGAAAAAAATGAAACCAGTGCTTCTGTGCAATCCACACATCTTAGGTATAGATTGTTCAAAGCTGTTTCTTTTAAAGAATACAGGACAGAGAAGAGTGGAACAAATCATTTCCAGAATAAAACTGATCAACTCTACCCCAAAGTTAACATCAATAGTGATGTTGACCGTACACCTTTGATTTCATGCACTGAGAATACATTTCCACCCATCCCCCAACCTGGATTTAAATTCAGGGTCAAGATTCTGTCTCCCCCACCCACTCATAGGTAATGCTCTAACATTTGACCCAGAGATCCAATTCGGGCTCTTTTTGTTTAATTGGAGATGAGTCTCATGGATTTTCCTGCCCAGACTGACTTCAAATCATAATCCTCAGACCTCAGGCTTGGTATATACGTGTCACCCATCAGTACCCAGCTTGAGAACTCACTTTTCTACTCTAATTCTCCTCCCCGAAACCTCATAGCCACAATCTTGGGAGAAAAGATTCAGAGAGCCCCCAATTGACAAACTTTCTATAGAATGCCCTGTCCCATACACCTAAAAAGGGAGAAACGCTATCTCTCTCCCTTTGATGAAACAATAGATGTTAGATTATTATATGATAATAATAGTAGATATTATTATAATGCTTTCAATATCTATTCCCATCCCCATTGGTACCAGGCTTGGTTGTAGAACTTACTTTGACAAATGACATGTGAGAATTGATGGCATGTATCTTTTCTGAGCTTTAACCCTGTGGTTTTCAGTCTTTCCATCCCCTGGGAACCTTCAGCATTCAGTCTGGTTCCCAGAATGGACACCATGCTGAGTGGAAGTGGATCTGGAATAGGCTTTGTGGCATGAGAGAGAGAGTAATCAAAATTGTAAGGTATTGCATCCTTGGGGTTGGTTTCCCCAGTAAAATTAAGCTCACATTGAGGTCCCAGCTCTAGGTAGTCTAGGTCTCTTTCTCTCTATTCCCTCCCACTTCCTTCTCATTCTTCCTGAATATTTCCTTTTTCTCCTCAGGTGACACCAATTAGTGAGTCTCCTTATCCTAGAAATTTGTTATAGGGTTAAACATTGTGGCTTTCTGTTTTACATTTTCTCTTAAGTGTTTCTTCACTTTTGTCTTTCTGGAATTTTCAGCCAGAAGCTCCCAAGTGTGATGGATCTACAGATAAAAACCCTCTGCCAGGGCTGGGAAGGTGGCAGAGTGGTAGAGTGCTTGCATTGCATGCATGAGGCCCTAGGTTCGATTCCTCAGCCCCACATAAGCAGTAAAAGCTGTAAGTGACACTGTGGCTCAAGTGGGATAGTGCTATCCTTGTGCTGAAGAGTTGAGGGACAGTGCCCAGGCCCAGATTTCAAGCCCCAAAACCGACCAAAAAAAATTTTTTTACATGAAGTAAGCCAGGCCTAAAGAAGCATAGGTCTCATGGTTTCCCTTATTTTCAATAACTAGTACATGACTGAGACAAGAAGAAACTGTCAGATAAGTTGATGTTAGGCGAAATGAACCCCAAGATAGGAATTCAATTTTTTTTCTTTCTTGTGATTGTTTCTATCATATTTATAAGTTGATTTCTTTGTTGCTTTTTATGTCCCTACCCCACTGTATGCCCCCTGTGTTCACTGCACTTGATATTGGAATACTTTGTGCAGGGGAAGTGAAAAAAGAAATTGTTTAAATTGGGGTACAGGTGGATCCATTGCAACAATGAGATGTGCAAGAAGTTATGTTGAAAAACGAACTTTACAACTTTAGCGGGAGGGGGGTCTGAGGAGGGACCACGGGGTGGGGGTGGTGAGTTGGGGTGGTATAGGAAGGGGAATCAAAGGAGGAGGCCACAGTGCTTGATAAGATATGTACTCATTACCTTGCCCATGTAATGGTAACCTCTCTGTATGGCATTTACACAATTAAAAAAAGTAAATTCCTCTGCCATATCTGCCTTGCTTGCTTTCACTCCCCTCATGTTGGCCTACTAGGAGGCCAAAATAACATGAAGCTCCAGAAACCTTTTGTATAGAATGGGAAACCACCGCATGGGATGTGAGGAGTGTATTACAAGAGATTGGGAACTGAACACAGGTAGAAGGGATCATAGATTCAGCCTCAGCTGCCTTATGAATCATTGCCCAGTTACCAGCTATAAGCCTTTGCTCCAAAATCTATGTGGCGAATCCTGCAATTCTTACTGAATCATCCAAACACAGACTTAGATAGGCATCCAGCATGACACAAAATACACATTTCATGAATCAGAGAAATCGGTACGGGAGAAAATGTGCAGAAAGAACTTCATTTAATCAGGTTCACGTCATTTTTACAGGCTTATAATTTGACTGAGAGAACAATATCAAATTCTCTTAGCCTTCACAAAATCAAAATATCCAAGCAATACACCACTGTAATGAAAAAAATCTTTTTATTAAAGTGAGTATTTGGAATGGGAAAAAATCAAATATTATAAACTTAAAAATTGATCAAATACCAAAAGACAAAGAAAGACACTGATCAAGAACGAAATACCAATATGTTTAGTAAATAAATGAAATGTTTGAGATTCTTATCCACAGAGGAAATACATAGGAAAATAAATAGGAAATTCACTAAGATCCCATCTTACACACCAGAAGAGCTATCACCACGCAAATAAAAGAACTGCTGGAGAGGTTGAAAAAATCAGGAACTGTGTTTGGTGGTGTGGCATTGTAAACTAGTGAAACCCATATGGAGATCATAATGGAAGTTTACACGATACAAAAAACACAAATATCTTGAAGACCATTATTGCAAATTGGATACATACTGAAAGAATATAAATCAATATGAACATATATGTTCATGGCAGCAATATTCATAGCAACCAAGCTGTGTAATCAACCTGGATGTTCCATAAAGAGAGAATAAAGAAAATGCACCTTTCATAGCTATAAACATGTTTTGGTATATAAGAGAAGTGGATGTTTCTACTATATCATTGCTAAATATTTTTGGATAGATACCTAATCTTAATTTCACTGGTTTTGTGGCATTGCGTTTTTTTGTTAATGAAGGACTTCCATATTGATTTCAGAGCAATTACAATAGGATGAAAATATCATATAAAATGTGCATATTAGATAAAAATTTAAATTTATAAATGAACACATACAGATCATCATATAGAGTTTATAATTTGAAGCACTTTTAAGAACGCAACAGTAGGGGGAAAAGACATTGTTAGAAGCTTAATAACAAATACAAATATGAAAAAATACAAAAAAAGGTGCAACTAATTGGTACTAACAGTAACAAAATATTTTCTTCAGGTTTTAAAAATGAAACTATTAAAATAATACTTAATAACATCAAATAAATATGGCATGGAATAAAATATAGCATAGACATATTTTCCCAAAAATTTGTTTTATATTATAACAAATGGATTAAAACAAAATGTAATTACATGTCTGAAGATGATAACACTTTCAAGTGTCATTGATTGAATCCAGCAAAGGAAAGTAACCGACAAGTACAGGGTAAGAACAACCTCGGTTATGGAAGAAGATACTTAGTAGAACTTGGTGAGGAAACAATGTGCTCCTTTTTCCTCATCAAATTAGTACAGCTACCTTTTGAGAGAACACTTGTAATGTAGGCAGATCAGTGGAGTTACTAATGTAGGTAGTAATTTATTTTATTCCCAAATCCTGTGATGTGATTCCCAAATGATGTGAGTGATCCTAGATTTTCTGAGCATTTTTTTCACACAGTGTTTCTAATTGCTCCCAATGCCAATGATTCTTCTGACACTCTCATTTCTCCTTGTTTCTCAACTCAACTCCTGTGACCTTTATTTTCATGAGAAAGAGCTGAAGAAATATGAGGATGGCCTGGTGTCTGAGGTAACATCCACTCCTGTTTAGCGGATCTGGGGAAGGACCACCAAGTGGGCCTCATAATCAGATATTAATTGACCTCTTTGGAAATGGAGAAACTCACTCCCTCAGGCAGAATCTGTCATTCCTTGACTTTCTCTGAAGGGATTTGGTAATAGGGAACAATTCAGAGAATGAGCTTTCCCACCACCTACCACAGCCTTGTCAGAATGAAAAGGAACAAAATTAAAAGTGGCCTCAGTTCCCATCGGGCTAATCAAAGGCCAAGATACCACACATTCCTCCTCATCAGGGACCTTCTGGTAGGAATAGAGTCTGGGCAAAGTCTAAGATGGTGATAAAATGAGACTGGGCCTAAGGAGGACACAAAAGAATGACCCTCTGTTTGACTACAAGTGAGTTGTGTAGTGAGACATGACAACTTCCTTCATATATGAAAATTCACTAAGTGAGTTATATCACTGCCACTTTTCAGGAGATCAGGGTCTCCAAAGGAGAAGTTGTTAAATGTTGTGACTGCCAGTTTGCTCTCTAGGCTGTTGTCTCTCCCACCCCTTCCCATGCCAGGAATGCATTGTTTCTTTTAGGCACTCAACTACTTGTCCTGACTCTTAAGCAGGAATACTGTAGGCGATTCTTTTGCCAACCTCTTGCATTTGAGGTAGAATAGGCCCAGGCACAGCTCATGCCAAGGGGTAGATTCAAGAAAGTGAGTATAAGTTCATATTTGTATTGAAAAACAATCATATTGAAAGAATTAAATGAAATTAATAATTGAGAGATTTAGGGTTTATAGCAGCTAAATTTAAGTAATTAATACTAACACATTTAGAATCATGGATTAGGAAGAGAACAGTGAATAGTTTCAATATAATTTGCAAAAGAAACACCATAGCCAGAACAATTAAAGGAACTATTGGCATAGTTCCATTTACAATCTTAGGAGTGACCTTGGATTGGAGGCTTTTAGAATAATATCTAAAAGAGTGGGACTTGCTTGGCACTGGTGCCTCACACCTGTAATCCTAGCTACCCTGGAGGCTGAGATCTGAATATTATGATTCAAAGCATGTCCAGACAGAAAAAGCCAGAAGTGGTGCACGGCTCACGTGGTAGAGCACTAGCATTGAGCTCAGGGACACTGTCTAGGCCATGAGTTCAAGCTTTAGGATCAACAATCAAGCTTTAGGAAACAAAAATGATAAAAAGAAATAAAAGAAGGACTTAAAGATATGTGATGGAATGAGGCTGATGTGTAACTGTTTAGAGAACCTACAAGGAGACAAAATTTGGAGCCAAATAATATCTATTCATGACTAATCAAGGATGCAAAGCAAATGCCAAATTCCTTTTCTCAAAAACTTGCAAACTTGGGCTGGATTAGTGGCTCAGTGGTGGAATGCTTGCCTGATATGCATGAGGCCTTGGGTTCGATTTCTCAGCACCACATAACCTGAAAAAGCCAGAAGTGGCGCTATGGCTCGAGTGATAGAGCACTAAGCTTGAGCTGAAGAGTTGAGGGACAGGGCCCAGGCCCAGAGTTCAGGCCAAATGACTGGCCAAAAAATAAAAACTAAACTAAACTTCCAAACATATCTTTTCTCATAGTTGAGGAGAGGCTTCTTTTACAGGTATTCTCCTTATCTAGCTCAAGGGGATCAGAACTTCAGTAGAATTTTCCTGTTGAGGTGTAATGTGCTTAACTGTACTGAAGCTAATCATGGCTAGGAAAGTATGGACTGATACGTTTGTTGTATTTTTTCTTATAAATATATAATATTCTCAGGTATTATATGAAATATATTTTATAATAAACAATAATTATACATTTTAAATAATATATTAAATATATTATAATATAACATACATATTAACAGACTTCCTAATTTTAGGGTTAGGAACAAGCAACCTATTAAAAGAAAATTGCTTGAATCTCTGAGTAATTTCTCTACAACAAGACAATTCCACGTTTCATTCTTATTACCCAGAGAGCAACATAGGAAAGCGGTGCCCATGGAGGTGGTTCCCTGGATTTTGGAAACTGTTATTGCATATATATATGAAATATTGTTTTATACTAGTGAATATATCTAAAACTATAATAACAGATAAATAAGTGAACACCTATGTGCACACACACTCAATCACTTTCAAATATAAGAATTTCTTTTCTATGCTGCCTGTTCCCCTACAGAGAGAGTACATGAGTTGCCATTGAATTATCCTGGAAGTTCTTTATCTGGCTACTGTAGCTTCTCATCCTTTGTTCTTTAAGTAGCCAGAGGTTATGTGTTCAACATACTTGTTACAGGCAAAAGTATCCACCCTGACACACAGAGAAACTTGGATTTCAGAAATGCCACAAATAAGTGTGAGGTACACAGTACTTTTCAAAATTGAATAGATTACATATTTATTAGAAAGCTCATAAGAAAAAATATTCAGTGTAGGATGAAAGACTTCAGAAAACTACAGTTTAAATTACGTATAACTGGGTGGAGGTAGCTCATGCCTGTGATATTCGCTAATCTGGAGGCTGGTATATGATGATCACAGTTCAAAGCCAGGTTGAGAAAAGTCACTGTGAGACACTTATCACCAATTAATCACTGAAAACTAAAATTGATACTGTGGCTCGAAGTTGTAGAGAGCTAACCTTGAGCAAAAGACCTCAGGAGCAGTGCCCAGTCCCTGAGTTCAAATTCTGTAATAGGTAATAAATAAAAATAAAAAATAAATTACAATGCTGGGAAGTTGGCTCAGTGGTAGAGTGCTCGCCTTGTATGCTTAAGGCCCTGTGTTCGATTCCTCAGCACCACATAAGCACAAAAAAAAGCCAGAAGTGGCTCTGTGGCTCAAGTGGTAGAGTATCAGCCTTGAGCTGAAGAGCTGAGGGACAGTACGCAGGCCAAGAGTTCAGGCCCCACGACCAGACCCAAAATAAAATAAAATAAAATAAATTACATATATTTTTTTTTACCAACTCTCTAAAAGGAAAATAGGATATGACATATGGCAACATAAGACTTCAAATTACAAAGTTCCAGGGCAATTCCTCACTCTTGACAACTAGGAGTAATCCATATTTAAAAAAATGATGAACGTTTTATACCAAATTTCAAAATAAGTTCTACAAAGTAAATGCAATAAACATGCATTCCACAGTCTAGTAACATCATATGGTGTAAAGAACCTGATTAACTGATTCATGAAAACCAATACTATGCAGTTGAAACATACAATATTTCAGGTGTCAACTTAGCACAATACTTTCAATCTATGATGTCTGTTTGTTTATTATCCAGCCATATCCATCCCACAATGGCAGAAAGCTCTTCCTGAGAAAGTCCAGAGAGCTGTCTACTGTGAGTGCTCAATGTAGACCTGTTCCCATTCTCTATTATTTGGGCATGTGATAGATTGAATATCTGATAACTTGGAAAAGGCACAATTTGGGACTGGCTAAATAACTTTTTCCCATTGAAACATCTAATTTCAAGGCCATTGAAAGATTAGAGATGGTGATATTCTCTTTAAAATTATGTATTCAAAGGAGACAAAGTTATTTAGGCTTTGAAAGAATTGACTAGGAAGTAAAATGCATGTGATTTTTGTTAGCTCAGTAATTCTCAAAAACATAAAATGAATTCAAGTATTTAATATATACCCATATGCGTGCATATATCCATGTATGTATGTATATCCATGTATGTGCGTTCATCTATTTTCTGTGTAGCAAATAGTACAAATGAATCTGTGCAATCACTACTCAAAGGCATGAATAAACAAAGAGAATGAGCATAGAACTCATATTTAGGAATCTATGGCTAGCCAAATCTCTGAAAATCTTTTACATCAGTTTGCATGTGTCACTTACTGCAGTACAGGGACAGTACGACAACAATTGGATACCAGGCAGAAGAAATGAGAAATGAGAGATACAAAGGGTACAATACTCTTTCTGAAGGGTAAATAGGATTTCCTCTGTGTGTGTGTGTGTTTGTGTGTGTGTGTGTGTGTGTGTGTGTGTGTGTGTGTGTGTGTGTGTGTGTGTGTGTGTGTGTGCATTACATTTCCTTGAATCATTTCTCTCTTGAGGGGTATCTGGGCTGATTCAGTAAGCATGGTTGTGCTGAAATATTTACTGTATCCTGGTTTGTAATCTTTCAGGTAAATGCCTAGGATTAGAGTTGCTGCATCATATGTAAGTGGCTAGTTAAAACAGGGGTGAAGGGGGAAAAGTACAAGAATGACCAGGAGAAAAGGGGGGAAGTGCAGAGAGTAATCCAGTAAATATCCTACAAAATTAAGAAGAGTGAAGGAAGAGGTGCATAGAGGAAAGATGCGAATGTTGAAATGGTTGGCATTGAACAAGGTATATTGTACACAGAAACTGCTTTGT
Organism: Dipodomys merriami; assembly: GCF_024711535.1. Lineage (NCBI taxonomy): Eukaryota > Metazoa > Chordata > Mammalia > Rodentia > Heteromyidae > Dipodomys > Dipodomys merriami. The sequence continues at coordinate 892,093 of NW_027203960.1, read as the reverse complement.
TTAATAACTCCTTTGCTACTTAAAATAATAATTAAAAAATCATATTCCTAAAATATTATGCAATTAGAAGAAAACTATGAGAATCTGCTCAGATCACCTCTAGGGTCATTAAATGTTTAGGATAAGTTTTAGAACAGCACTAATGATTCATATCAACTGAAGAAAATTTAATGATTTCCAGCTATTTAAGATAATCATTTTTGGAGATATGGCTCAAGTGGCAGCTTGTTACCTAGTGAACAATGCTGTCAAATATTGAATTCAATGTTGATCTTGAACAAAAGTAAAAACAATCAATAAAAGTCAGGCATTTTCCATGGCACTGGTAGCTCATGAGTTTAATCCTACCATTAATCAGAAGGCAGAGATCTTGGGATCTAAGTTCAATGTCAGCTTGGATAGGAAAATCTGTGAGACTCTCATCTCCAATTCACTGCCAAAGATATATGGAAGTGGAATCATGGCTCAAGTAGTAGAATGCTAACCTACAGCAAAATGTTCATGGATAGAACCCAAGCCTTGAGTCCAAGCCTTAGAATAGTGCATATACAGACACAAAGGAAATAAGTCACTCAAGTTCTCAACCTTCCATTTCCATAATCTTAACTCTAATCCTGGTCAGAACCCTAAGAATAACCTTGATGATAATAGTAACCCAATCCTATAATTAATGGAAAATATATCCTGACAGATACTCATGGTCTTTGAAATGATTTGCACTTTTCTCCAAATCCTACAGATTCCCTGACTTGGACTCTGAAATCATACCCTATTATGAATATTAACCTCAAGTCTTCATATCAGGAAAGCTATCATAGTTTCCACTGATCTTAACTTTTACTGAACTTCCCTATCTCCAAAAAGAAGTTGCAGGTTTACTTACATTATACTCTAGTTCCTAACCCTAACTATATATTTAAACCTTACTAGAAACCTAACTCTAAATTTAACCCTATTGAACCCTGAACAGTAAAATTAGGAAAACTCTGTAATTTTTGTTAAATTTCACACTTATTTTACTTGAAAATGTTAGCAGAAATCTCAGTTTTACCTTATAGCTAACCCTTACCTAAGCCTAAGTCTAACCTGAACTAGAACAGTAACCCTAACCATAGAACTGATAGCCTTTGGATTCTAAAAGCCATAAAAATACATTAGATTTATTCATCCTAACTTTGATTCAACTCACCTCTCTAAAAATAATTTGTAGTTTTACTCGTTATCTTGCCATTTTTTTAACTCTAACCTTAACTGGAATATTGAGGCTAACCCTCACACTAACCATATCCTAATCTTAATATAATTAGCAGTTTCCTATTTCACATTCATCCTAATTCTAACATGACTTGTTATTCAAAGATAGTTCGAGTTTGACCCTAAACTTTCCATTGCCCTAATGCTAACACTAACCACAGCTGCAACTGAAACCTAACTTTCACCCTAATGAGAGTCCAATTCTAATGCTTAAGAAAAATACTCTAGTTTTAATCAGTTTGCATTCTGGAAATGAGTTTCAGATGGCCCTGATTCCCACAAATTTTCTGACTCTTCCTCTGAAGTTATCTTGTTCCCTAACATGAACCATTATAAAATAACTTGCCCTCAAATTCTCTTATCAGGAAAAATACTGTAGTATCCATTGATCCTACCTTTTCTTGAACCCCTGTAGCCTATAACAGTTTCAGATTTACTTACCAGCTAGTTCATTACTAGGTTAACGCTCTTAACCTAAACTGGATGGACATTCCATCAACATTTTGTTATCAGAGGATTATTCAATATTAGCTCTATGTTGATTGATAATGACTGAGCTTGACCGAAAGGTGAGGGAAAACCATCTACACTTCAATGAGGTTCTGACTTGTGTTTTAGAAAGGGTTATGAAAGCTCTCCATTAGAAAACTAGCAGCTGTGCTTCTAAAAATTCCTTACGTGGTTAGTTTCTGATAATGTCTCAATTCAAGTACTTCTCCTTGGAGTTCCATATTATTCAAGATGCTGTATTAGATCCTTTTACATTTTGCAGACATCTCTTGGTGATGAAATTTTAGCTTTTCAAAACTGCTCTCCCAATACCATCCACAAAATGCAGAAAAAAAGACAAAAAAAAGAAAAAAAATTGTTTCTTTTGATAGTGCAAATACTTTTATTTTCCATTTCAAACATAAAATGTAGTAAAACGTTTCATAGCAATTACACTGAACTAGGTTGTGGAAACATTCTAATGTAAATAATATACTGTGTTCAAGTAAAATGTTTGAGGATCCAAAATTTTAATATGCCTATGGTCCTAAAACCAATACCTTACTGATATTGAGTGATAAATACAACTTCCCATAAGTACAGAAGTTTTCCTTGTATCTTTTTAATATATATTTTTATTGTAAAGACACTGTACACAGGGGTTACAGTTACATAAGGAAGGTATTGAGTACATGTCTTATTGAGCATTGTTACCCAATCCTTTGTTTTTCCCCTACCATCCCTTCCTTTCACATCACTCAAATCCTCCCTCCAACCCCCTCTGATAGTATATACACTGATAGGATATTCTCTTACTACTTTGGTTGTTGAGAGTGTCCACAAGAGCAAGCATTCCGTGGGGAGCAGGGAGACACCATATGACATTTATTACTGAGATTTCTGAATGACTTGTTATCACTTGTACTGCATTTTGCAAGTCGAATCTCATCTCTTAAAACGTACCAGTTTTAAGAGGTAAGAGGAGTGGTAAAAGAACTCTTAGAGACAAATACATCTTCAACATATTTGGTTCCAAGCATTCCGTCTAAGGCATATTCAACATCTAGTGAAACTTGTGTTGACTGTAACTATGTGTCTTTCTCCATGTGTGCATTTATACATGTGAATATGTATGTGTGTATTTGTGAGTATAGTAACATACATGTGTACATATATAAGGGCAAATACATATATGCATACATTAATAATATAAATATATACACACATATTTGCATATATATCAAGTGTTCAGTGATTTAATCTATAGTTCCTAACACATTGTCATTCTCACAAAGTGTACATGGTAAATTACTCTGAGGACCTGTGCTCTATGATGGGTATCCTTTGTACTCACTTCTCCATTATCTTGTTTTTCATCCCTGTGAACAACTTCAGTCTACGTTCGATAGGATAGCTTTGTTTCATTACATGTAGTTACTCACTGATACTCAAAGCAAAAGGTTGTTTGTAAAAGAAAAAGTACTTTTAGGTCACAGGTTAAAATTATCTTATCCATACCAATGATTCTTAGAGAGATAAAATTTATAATAGTAATAAAAGTGAAAAGGAATTCCTAGATCTGTTGTTTTACCATTTAGAATGGCAAATAATATCACATCACTGTTGTAACTCTTAAATAAGGCAAGGGTAACTGATTGTCTTTATCATGTTCCCACAAACTAGTGGATCCTGAAGGATATTAGTAGACCACCAGAAATTCTAAGTAGCAGACATGAAGCATGAAAGAGAAAGTGAGGAAATGAGAGAAAGTATAAGAGAAAGAGAAATATCATAATACTGAAAGTACATAACAGATAAATAAGAGCTGCATGAGAATATTCATATGGCTATCTTTAGATACTACATGTACATTTAAAAGTAATTGTTGTATAATAACCCATCAACATAAAATATAAAGAGTTTCATGGAGGTCAGAGAAAGATGGTAGAGGAGAACCTAGAGGCTAAACAAACTCTCACATACAAAGCAGCTTTAGTGTTCCAGTGAACAGTACTAGCCAAGATAATCACACCAAGTGTGCCATCACTGTACACATTGTTTGGCTAGAGAGGGAAGATCCAGGCAAGAAGACAGATCTGAGCACTTGACAGTAGTTGCGGTTGTGGCAGCAGCTACGGCACCCATAGCCACCATATCTACAACAGAGAGTCCAGGACAAAAGAGCAATATGCAGTGGGTGAGAGGATTCTATTGAACACCAACAAGAACTGACAAGTAGCAGATAAATTCATCCTGCAGATCATAGACCAGTGATAGCCAGGAAAAAAGACTCCTGTCTGAGTAGAATCCTGACATCCTCACTCCTTCTCATGGAGCAGAGGAGGGAAGACTGCCCCTCCCCCGCACCAGACATCATCTTTGATACTGAGAATGGCCAGGCTGAGCAACTAGCTACAACTCAGGCCTTGGAAGAAAGAAAAGAGTCATTTAGCAGGTCACAGGAATCTGACTTGACCTTCCAGGCTCAGATGCACTCAGGAGAAACTCACCTAGCGCAAGCAGAGAGAGTTCTGCCCCCCCCCAAAGGAGTGACTATCTTCACTGGGTTAACAGAACCAGAGGATGCCCCTACCTACAGCAGCCTAGACAATCAATTGAAATTCAGTAAACATACATCTTGAGAATGGATCTAGGCTGGGTTCTGGGAGTGTCTCAGGAGCTAGCCCCTCAGGGAAAAGATAATGTTTGCTGAAATGCCCCAACCCTAAACAGAACTTAGCCTCATCATAGCATCTCCAAACTAGAGAAAACCACCAACTTTCTCTTTCGTGATACTCAAAGCAGATCTCCCTCCCACTGAACTAGCCTGAAGGAGGATCACAAAATCCTAGATAAAGCAGAGCATTTTATTGGCTGCTTAAACAAACTGATGTAAGAAATCAATCAAGCCACAGGAAAACCAAACACCACAAGCAGACCAGACACTCCACGAAGAGACTGGTTACAGACAAAGGGGAGACACAGGATCTTCTCATTCCTCACCCCTCGCCCCCCAAAAAATTAAAGAACTCTTTTGGTACCATTTTTTAAATTTTTTAAATTGTTTTCTATTAATCTTTTTTTCTTCTTCTTCTCCTAATCTTTATTTTAGGTGTGTGTGTGTGTGTGTGTGTGTGTGTGTGTGTGTGTGTGTGTGTGTGTGTGTGTGTGTGTGTGTGTGTGTTGTGTGTGTATGATTTTTGAAAAAATCGCTATTGACCTTTGGTCCATTTTAATTTTTTGTATTTTTTGTCTTTCTTTTTTTTTTGTGACTTAATTGCTGTTTTGCCTCATCCCCAGATAAATACCCATCATCGTTTATTAGAACTTATCCCTTATTGTGTATATAATTAATCCAGAAATGTATTACTTAATTCACAAACTTTTAGGCTTAACATTTTTTTGGTCTTTTTATTCTCCCAGGGCTGAGCACCGAAACCAGGGCCTTGCACACGGTGGGCAGTTGCCCTTCCTCTGGGCTAAAACCCCAGAAACAGGCTTAACATTTTAATAGAAGTATTATATCTTTATAACATATAATTTTCAAGTAAATACTTTTAAGAATTTTTATTTTTTAGTTTTTCATGTCTCCTTTCTATCATCCCACTCTTGTCATCCTATCCTTTTCTTCTCTCAATATCACTTTTTAAAGTCACATAATTTTTAAGTGTTTCACTTTTTAAATTTAAATTTTTCTTTTTCCATTTTTGATTTTCTTCTTTTTAATTTCTCTCCTGTCATTCTGTCCAAGCCCTTTCCCTCTCTGAGATTAGGACTTGGTTAAATTTACTTTAACCTCTCCACATACTTCTAATCCTATTTTACCCCACATTTCTCCCTAAACATAATTTTTTCTGATTTGAAAAATTCGTCTTTGCTGTTCTTAGCCCATTAATGCATAGTTGTTTGATGTTGAATAGATTGTATCTGTTGAACTAGGTTGTATCTACAGCCATTTTGACTGTGCAACTACAGGACTTTGGTTGATACTTGCCTTAAAATAGTGTTTTAGAAAAAAATTGGTGTCACTTTCATATCAAGTGTGCAGAACAAGCCGGAAAACAGGAGAAAAATGGCAAGTGTGGGTATATCAACTCTCATTCATGATAATCCAGTGACAGAACAGTTAATGAATAATCTAGAGGAGACGTCCCACAAAGAACTAAAAACTCTACTGGTAAACGTGGTGAATGAAAAGACTGAAAGCTTGCAAAGGACTCAGTTTGAACGTGATAGGGAGAGAGAGGAAGCAAACCAAACAACAGGAATCTCGTGACTGTGAGGAAACTACTCAAAGATTGATACAGTAATTTCGTGAACAGGTTGAGAACAAAGAGAAATAAAGGAATTGCGTGAGCAGGCTGAGAACAGTCAAAGAGAAAGAAAGGAATTGTGTGAGCAGGAGGAGAACAGACGAAGAGAGACACAGGAATTGCGTGAGCAGGCTGAGAGAAGTCAAAGAGAAGTACAGGAATTCCATGAACGTGAGGAAGCTAATCAAAGAGTAGCAAAGGAATTGTAACAGTAGTATGAGAATAGACAAAGATCAATAGAGGCATTCATGGAATCCAAAAACAGACATCTGAAAGAATTCAGAGAGACCACAAAGGGAATGCTGAATGGAGCCCGACAGCAGGAATGGGAATCCAAGTAAACCATAACCAATCAACTAAGTGATTTGAGAACACCAAATTAAGTAAGTAAAGAAGTTCACACAAGATCTAAAACAAAGCACCAACAAAGAATCTGAAGCCTACAAAGCTGACCAATTAAAAGGAAAAGAAATAAAAAACCAAGTAGGAAGATTAACAGTAGGTTAGATAAATGGGGGAAGATGGAGGAGGAGAAGCTGGAATCTGAACAAGCTCTCGCATAGAAAGCAGTTTTAGAGTTCCAGTGAACAGTCCTAAGCCAGAGAATCACACCAAGTGTGCCATCACAGGACAGAGAGTTAGACAAGAGAGGGAAAGCCAAGGAAACACATCAGCTGCCGCTACGGCGGCAGGGTCGCGGCAGCGACCACCGCTGCGGGGTCATACCTGAGACACAGAGAGTCCGGGACGAAGGAGCCAGACGCAGCGGACGAGCGGATTCTACTCAACACCAACAAGAACCGACAAGGAGCAGACATCTTCATCCTGCTTTTTGCAGACCAGAGACGACCCAGGATCCAAGACTCGGCGTGAGTACAAGCCCGACGTCTTCACTCCTTCTCAGGGAGCAGAGGAGGGAAGGCCACCCCTCCCCACCCAGCACCGGTGATCTCCATCTTGGATACCGACAAAGCTCAGAGGAGCTGCTAGTTCCAGCTCAGGCCTTGGAATAAAGCGAGTCATTTAGCAGGTCACAAGAACTTAACGGCGAAGTGACCTGCCAGACTCAGCTCCATTCAGGGAAAAGTCACCCAGCTCAGGCGCCAGCCATTAGAGTGCCTTGCCTCACAGGTAACCAGAGGCAGAGGCTGCCCCTCCCTCTAGCAGCCACCACAATCAATTGAAAAACAGAAACCCTGAGAATGGCTCCAGGCTGGACGCTGTGAGCTTTATCACAAAATAGCCCCAGGGAAAAGCTATTGTTTGCTGAAAGGCCTCAACTCTACCCAGAACCTAGCCTCATCACCACATCCCCCTTTTGTGATTCTCAAAGCAGATCACCCTGCCAGAAAACTAACCTGGGAGGGGGATCTCAAATTCTTGGGTAAAGCAGAGCATTTTTCTTCCTCTTCCAACCAACAGACTTAAGAAACCAATCAAGCCACAGGACCTCAAGCTGACCAGAGACTCCAACAAGAGGCTGGCTACAGACAAAAGGGAGATACAGGATTCTTCCCACTCCTCTCCCCCCCCAAAAAAAAATCAAAAGACTTTTTTTTCTTTTTTTCTTTTTTTTTCTTCTTCTTCTTTTCTTTATTTTGCTTGTTTTTGTTTTTTGTTACCTTATATATATATATGTATATATATATATATATATATATATATATTTTTTTTCCCTTCTAAAACTTTTATTAATCTTTAATTTTTGCCTCTTCTGAAAAAATAATTGTTTTCCAGTAATTTTTTTTTCTCATCTTATAATTTTTATTTTAGGAATATGTGAATCAGCGTTTTCCTTTCTTTTCTTGTCTTCTTTCTCTTTTTCTTTCTTTCTTAATTATCTTTTTGTTTTTTGTCTAGCTCTACTGAACTACTGATCTTTTCTTCTCCCTTTCCCATCCTTAAAGTTTTTCACATCTCCTCTATGTCCCTCCCCTTCTCTGAACATATTCACATTCCTCTCTAAATAGACGGTCTTTTAACCTCTATAATAACATTAATTTTTACGTTTCTATTTTTTTCTGGTCTCTCTTCATTTCCCTTTCCGTCTCTTCTTTTTCTATCTCTCTCTACTTGCATCCTACCCAACCCATTTCCTGCATTGTGATTAGGACATAGTTAACTCTCCCTGTGCCTCCCCACACCAATCTATTCCTATATTTTACCCACATCTCTCCCTAATCCTAATAATTTCTGGTTTTCCAAATTCTTTTCTGCGCTTCGAAGTCCTTTAACATATAGTTGTTTGATGTTGAATAGATGTATCTGTTGAACTAGATTGTATCTGTAGACTATTGACTGTACAAACGCAAACTTAGGTTGATGGTTGCCTTAAGATAGTGTTCTAGCACAAAACTGCTGCAATCTTCATCTCAAATGGGCCGAGTAAGCCGGAAAAACACAAGAAAAATGGCAAATTCGGGTATCTCAATTCCCAATCTTGATAATCAGGGATTAGAACAGATAAAGAATAATCCAGAGGAGAGTTCCCAAATAGCTCTACAAACACTAATAGCAAACATGATAAATGAGAAGTTTGACAATGTACAAAGGACTCTGTATGAGCGTGATAGGGAGAGAGAGGAGGCATCCCAGAAGTTTATACAGGAATATCATAAGCATGAGGAAGCTACTCAAAAACTGATACAGGATTTGCGTGAACAACTTGAGAATACTCAAAGAGAAAGGGAGGAATGGCGTGAGAACTGCAGGAATCCCACCAACGGGAAGAAAGAGAACTGCAGGAATCCCACAGACGGGAGGAAGCTAATCAAAGAGTAATTCAGGAATTGAGAGACCAGGTAGAGAATACACAAAGATCAGTAAAGGCATTCATGGAATCCATTAACAAAGAGCTGAAGGAAGTCAGGGAGACCACAAAGGGAATGCTGAATGGAACCCAACAGAAGGAATGGGAGTCCAAAGAAACCATAACCAATCAACTAAGTGATTTGAGAATAAACAGTGAACACCAAATTAAGGAAGTAAAGAAATTCATAAAAGACCTAAAACAGAGCTTCAACAAAGAATTTGAAGCCATCAAAGCTGACCAATTAGAAGGAAAAGAGATAAAAAACAAAGTAGAGAGTCTTGACAACAGGTTAGACCATGCAGAAGATCGAATCTCAGGGATTGAAGACAGCCTAGATATTATAGAGAAAGAACATACAACCATCCAAGACAAGTCCAAGAAATATGATAGGTCTATCCAACACCTGGAAGAGACTATCCCAGAAATATGACAGGTCTATCCAACACCTGGAAGAGACTATCAGAAGGCCCAATCTAAGGATAATGGTTGTAGAGGAGCACCTAGAAACAGAAGTTAATGGTCTAGGAAATTTGTTTAACAGGATCCTAGCAGAGAACTTCCCAAACATACAAAAAGAGAGGCCTATTCAGATACAAGAAGCTTTTAGAACCCCAAATAGACCAGACCAGAATAGGACATCCCACCGTCATATTATACTCCACACAGGATCAACCCAGACCAAGGAAAAGATCCTTAAAGCTGTCAAGGAGAAAAGGGTAATCACCTATATTGGGAAACCAATTAGAAATCCCTCAGATTTCTCAGCAGAGACAATCAAAGCAAGAAGAGCCTGGAATGACGTATGCCATGCCCTAAAAACAAACAACTATCAACCAAGAATACTGTACCCAGCTAAACTCTCCTTCATAACTGAAGGCCAAATAAAAACCTTCCATAGCAAAGAAAAATTCAAACAATACATCTCCACCAAACCAGCCCTACAAAAGATTCTTAAAGATGTCCTACACATAGAAAACAAACAAGACCGCAACAAAGGCCAAGAAACTGCACCCAAACTGAGAATCCAAGAACCTTAGGAAGAACCCAGTTTTCGCAGCCCCCAAGAAGGTGGATAACATGGCAGGAACTCCCAAATACCTCTCAGTCCTATCTCTTAACGTTAACGGACTGAACTCTCCAATTAAGCGACATAGACTGTCTAGTTGGATTAAAAAACAAGACCCTTCTATCTGCTGCCTGCAGGAGTCACATCTTGCCCGTAAAAACAAACACATTTTCAATGTTAAAGGCTGGAACAAAATCTACCACGCAAACGGCCCTCATAAACAGGCGGGAGTTGCAATCCTAATATCAGATAAAATAGACTTCAAATTAAAATTCGTGAGAAGAGATAAAGAAGGTCGCTACATACTAATTAAAGGATCTCTCCTTCAGGAGGATATTACAATTCTAAATATCTATTCGCCAAACAATGGAACAACCAAATTTATCAAAGAAACACTACTTTCCCTCAAATCCCATATAGATCCAAAGACATTAATTGTTGGGGATTTTAACACACCACTCTCCCCACTAGATAGATCCACTCCGCAAAAACTCACCAGAAAAACCGCAGATCTAAACAGCTGCATAGATCAACTAGACTTAACAGACATTTACCGAACATTTCACCCAGCAGCATCAGAATACACGTTCTTCTCAGCAGCACATGGAACGTTTCCTAAAATAGACCACATTTTAGGCCGCAAAGCAAACTTGTCTAAATTCAGAAACATTGAAGTTATACCTTGCATTCTCTCTGACCACAAGGGAATAAAATTAGAACTCAACACCAAAAACCACCAAAGAAAGTCCGGTATCACATGGAGGCTGAACAACACACTGCTGAATCATGAGTGGGTCATGGAAGAGATTAGAAAGGAAATTCAAATGTTCATGCAATTCAACAAAAATGAACACACAAATTACCAGCTCCTCTGGGACACAGCAAAGGCAGTACTCAGAGGCAAGTTTATAGCTCTGAGCTCCTACATCAACAAATTGGAGAGATCTGAAACTAACAATTTAATGACACATCTAAACCTCCTTGAAAAAGAGCAGCAAGATAAACCCCAATCCAGTAGACAGAAAAAAATAATCAAAATTAAATCAGAATTAAATGAATTAGAATCCAAAAAAACTATAGAAAGAATCAACAAAACAAAGAGTTGGTTCTTTGAAAAACTTAACAAAATTGACAGGCCCTTATCAGAATAAGGAGAGAACACACCCAAACTAATAAACTCAGAGATGAGAATGGAAACATCACCACGGAAACAACCAAGATTGAGAACATTATAAGGGAATACTTCTCAAAACTTTATGCTAATAAGTTTGAGAACTTGACAGAAATGGACCTTTTCCTAGCAAATATTGACATGCCAAAACTAAACCAAGATGAGTTAAACCAGCTTAACAGGCCCATATCAAGCATTGAAATAGAAACAGCAATAAGAGACCTTCCAACTAAGAAAAGTCAAGGACCAGATGGTTTTACAGCGGAAAACTTCAAGGACTTCAAAGCAGAGCTAACACCAATACTTCTCCAACTCTTCAATGAAATTGAAAGAGAAAGCTCACTACCGAACACATTCTATGAAGCCATCATAACCCTCATCCCCAAACCAGGCAAGGACTCATCAAAGAAAGAGAACTATAGACACATTTCTTTGATGAACATTGATGCAAAACTTCTCAACAAAATTTTGGCCAATCGACTTCAACAATTCATCCAAAAAATCATAGACCATGATCAAACAGGATTCATTTCAGGGATGCAAAGCTGGTTCAATATACGCAAATCAATTAATATTATTCATCACATCAACAGGAGCAAGAATAAGAACCACATGGTTATCACAATAGATGCAGAAAAAGCATTTGACAAGATCCAACACCCCTTTATGATGAAGGTTCTGGAAAAATTAGGAATCCAATGAACATTCCTCAATACAATAAAGGCTGTATATGACAAACCTACAGCAAGCATTATACTCAATGGTGAAAAACTAAAGCCATTTCCTCTTAACTCAGGAACAAGACAAGGATGCCCACTCTCTCCACTTCTCTTCAATCTAGTATTAGAATGCCTAGCTACAGCAATAAGACAAGATGCAGACATAAAGGGGATCCAAATAGGGAAAGAAGAAATAAAACTCTCCCTCTTTGCAGATGACATGATCTTGTATTTAAAGAATCCCATAGACTCCACTCCCAAATTACTCAAGCTGATTCAAAACTTTGGCAAAGTAGCAGGTTATAAAATTAACCCCCCAAAATCAAAGGCTTTTCTATATGCCAACAATGAGAAAAGTGTGGCTGAAATTAGGAAAGCAACTCCATTTGTAATAGCCCCACAAAAAATAAAATACCTAGGAATTAACCAAAGAAGTGAAGGACCTCTATGATGAAAACTTTAAAATCTTGAAAAAGGAAATCAACACAGAACTTAAAAAATGGCAAAACGGCCCACGATCCTGGATTGGCAAGATTAACATCGTGAAAATGGCAATACTTCCCAAGGCTATCTACAAATTCAACGCAATACCTATCAAAATTCCACCCTCATTCTTCAAGGAAATAGAAGAAGCAATCCAAAAATTCATATGGAACAATAAAAGAACCCGAATAGCAAAAACGCTCCTCAACGGAAAGAACACTGCTGGAGGAATATCAATACCAAATTTCAAACTCTACTATAAAGCCATAGTAATCAAAACAGCTTGGTATTGGCATAAGAACAGACCTCAGGACCAATGGAATAGAACTGAAAACCCAGAAATGAACCTACAGACTTATAGCCATCTAATCTTCGATAAGGAAACTAAAACAATAGAATGGAAGAAAGACAGCCTCTTCAGTAAATGGTGCTGGCAAAATTGGTTAACTAAAGGTAGAAAACTAAAGCTAGATCCTTATATATCACCCTGCACCAGAATCAACTCCAAATGGATCAAAGACCTTGAACTCAAAGCAGATACTCTAAAAACATTACAGGATGGAATAGGAGAACCCTTAGGTCTCCTTGGCTCAGGCCGAAATTTTCTGAATAGAGACCCGGAAGCACAACAAATCAAAGAAAGGTTGGACAAATGGGATAGCATAGGGTTGCAGAGCTTCTGCAGGGCAAATGACATAGCTAGCAAGATCAATAGAAAGCCCACGGATTGGGAGAAGATCTTTACTAGCCATACAACGGACAAGGGTCTCATATCTAAAATATACTTGGAACTCAAAAAATTAAACCACCCAACAACAAATCCTCAAAGAAACAACTGCCCAATAAATAAGTGGGCGAAAGACTTAAAGAGAAACTTCTCTGAAGAAGAAAGAAGGATGTCCAATAGACATGTGAAGAAATGTTCAACATCCCTAGCCATAAAAGAAATGCAAATCAAAACAACATTGAGATATCACCTCACTCCAGTTAGAACAGCAAAAATCAAGAACTCTAACAACAACAGATGCTGGAGGGGATGTGGACAGAAAGGAACCTTACTTCATTGTTGGTGGGAATGTAAACTTGTTCAACCACTTTGGAAAGTAGTATGGAGGTTCCTCAAAAGATTTCACATAGATCTTCCCTATGATCCAGCAATCCCACTTTTGGGCATTTACCCAAATGTTTACAAACAAGACCACACTAAAGCTACCAGCACAACTATGTTTATTGCAGCATTATTTACCATAGCTAAGATATGGAACCAACCCAGATGCCCCTCAGTAGATGAATGGATCAAGAAAATGTGGTATATATACACAATGGAATATTATGCCTCCATCAGAAAGAATGACATTTCCCCATTTTTTAGGAAATGGAAAGGCTTGGAAAAAATTATATTAAGTGAAGTAAGCCAGGCCCAAAGAAGCATAGGTCCCATGGTTTCCCTTATTTGCAATATCTAGTATAGGTATGAGTCAAGCAGAAAAGGTCAGATAATGTGATGTTGGGAAAATGAACCCTTAAATATGTATTTTAATGTTTTCGTTTCTTTCATGCATATGTTTCTAACGCATTTATAAGATTATTTCTTTGTTGCTTTGTATGTCCCTCCCCCACAGTGTAACCCCCGCTTTCACTATATTTGATGTCAGTATAACATGTGGAGGAGATGGGGGCAAACAAGTCGTTTAAGGATTCAGGTGGACCTGTTGCAACAATGAGAAGTCCAAAATGTCATGTCAAAACCAGCTTTACAATGTCGGGGGGGGAAGGGGGTATAATTGGGTGGGGGGTGGGGGGAGGCTGGGAAGCGAGGTGAAGGGTAAACAAAGGAGGAGGCTGCAATGCTTGGTAAGAAATGTATGCCTTATCCTGCCCATGTAATTGTAGCCCCTCTGTACAGTATGTTCTCAAATAAAATAAAATAATATTAAAAAAAAGAAAAGAAACATGTGTAGCTTTATGTACTTTCCTGTCATCCACTGATGGCTATTGTTAGGGAAGCTGTGGGCGGAACATTATTGTGACATTTCACCGTTTTTCCAGGAACCTGAGTTCTAACTTTCAGTAAAAGTCTTTATTTACAATGGGTACTTTCATTAAAGGCCTTCACAATGGATACTTTCGGGAAAGGGCTTCAAAATGGAGTCTATGTCCAGAATGCCTGTACTTTGGCTAAGGCCTCTCACTAGGTGTGTGTGTGTGTGTGTGTGTGTGTGTGTGTGTGTGTGTGTGTGTGTGTGTGTGTGTTTGGCATAAGAGAGTCAGACACACCTGAGGTTTGGGGTAAAACACACTCCTTCCCTTCAGCATTGAGTTTTGGTATCTAGTGGTTTTCCCCCCTCCCCAATTTTGAGTTCTAAAGTCCTTCTAAATACTTTTATCCGTTGATCTTCTTGATATTCAGATTCTTAAGGTCTGCTTATGAACTTCAACATTTGCTTCATGAACGTGTTGCATTTCTTCTAACTTGTATAAAGCCCTTTGCTCTCTTTAAGTGCAGTTTGTGCTGTGTTAGTGGTTTTACTTAGCTCAGACTGTTGTGGCCCAGGCTGTGACTGTTAATTCTGAAATTAGTTTAGGCCAATATGAGATACTATCCTTTCAGTATATCTAGTGAAAGAAGTTCAGCATCTTTATTGGAATAATTTCCTGGCTGTAAATACAAACAAAAACATCCAGTGGTATAAATGTACAATCAGTTATTTTTAGTTAATTGTGCACCATTGTAATGAAAAAAAAAATTTACTAAATTATTTGGAATGGGAAAAAATCAAATGTTATAAAACTTAAAAATTGATCAAATACCAAAACAAAAGGAAAGACACTTATCAGGAATGAAATAAAATGTAAGTGTTTAATGAATAAATGAAAAGTTTGAGAGTCATATCCACATAGGAAATACATAGAAAAAGAAAAAAGGAAAGTCATTGAGATCCCATCTTACACACCAGAATATCTATCACCACTCAGATAATTAAACTTCTGGAGAGGTTGAAATAAATAAGGAACTGTATTTGGTTTTTGGCATTGTAAACGAGTGCAACCCATAGGGAAATCATAACGGAAGTTTACACAATACCAAAAAGACACTTATGTTGATTACCTTTACCGCAACTAGATACATATTGAAGTAATATAAATTAACATGAACATTCATGCCCATGGCAGCAATATTCATACCAACCAAGCTGTGTAACCAACCTAGATGCACCAGAAAGAGGGAATAAAGAAAATGTGCTATTCGTAGCTTAAATATGTTCTGCTATATAAGAGAAGTGAATGTTTCTACTGTATCATTGGTAAATATTTATGGATATATACCTAATCCTAATTTCACTGGCATTTTTTGGCATTGTGTTTTTGCTTTAATGAGGGACCTCCCTATTTATTTTCAGAGCAGTTAGAATAGGTTGAAGATATCGTATAATATGTGGATATTAGATCAAAAATTAAATATATCAATTCACACATACAGGACCATGATATATAGTTTATAAGTTGCAATTTTAAGAAGGCAACACTTGGGGGAAAAGACAATGTTAGAATCTTAATAACAAATACACAGTCAAGGAAAAATACAAAAGAAATGTGCCAATAATTAGTGCTAATAGTAACAAAACATTTTCCTCAATTTTTAAAAATGAAACTATTAAAATAATACTTAATATCATCAAATAAATATGCCATGGAAGAAAATTTACCATAGACATATATTTGCACATAATTTGTTTTATTTGATAACAAATGGATTAGAAGAAAATGTAATTACATGTCTGAAGATGATAACACTTTCAAGTGTCATTGACTGAATCCAGCAAAGGAAAGTAACAGATGTAGAGAGTAAGAACAACCTGGGGTATGGATGAAGATACTCTGTAGAACTTTGTGAGGAAAGAATGTGCTCCGTTTTTCTCATCAAAATAGAATTAGGACAGCTACCTTTTGACTCAACAGTTGTAATGTAGAGTAGTAGAGTTACTAATTATGTAGTAATTTATTACTTTTATTCCCTAATCTTATGATGTAATTCCCAAATGATGTGAGTGATCCTAGATTTTCTGAGCCCTTCTTTCCCCCATCGTTTCTAATTCATCCCCCTGCCAATGATTCTTCTGCTACTCTCATTTCCCATTGTTTCTGAACTCAACTCCTGTAAACTTTTGGTTCATTAGAAAGAGCTGGAGAAATATGAGGATGGCCTGGAGTCTGAGCTAACATCCTCTCCAGCTTCGAGGATCTGGTGAAAAACTTCCACCTGGACCTTAGAATCAGATATTAATTGACCTCTTTGGAATTGGAGAAACTCACTCCCTCAGGCAGAATCTGTCATTCCTTGACTTTCTCTGAAAAGATTTGGTACTAGGGCACAATTCAGGGAATGAGCTTTCCAATGTCAGAATGAACAGGTTCAAAACTAAAAGTGGACTTAGTTCCCACAGGGCCAATCTTAAGCCAAGAGATCATACTTTCACACTTTTTTCCTCATCAGGGACCTTCTGGTAGGAATGGACTATGAGCAAAGATTAAGATCGAGATTAAGTGAGACTAGGCCCAAGGAGGACACAAAAGAATTACCCTCTCTTTGACTACAATTAAGTTGTGTAGTGAAACATGACAACTTCCTTCATATATGAAAACTCACTAAATGAGTTATTTCACTGCCACTTTGGAGGAGGTCAGGTTCTCCAAAGGAGAAGTTATTAAATGTTGTGACTGTCAGTTTGCTCTCTAGGCTGTTGTCTCTATCACCCCTTCCCTTGCCAGGAATGCATTGTACTTTCAGGCACTCAACTACATATCCTGACTCTTAGGCAGGAATACTATAGGCTATTCTCTTGCTAAACTCTTGCATTTGAGATTGAATAGTCCCAGGCTCTGCTCATGCCAAGAGATAGATGCAAGAGGTGAGTATAAGCTCAGATTTGTACTGAAGAACAATCAAATTGAAAAAAAATTAAATGAAATTAATAGTTGAGTGATTTAGGGTTTATAGCCACAAAATTTAAGTAATTATTAGTAACACATCTAGAATCATGGATTACGAAGAGAACAGTGAAGTTGGTTCAGGATACAATGGAAAAGACACACCATAGCTATAACAGGAGTTGAGAGTTTGAAGGAACTATTGGAACTATATGCATAGGTGCATTTACTACCTTAAGAGCGACCTTGGATAGGAGGCTTTTAGAATAATATCTAAAAGACAGGGACTTGTTAGGCACTGGTGGCTCATACCTGTAATCCTAGCCACCCAGGAGGCTGAAATATGAGTATTATGCTTCAAAGCAAGCCAAGGCAGAAAAACCCAAAAGTAGTGCTGTGGCGCAAGTGGCAGAGTACTAGCCTTGAGCTCAGGGACACTGCTTAGGACCTGAGTTCAAGCTTCAGGATCAGCAAAACAACAACAACAAAACAATAATGATAAAAGAATAAAAGAAGGACTTAAAGATATGACATGGAATGATGATCATGTGTAACTGTTTAGGGAACATAAAAGGAGACAAAATTTGGAGTAAAATGGTGCTTATTCATTACTAATCAAGGATGCAAAGCAAATTCCAAATTCCTCTTCTCAAAAACTTCCAAACTTGGGCTGGGAAGGTGGCTCAGTGGTAGAGTGCTTGCCTTGCATGCATGAGGTCCTGGGTTCGAATCTTCAGCACCACATAAGCAGAAAAGCCAGAAATGTTGTTATGGCTCGTTTGGCAGAGCACTAGCCTTGAGCAGAAGTGGTGAAGGACATTGCCCAGGCCCAGAGTTCAGGCCCTTTGACCGGCCAAAATAAAAACAAACAAACAAACAAAAAAACTTCCAAACATCTTTTCTTATAATTGAGGAGAACCTCCTTTTACAGGAATTCTCCTTATTTAGCTCAAGGTCATCAGAACTTCAGTAGATTTTCCTGTTGAGATGTAATGCACCTAACTCTACTGAACCTAATCATGGCTAGGAAAGTATGGACATTGATATGTTTGTTGTATTTTTCCTTATGAATATATAATTCTGTCAGCTATTATATATAATATATATTATAATGTACCATATATTATACATTATATATTAAATATATTATAATATAATATATATTATGTATTAACAGACTTCCTAAATTTAGAGTTAGGAACAAGCAACATATTGAAAGAAAAATACTTGAATCTCTGAGTAATTTCTCTACCACAGGACAATACCAGGTTTCATTCTTATTACCCAAAGAGCAACATAGGAAAGCGATGCCCAGATGCCCATGGATGTGGTTCTCTGCATTTTGGCAACTGTGATCAGTATATACATATATATATATATATATATGTGTGTGTGTGTGTGTGTGTGTGTGTGTGTGTATACATATATAAAGTATTGTTTTATAATAGTGAATGTGTAAAACTATAGCAACAGATAAATAAGTGAACACCTATGTGCATACACACTCAATCACTTTCAAGTGTAAGGATTTCTATGCTCCCTATCCACCTACACAGAGAGTACATGAGGTGCCCTTGAATTGTCCTGGAATTTCTTTATCTGGCTATTGTCCCTTCACATCCTTTGTTCTCTAAGTAGCCAGATGTTACGTATTCAAAAATACTTGCTACAGACAAAAGTATCCACCCTGGCACACAGAGGAACTTAGATTTCAGAAATGCCACAAATAAGTGGGAGGTACAGCAGTACTTTTCAAAATTGAATAGATAACATATTTATTAGAAAGCTTGTAAGAAAAAAACTTCACTGTAGAATAAAATACTTGAAAAAAACTACAGTTTAAATTACACATAGCCAGGTGCTGCAATAGAATATAAATAAAAATAATAAAATAAATTACATATAATTTATTACCAAGTCTGTACAAGGAAAATAGGATATGACACATGGCCACATATGACTTCAAGTTACAAAATTCCAGGGCATTTCCCCACTCTTGAGAACTAGGAGTAATCCATATTTAAAAAAAAAAAAAGACGAACATTTTATAGCAGATTTCAAAATATACAAAGGAAATGCAATAAGCATGCATTTCATAGTTTAGTAACATCATATGGTATAAAGAATCTGATTAACTGATTCATAAAAATCGATACAATGCAGTTAAAACATCCAATATCTCAAGTGTCAACTTAGCAGATTACTTTCAATCTATGATGTCTATTTCGTATATTATCCAGCCTTATCCATCCAACAATGGCAGAAGGATCTCCCTGAGAAATTCCAGAGACCTGTCTACTGTGAGTGCTCAATGTAGACCTGTTCTCATTCTCTATTATTTGGGCATGTAATAGACAATATCTGATAACTTGCCAAAGGCAAAATTTGGGACTGGCTTCCAGGAATGAAATTTTGGTTCTCAGAAAAAAAGGAAAATTGAAGACAGATTGAAAATCTACCAGATCCCTGAAAGATTTCTATCATTGTGCTAAAACTGTACCCTTGTACTGACACTTGAACAAACTGCAGTAATTATCACTCCAACCACATGTCCAAAAATTGGCTTTCCAAATATTGGCCTGTTTTCACTTTGGTAAATCAAGACACACTATTGTGGCCCCGTTTTACTTAAATTATCAGCTATGGTTGGCCCAAGGTATAGTTGACTTTACCAATTTCTTAAATTTTAGTTCATCATACAATCACTTCATAGGCCTTAAACATTAAAAATACCTATCCATATAAATCTGCATTACATACTTATTACTTTTTCTTCATTTGTCATGTTTTACATATTTGTACCCCAGGGTTTAGGTCCATAATATTCCTTCTCATGATTGTTACCACTGAGTATATGTAATAATTTATTTTTTCTCCAGCTCTCTTCTTTCTTTAATTCAAGTCCTTAATAGCATCCTGTCTACTGAAAACTCCTAGCTACTGATTTATAAATGACTTTGATCTTAACATCCTCTTTGATCACAAAATCTTAGTGACCAAATCTTTATGACTATGCCCACTTGAAAGGGTTCATCTCTGTATGGCAACATAGTGAAATCTAATTATTAATCGTAATCCTTTATAATTTCAGATTTAATTTCTAGAGTGGGGTGGTAGATCTTTCTATACAATTGCAATAACTTCTGTTCCTAAATATTAGAGATGGTATTTGGCATAGAGATGGTTTGGTTATACCATTGTTGGAGAGATGAATGAAATATTTTGAGTGCAAATACATTTTATTTAACAGATAAGGAAGCTTCAAGAGGTTTCATTTTGTCACCTTCCAAAATGACTATTTCATATAACTCATAATGACTTGAATTTTTCATAATTTTATGGCATTTCCATTCAAGTATTTGTCATCTATAGTGAGGTTCTTTCTTTCAAGTTGAAGGAAAAATAAATACTATCATGATCTTCTAATTATTCTATAGAGAGTAGGTATAATATGTATTTCCTACCATTCAAAAATAAGTTATCTTCAAGTCTATAGGAATAATTGGATAAGTGATGGAATATCTTGCTTCAGTTACTTATATTGAGATTGATTCAATTTCTAAAAATCACTATTGACATAAAATACATGAAATTCAGTGTTACTCTGAAATGACTTGGTAATCAAACCTCAGAAATACATGACCAGTAACTAAGATTTTTATATACTCAAAAAATGTATGGGGCTGGGAAGGTGGCTCAGTGGTAGAGCACTTGCCTTGCATGCATAAGTCCCTGGGTTCGATTCCTCAGCACCACATAAGCAAAAATAAAAAAGCTGGAAGTGGCACTGTGGCTCAAGTGGTAGAACGCTAGCCTTGAGCTGAAGAGCTGAGGAACAGTGCCCAGACCCAGCATTCTGGCCTCACGACTGGATCCCCTTCCCTAATGTATGAATCTACATTTTTATGTCAAAAAAAGTTTAGGTTAAAAAGAAGAGTAAATCATGTGACCACAGTAGATAATATTTACTTTAATGAAAAATTGCCTGACAGAGCATTCAACTTGACAGAGCCTATTGCTTTTAGCTTACATGAGAAATTTGATTAACAATCACTTTTTTGCTTTTAAATAATAGATTAATTCAATTTGTCCAAAGATTCTGTCATTTAAACCTTTGAGTGTATATTTTTTTCATAAAAATGAAAACTATTTTTCACATTGCAGGTTCAAGTTTAATAACTAAATAAATATCTAAGTGTTAATTTGTTAAATTAAGCCTCTAGAACTCAAATAATATGAAATTCATTTTATTCTTAGATATATTAATCCTGTGCTAAATATGAGTGTCTCAAGCTTGTAATCCTCACTACTCAGTAAGCGGGTGTACAAAGCCAGCCTTGGCAAGAAAGTTTGTGAGACACATCTCAATTAAACACACACACACCACAAGACCCACACACACACACCACACACAAGCCAGAAGTGGAATTGTGGCTCAAACGATAGAGCAACATACTTGAGGGGGAAAAAAACCAAATAAAAACTAAAGGATAGGTCTTGAATTAAAATCACAAGAACAACATACACACACACACACATACAATATTAAGTCTAAATGCTTATTTTGATTTGAAGAAATAAACAATATTATGAAAAGTAATATTTGTTACATATCTTGCAATGTTTGTGAAGTTTTTAGTACAATTTGTCTTAAGATACATCATAGGTTATTTAAATTAATATTAATTTAGTTAATATTTATAACTACTCATAACACCTTGGAGTACAACAGTTGGTATTTTTTCCATAGCCATAAGAGATATTCTGAGTAAAAGAAAGAGAGGAAGATTGGAAGAAAAAAGAAAGAAACAAAGAAAGATAGAAAGAAAGGAAGGAGAAAAAGAGAGAGAGAGGAAGAGATGGAGGGAAGGAAGGACGAAGGAAAGAAGATCAGAATGAAGGAAGGAAGGAAGGAAGGAAGGAAGGAAGGAAGGAAGGAAGGAAGGAAGGAAGGAAGGAAGGAAGGAGGGGAGCGAAAAAGGAAAGGACAAAACCATTTAATTTATAAAATATATTTAGCCCAACAAAAACTTCATATAATGAATCCTTTAGTAAATTCAAGTTTGCAATTTTCACTTCTTTGCATGTTCTGGATGGATGAATGTAAGCAACAAATGAAGGATCATAAATAACCTCGTGAATCTGTTTGCATCTGTAGCAATATGTATGCAAATCTTTTTAGAATTTTTTTACATCACCAAATAAATATTTGCCAACAATTTACACTTAGGTATAAATATTCTAAAAATTGATTAAACCAAAGGATGTCAATATGTTATATAATGTGAATACAAGGATTTGTAGTGTTATTAATATTATATTCTTAATGTTATATTAATTATTAAAATTTTATTATGTATTTTATCAGAGAAATTAGCATGCTCTGAATTTGGTGTCTGAGTCCTAATAGCAGAAAGTAATTAAAATCAAACAGATCTGTATTTGTTGGCTCAAATGAATATTTCTGAAAGCAATTAACTCATCGGAGATTGTTCAAATACATCAGAAGGTCCTTAAAAAGGCTGTGCCACATTTACATGATTACCTATGATGTGATTCAAGAGCCACTAAACAATCATATTTCACTTTGCTATCACTATAATTATTCCCATTGTAAAAAGAATTATTCACGTAAGTTACATGATATAAGTTTGTCCTTAAGTTATTATCATCTATGAAATAATATCCAAATGATACTCTACACTGAGTTAAAGCAAAAATTGCGAAGTGTATTGGACTATGTAACTCCTTCCAGATACACATGTTGAAATTCTATTCCCCCTTCTGGTGATATTAGAACCAACCTTTCAGAGATGACACTACAATAATGATAGTGATGAAAGAAGCCCAATATAATTATTCTGCCATGTGAACGTCCAGCAAGTAGATTATAATGAACCAGAAAGTGGACCCCCATAAGATAAGGAATTGTTTGAACAACCATTTTTATAATTAATATTCGAGCTTCTAGCATATGGGTAATATACTCCTGTTGTTTTTAAGCCACTTACTTTGAAGTATTCTCTTATAAAAGCCCAATGGCTGACAAAGGCAAAGTAATATTTAGTTAATATCACAAATTGTGACAAAAATATTCATAAAATTTTATTATTTGAATTTTATTCTCCAAGTCTACAGGTTAAAAATATTTTTAAATGGGAAGTGAATTGAGGTTCAACTCTATTCATCTATCATAATTAATTTTTGAGTATTTTTATTATCTTTAAGTAGTTGTACATTCACTGAGTTTATGGATACAGTGTATCTTGATCACTGTCACCTCTTTCAACATTCTCATCCACCCCTTCCAATCAAGCCCAATCCTACGTATCTCAATATTATGTTATGGAATCACTTGCCATTTAACAAAGCAGTTTAGGTGTACAGTGCACCTGGAATTGTGTTACCACTTCAACATCTTCACTCCCATTTCACAGTACCTTTTCCTTTGTATATTTCAATTCTTGGAAGTATACAATGGATTCTTGCCTGTATACTATCCTTTTCACCTTCAATTTCCTACCCCTCACATATTGCCCCCCACTGTCCTCTCTTCCAGTACATATTTATTGGTAATTATTTTTTGAGTTGTGACTTATTCTTTTAAGAGAATTATGGAATTTTCACTCTCCATGACACTTCAGATAATTCATTTGTACCTCCTTGCATACTATCCAGTGTGTTTACTTTTATATTTATAGGCACCTTCTATCTACCACAAATGAGGAAAATCATGCAAGCTAAGTTTCTCTGAGTGGGCTTTATTTCACTTAATATTATTTATAATTGTTTCATTTCCCTTAAGGATGGTGCAATATTATTCTTTCTGATGGATTAACAGAATTCCATTATGTACGCATATATATATATGTATATATACATATATACACACATATATAATTGTAAATTGGGATCAATAACATTAGGTATATATAATATATATATGTATAATTTATATATACATATGTTATTCTTTCTCTCTTTTTACAATGAGAGGCATCTGGGCTGCTCCCTTATGTTGGCTAGAGAAAATAATGCAATAATGACCATGATTTTGCTGGTAGCTTCAGTTTGGTCTTGTTTCTGCTCCATTGTATAAATGCCCGTTAGTGGAATGCTGGATCATAGGTAGCTCTCTATTCAGTTCTCTGAGCAATTTCCATAGTGTTTTCCAAAGGGATTGAACAAGATTACATTCCCAACAACAGGGTAATACAGTTTCTTTTGGGCCACATTTATCAATAACTGTGATTGTTCGATTTTTCATAATGACATTGTTACAGGGGTGAGATGAATCTCAGTGTTATTTGGATTTGCATTTCTTTTATGGAGAAAGATGTGTCTATTTGTCATTCTTACTTCTTCTTCTAAGAAGTATTATCCCATATATTAATTGGGTTCTTGTTTATTTGAGGGTTTATTTTTGTTGGGTTTAACTTTTTGATCTCTAAATATGGGTTAATTATGAAATCAATTGTCTGATGCTTAGCTAGTAAAAATCTTCTTCCATTCTGTTCTCTTTCTATATATCCTGCTAACATTTTCCTTTGGCATGAAGAAAATCTTCAGTATGATGCAATTCTATTTACCCAGAAAAAGAATGATATTACACCATTCATAAGGAAATGGAAAGACTTGGACCAAACTTATATTAAGTGAAGGAAGATAGACTCAAAGAAATATAAGTTGCCTGATTTCTCTCATTTGTTGTATTAGAATGTGCCTCTAATTCTAAAAGTAAAAACACTTGGATGGTAAAAGAGAAAACATTACACTTGCACATGATAAATTATAAGGGATTCTAAACATTTATACAGTGAGGTCAAAGGAGGATGCCTTTTTAAGAAGATCACCAAGGGTAAATAGCTATATGAATATCATCATATAAAATAATGTTCATTAAAATAATCTCCAAGAAATGACAATGAGAGTTTTTTTTATTATTTTGCTTTTTCCTTCTGTGTTCTGATGCTGTATTTTTTATATTTCTGCACCTTTTGTCTCATATGTAAGTTTGGAAAGTGCAATGGGGAACACAGAGATGGTGAGACACAGAGTTAACAAATACAGCAGTGCTACTCAATAGACACTACATTGTAAATGAACTATACAACTTATGGGGGAGGGAGGTTGAAAGGGAAAAACTGGGAGGATATGAGGGAAGAGGTGACACTGTTCAAAAAGAAATGTGCTCTCATTATTTCACTTATGTAATGGTAACCCTTCTGTACATGATCTTTACAAATTAAAAATGGACCTCATAAACAGGCCAGAGTAGCTATACTAATATTAGATAAAATATGCTTTAAATTAAAAGTGGTATGAAAGTAAAAAAGAGACAAAGAAAGATATTAAATATTCATAAAGAAAACTCTCCATCACAGGGATATAACAATTTTAATTATCAATGCCTTGAATCCTAGAGCTCCCAAATTCATCAGACAAATACTACTTACACTAAAAACATGCATACATCCAAATACATTGTTGGTTGCTTGAACACATCATTTTTACCTCTGGACAGGCCACCCAGGTAAAAACTTAGCGAAAAACTTCAGAGCTAAATAATTGCATTGACAAGCTATACCTAACAGATATCTACAGACTATTTCACCTAACAGCTTCACAATACATATTCCTCACAGAAGCCCATGGAACATTCTCCAAAATCGATCACATCTTAGATCACAAGGAAAGTCTATGAAAATCCACAAACAAAAATGAAATTACTCTTTACATCTTGTCAGACCACGATTGGACCAAATTAGATCTTGACATCAAAAATCATCACAGAAAATTCTGAAACTCACAGACTGAATAACACATTGATAAATCATCAGCGAGTCACTGAAGAGATATGAAGGGAAGTTGCAACGTTTATGGAATTCAGTAGAAGCGAACATACAAAATACTACCACTTCTGGGACACAAAAACACTGGCAATACTCAGAGGAAAATTTATGTCTTTGAGTATGCATTTCAACAAATTAGAACCATCTTGAATCAGCACTAATGATGTGGAACTAGGTCTTTGAGAAACAGGAAAAGCCAAACCAAAAACTGGTAAACAGAAATAATACAAAGTAGATTAAAGAAATAAATGAATTAGAGTCTTAAAAATGTACAATCATAATTGACATTTATCTACTAGTAGCTCACATATTTGCCCAATGAATGTCAACCTACCTATTTTCAGAGATAGTCTCAACCAGCTAAAACCAGTGAACAAAACAAACTTCTAGGATTCTAAGAAACAACATTTTTTGCCTTTTTAAAATAAATTTACTCTGCTTTTCTTATGAAGGTGATTTATAGATGGATTACAATTACATGAGTCAGGTAAAGAGTACATTTCCTTTTGTGAAATGTTTTCAGTTCCCTCACTTGTTTCCAGTCTCACTCTCCTGTCCCCACCCATGTGTTAAATAGTTCACTTTCATCAATGTGCAATTTTTTGCTCTTTTCCCTAAAGCTCTGTGCCCACCCCTCACCTTCCTGAAGATGTACAATAAATATATCAGGCATAAGGTTAAGAAGAGAGAATTATCACAAAGTATAAAAAATAAACAGAAAACAAAAAGTTTTCTGTTTCCATATCTCATAGTTTGTTTGCATATGCATATCTTGTTATATAAACATAATTGTTTTTTATCAAAAAGTTAATTCAGGGATTAAGGTGTGATAACATAATTTTGCTTTCTATTTAATAATGCTTTTTATTTTAATATGAAAGTTGTAAGTAACACAATTCAAGTCCTAGTGAAATTTATAGGCTTAGATTTAAAGTTAAATTTTCAAAATGCCTAATATTTCCATTTTGGCAACCAAAATGAAAAACAGGCATGTTTTATCCTCAAGAATGTCATTATTTCATATGTAAAAAAGTAAACTACATGTAATATTAATTCAGTGGAAATGAGCAATCAAATAATTATGCAATGCATCAATTCCATAGATTATGAAATTTATTGATAAAATTAATAAAACTTCTTTTAAGTAGATTACTTAAGACATGAAACAATGATAATTTTCTTTTCTAGGTGAAGTTGGTATAGAAATTAGAGTTCTGTGTGCTTGATACGTGTCGATTTACACACATGATTGGCTCATCTCTATGTTATTTGAAGATAACTGAGAACAGGACTAGAATAAAAAAAATCACGCAAATGCTTAGCTGTATTTTGTGACTAAATATCACTTTATTTTATTTGAAAAATCTGGTAAATGTATTTAAGTCGCATCAACAATAATGAGAAATAAACAGCCCATATCTCCTTAAAAGACAATAAGAAAAAAGGAAACAACAGAAAAAAATTGAACTTCATTTTGCACGTGGTCTTTGTATATTTTGGTGCTTTGTAATTGTGGATTATGTGACTATCCCATGAATTTGGGCTCAAATCAGAATGGCTATTGGAACAAAATTTCAAAATGTAGAGCAGCTAACACAGCTGTGCAGTTGTTTGTAGGATTCAATACATTTGCAGCTGGACATCAACTATACAAAGGAAATAATTCTACTGTTTTGCAGGCAAGAATGTGATGAAAAGCATACTTTTATCTTCTTAGATGAAATAAGAAGACCACACTTTAAAAGATGACTAAACGATCATCCTTTTGAATAACAGTGCCATTTTTTGGGGGGGGGGTCCGGTCGTGGGGCCCGAACTCTGAGCCTGGGCGCTGTCCCTCAGCTCTTCAGCTCAAGGCTAGTGCTCTACCACTTGAACCACAGTGCCACTTCTGGCTTTTTTTCTTTTTGCTTATGTGGTGCTGAGGAATCAAACCCAGGGCCTCATGCATGCAAGGCAAGCACTCTACGATTGAGACACCTTCCCAGCCCAAACAGTGCCATTTTAAAGGCATTCTAGATAATTCAAGTCCTGCATTCCTCCACAAACATTAATGCCATTCACAAATCATTGCTGAAGGGAATTTCCAGTTTTATTTGATATTTCAAATTGCTTAGTAGTAACAGAAAAAATAATTCAAGTTGTTGAGAAAATTTACTTTAGAATAAGCAAACAAATCAGATTCAATTCCATAGCATAACCTTTACGAAAAAGGAATTAAGGAATATGGCATGTCCTTTGTAATTTAATATGAATAATTAGGGCAAAATGCCAAAAACAGACTCTAAAAAGAATTCTTTGTTAAGATATATTAAAGATTACCTACAGACAGGTAATTTTACTTACATTTTCTATTATATGATAACATATTTTTGTCTGCTAATCAGAGAGACTCAAAATTATTTTTAATTATGATATGAAAAATGCATCATCATGAATAAATGAAATCAGGGAGTACATGGCTCGAGAGCTGGTTGGTTCTGTTAAATGTTCTCATTATTTTGAATTTCTGGTGTTTTTGTATGTGTGGAATTATGAATGTATTTTATGTCTGGGCAGGAAGATTGATTATTAGATCATTGTCTGATACCCAATGTCAGGAACCTAACCTGAGTGAAAGTGGTAAATGTGTGTGTGTGTGTGTGTGTGTGTGTGTGTGTGTGTGTGTGTGTGTGTGTGTGTGTGTGTGTATGTGTGTGCCTGCCAGTCTGTATTTAGAAGGAAGTGTCTTATTTCTCTCAGGGTGTATTCTATTAGTTTTATTACATTAATGACAGCAGATAGACGTAGTTCACATTTTCAAACTTATGTTTATATTCTTTTGATTGCATGAACAAACTAAAAATTTATGTTTGGGGTATGAGTTTTGCGGAAGGTCAGCTGAAAGTATAAACATTTGGAATCTTGAGAAAGATATCAATGACGATCATTTCAGTATAGAACAATTTTAGACAACACTTGCAAGGATATGTCATCCTATATGAAAATGAAACATTTATTGATTTTTCCATAGCTACAGTATTCTATAAATTTGTAGGACAACAAGTTAAATTATGGAAACATAAAAGTAATGTGATTATTTATTTCATACAGTTTTACATTTTAGTTTTGTCAAGTCAAAATATCATTTAGTTTTATTGTATAGGAAGGAAAACCCTAAATATTATAGTTTGTTCCATATTTCATATTAGGAAGCTTTCTTTGTATCAATAAGTTTATTTCTTTTGTTTCTGCTTTCCTATTCATAATTCTGTTTCTCATAATAGTTTTATAAGGAATTTTTCTTTCTCCCAATTTGGGGCTTGAACATAACTCATGCTCTGTTTGCTACCAGTAGTCAGTCTACTATTTGAACCATGTCCCAGCCCAGAAATTTTTGTAGTTTATTGGAGATAGAACCTCATGAACTTTCCTACCAGACAGAAAACCATTATCCCCCAAGTCTCATCTTTCTTAATCACTAGCATTATAGAGATGAGTCATGGACCCCAAGAGTCAATGACTTTTCATGTCTTATAGAATACACATGTTTGCTAGTAATTGTAATTATAAATTACCACAGCTTGAGTGCATTAACACTGTAAATACATTTCCTCTGAGTTAGTGGAACTAAAACTCCAAGATCAGAGTTTGCTTCTTCTGAGTCCTCTTTCCTTGGCATATTCAAGACCTTCTGCTTCTCTTGGAGGAGACTTCAACTTCAATGGTACCATTGAGATTCTGTTTCCATATGCAGTCACTTTCTAAGACAATAAGTTTTTGATCTTTAGTATGATTTCAGTGGGACAGTATCCAACACATAACATATTACTTAATGGATGAAAGAAAATTTCTAATAGGAAATCATTTGTTTGTGGCATGGAAGTTATGGTTATACTTTTTAAAAATAGCAAAAAAGTAAAGGCTTTATTAAAGCTTGTTAAACGTGTATGAAATCTTGACCTTAGACATGCCAAATTCTTACCCTGGCACACACTTAAATTTCTAGGGGAACTGGAGGATTGAACCCAAAACCCTATACTTGTGAAACAGCCACTACTACTACCATATCTGCAGATTATAATTGGATTGCTTATTTTGAGGCAGTATCACTATGCCTGGGTATTCTTGGACTGTGGTCCTCCTAACACAAACATAAAACATTGCACCCAGCAAATGGTTAGAGTATCTGAAACTTCATTTTGTGTTTGGGCTTGCTTGGAGCTGGAATTCTCTAATCTCTGTTTTCCAAGTAGATAATATAGATTTGAGCAACTTTATCCAGTAAAAGTATGCAATTTCAAAATATCTTGATAGTGCCTATATTTGTGCTTAATATATAAGCTAACCATAATTTTCTCCCTCTTTTGTTTAGTACTCTGAGTTAAAAACATTGACTTTCTTAATATACATGGCTTTGTTTTGGATGAAATCCTATCACAATAAAAAAAATCCCCCAAAGTTTATGTCAAAAATCATGGAAAAGAAGGCTTCTGTTTGGAAAAAAAAACACTGATCCTTAAGTTATAAATGCAGTATATTTATAGTGTTCGTCAATACTTTCTTAAGTATGAGGAGGAAGGCAGAATTGTGAAAGATGTCAGGTCTCTGTAGAAATTCTGTAGTTGTCTCTTCATGTTATCTTCCTTCATTAAAGCTTGCTTTATTAAAATGCTCTGGGTGTGGCTCATTTTATGCCAACACAAAATATCAAAAACCAATGACATTTTCACTGAACAAACATTCATTAAAAATCAAGAAATTATAAAGTAAAACACCATGCCATTTTTTTTGTCTGTCATGGGGTTTGAACTCTGGGCATGGGCACTGTCTCACAGCGCTTCAGCTCAAGGCTAGCACTGTACCACTTAAGCCACAGTGCCGTTTCTGGTTTTTAGGACGTTTATTGGAGATAAGAGTCTCACAAATTTTTTGTCCATATAGCTTTCAACCACTATCCTCAGATCTCAGAGCCATGAGTAGATAGGATTACAAGCATGAGGCACCAAAGCCCAGATCCAAGTCAATTTTTAAAAAGCAAGCTTATTGAAACTTCTGGCTTTTTCCAATAAACAAACTTATTTTTTCAGCATTAATTTATAACTATGAGTTATTTTTAGATGTAACTGGGATTTTTAATAGATTCAAATATAATTTTTACTATTACTCAGTATCTCCCAAATATCCACTATCATTAACTTTGCACAAAGTCAATAATTACATACTATCTTACACAGTATTATTACATTCTATAATGCATATGGTGTGAAATGAAAATAGTTCGGACAATTTCATATAAATTATTAGGTGCTATTTTAACATTATAAAATCACAACTGTGTTTTTAAAATAAGAAAAAAAGATTTTAGTGTTAAAATCTAATATGAATGTGTAGTGTGTCCCCCACCCCCCAATACTCTGGTTTCTCTTCAGATCGTACAAATCTTTCGCCTTTTACTAAACCAAAAATTCTGAGTACATACAGACAAAATTATTTTCTTTTCACTAAAGACTTTGAAGTAATATCATTGGAAATAGTGAGGCAAATGGAGGAAGAATTCAACTCACATCCAACAATGTCTCTGTTATTTTGCTACTCCTCCACTAAGACCTGCCCATTCACAGTTGTCATAAAAATTCAAATGTCTCTCTTAGAATTCTATTTGAAAATCTTCTAAATCACTGATTCTATTTGTACTTTCTCTT
Source organism: Dipodomys merriami (assembly GCF_024711535.1). Taxonomy (NCBI): domain Eukaryota; kingdom Metazoa; phylum Chordata; class Mammalia; order Rodentia; family Heteromyidae; genus Dipodomys; species Dipodomys merriami. The sequence goes on along the minus strand of NW_027203960.1, from coordinate 860,321 downwards.
ATATGAAACAAAATAGAAACACAAAACAATTGAAATAAAATGCCCACATATGTTGAAGTCACCACAGCTGGAAAAACAATCAAGAAAGTGGAACTTCCCCAGGAACAAAAACATGTTATGTACAGTTTTTTAAAAGTACAAAAACCTCAAATACATGTTAATTTGAGTAGAGCTATAAGGATAACTGTCTCTCAGAAATAAGTTTGTTTTAATTTGTAATTAAGTTCATCTGGGTGAACCTAATATAGCAAATCCCTTGAAAGGATCACATTGTTTAAAACAAAGCTAACTGTATATGAAGTAAGATCTGCACATATTTAAAAGAAAAAATGCTATAGTATTAAATCACAAAAATCATGACATACTTAACATATTCATAAATGCAATGAATAAGTCCAATCGTATCCATATTGACAACTAAATATAATTGAGTTAACAAGCACAAAATATGCAAGTAATAGAATCTGAGCAGTTTACATGAGTGTACCAATATAAACCTACTCTAAATTACACTGTTTGTAGAAGAATGAACATGGGTTATCTAAAGGCAAACATCAGCACTTTATATTAATGAAAGTAAAAAATCTCATGAAAAGAGAATAGTAGCTTCTGGAAAATGCAATTTTAATAAATGGTGGTCAAAATATTTCTAGTGCTGACAAAATTGCATACCTATTTAGTGAGATCGAGAAAAGACCCAAGATACTCGAAGTGATTTGAAAGGTTGGCAAAGTAGCAGGGTACAACTATAACATTATTTTGGATGTTGACTCTGGCATGGAATTCAAATACTCTTTGATCTGACAAATGAATATATGAAAGAACAGAACTTCTCCAACTAAATATCAAGACCTAACTAAACATATAATCAGAAAAGTCATCATGCAAACCTTATTGCAACCTGGATAAAAAAAAATCAGTCATACTGATTCTGTATTTATTGTAAATGTTGATTTTTTTTCATAAATTATTTCCTTTAGCTTGCATTTTTAAAACATTTTGTTAAGTGTATATGGTTAACTAATTTTGGATTTCTTCTGCAATTTAGTTCTGAGTATAATGTCTCACTTCAGTTCCTAACCGATGAAATGATGTTGTTCACAAAACAAATGCTCATAATCACTGTTTGTAATACACAGAATCTCATAAGCATGACACCAGTAAGCAGAGGTTAACATTTTGATATCATGGTCTCATGACTGATGAGGCCTATCTGCATGAGTATACTTGTACCTAGATTCCTCAGCCTAAATTTAGCCACTTTTAAAAAGTGTCACCTTTATCTGTCACCTATCAGCGATTAAACCTGAGTATAAAGCCTAAGGAAAATGATAAGGTAAGAATTAAGCTTTTCTGGGTTCACTGTATTTGATGTAGGTATAATTTGTGGAGGGGAAGGGAAAAATTGTTTAAATATGGATACAGGTGGACCCATTGCAACAATGAGATGTACAAGTCGTTATGTCGAAAACGAACTTTACAACTTTGGTGCAGGGGGCGGGGTGGGGGGAGCGGGGAGGATTGTGCGGGTTAGTGGCGGGGGAAGGATGAGAAGGGATGGGAAGGGGAAACAAAGGTGCGGCTACGATGCTTGATAAGAAATGTACTCATTATATTGCCCATGTAATTGTAACCCCTCTGTATAGTATTTTCACAATAAAAAAATAATTTAAAAAAAGAATTTAGTTTTTCTGGATATAAAGTAAACAAAATGAAGCATAAACTAAATCACTGGTTTAAAGTCAAACTATTTCTCCAAAACATTCTAAACATTTCCTTACAATGCGTATTATTCTCAAGAAGGGAATGGGTAAAGTGAGAAGAGGACTAACCAAGCATTGTCTTCAAATATACATAATTTGGATTTACCTCTTTATTTCACTATAAGCATTTTTTATTTGAAAAAAACCTGTTTGAATATTTGATTTCCAGATCAGGTATAATATATCCTAGTTGCATACACCAAACTACAGTCAGAAAATGGCATATAGCAATTAAGTAAGAAAACATATTCAATAAATAGCAAAAGTATATACCTATAGAGATAATATTTTGAAGAATGCATTGAAAATATTCTAATATAATAATTAAGTTGATTGAACAACTTCACATTGACAGCAATTAACTAGAATACTTTAATGCTAATTGGACAAGATTATCTTTCTAAATGAGCAAAATATATTTCTCCTTTTACTTTGTCAAGGAATTAACTGAAAAAAAGAAATTAACATATGAATCTATAACAACTGGAATGAATTTTTGTCTTTTTATTGGAAATTTTAATTTCACAAAGTATTTTTAATTGTGTTATACACATATGTCCACTTAGTGTAGCTTGTTAAATTTTATTCCTGTTATTAATTTCATCACCCTATTTTTATACTTACATTTTATTATGTGATCATACTAAGTTATAAAGTATTTGAACACATTAACTCCAAACTATTTCTCTTCATCTCCTCATTCACTATATTCCAAACTGAATAAGTTACATCTTTTTGTGTGTGAAAATACTGTACAAAAGGGTTACAATTACATGGCCAAGATAATGAGTACATAGCTTTTTGGGGGGAGGGTGTGTGGTCGTGGGGAGTTAACTCTGGGTTGGACGCTGTACCTCAGCTCTTCAGCTCAAGGCTAGCGCTCTACCACTTGAGCCCCAGGCCCACTTCCAGCTTTTTTTCTTTTTGCTTATGTGGAGCTGAGGAATTGAACCCAGGGCCTCATGCATGCAAGGCAAGTGCTCTACCACTGAACCACCTTCCCAGCACCAATGAGTACATGTCTTTTTTTAATGTGATATATATTTTTTTATTTTTTATTGTGAAAATACTGTACAGAGGGGTTACAATTACATGGGCAAAATAATGAGTACATTTCTTATCAAGCTTTGTAGCCTCCTCCTTTATTTCCCCTGACTATCCCTTCCCATCCTCCAATTGCCCCCCCACCCAATACTTCCAGTTCCCCCTCCTGCCCCCGCCATGCCACAACAAAATTGTAAAGTTAATTTTCGATATAACGACTTGTACATCTCATTGTTGCAATGGGTCCACCTGTATCCATATTTAAACGATTTGTTTTTCCCTTTCTCCTCCACAAATTATACCGACATCAAATACAGTGATAGCAGGGGTTATACTTTGGGGGAGGGACATACATAGTAACAAAGAAATGATCTTATCAATGTGTTAGAAACAATCACATGAAAGAAAAAAAAACAACATTTGAATACATATCCTAGGGTTCATTTCCCTAACATCAACTTATCTGACGTTTTCTGCTTGACTCACACATATACTAGATACTGCAAATAAGGGAAATCATGGGACCTTTCTTTCTTTGGGCTTGGCTTACTTCACTTAATATAATTTTTCCAAAACTTTCCATTTCCTAACAAATGGGGCAATGTCATTCTTTCTGATGGAGGCGTAGAATTCCATTGTGTATGTATACCACATTTTCTTGATCCATTCATCTACTGAGGGGCATCTGGGTTGGTACCATATCTTAGCTATAGTAAATAATGTTGCAGTAAACATAGTCATGCTGTTAGCTTTAGTGTGGTCTTGTTTGTAAACATTTGGGTAAATACCCAAAAGTGGGATTGCTGGGTCATAGGGGAGCTCTAAGTGGAGTATTTTGAGGACCCTCCATACTGCTTTCCAAAGTGGTTGAACAAGTTTACACTCCCACCAACAATGAACTAAGGTTCCTTTCTGCCCACATCCCCTCTAGCATCTGTTGTTGTTAGAGTTCTTGATTTTTGCCATTCTAACTGGAGTGAGGTGGTATCTCAATGGTGTTTGGATTTGCATTTCTTTTATGGCTAGTGAGGATGAGCATTTCTTCATGTGTCTATAGGCCATCCTTCTTTCTTCTTCAGAGAAGTTTCTCTGTAAGTCTCTACCCCACTTATTTATTGGGCAGTTGTTTCTTTGAAGATTTGTTGTTGGGGGGCTGGGAAGGTGGCTCAGTGGTAGAGCACTTGCCTTGCATGCATGAGGCCCTGGGTTCGATTCCTCAACACCACATAAGAAAAAAGCCGGAAGTGGCACTGTGGCTCAAGTGGTAGAGCACTAGCCTTGAGCTGAAGAGCTCAGGGACAGTGCCCAGGCCCAGAGTTCAGGCCCCACAACTAAACCAAAAAAAAATTAAAAAAAAAAAAGATTTGTTGTTGGGGGACTTAATTTTTTGAGTTCCAGGTATAATTCAGATATGAGCCCTTTGTCCGTTGTATGGCTAGTGAAGATCTTCTCCCAATGTGTGGGCTTTCTATTGATCTTGCTAGCTGTGTCCTTTGCTATGCAGAAGCTCTGCAATTTCATGCAGTCCCATTTATACAACCATTCTTTAATTTGTTGTGTTTCTGGGTCTCTATTAAGAAAATTTCGACCTGTGCCAAGGAGACCTATGGTTTCTTCTATTCCATCATGAACTGTTTTCAGAGTGTCTGGTTTGATTCTGAAATCTTTGATCCACTTGGAGTTGATTCTGGTGCAGGGTGATATATAAGGATCTAGCTTTAGTTTTCTACAAGTACTTAACCAATTTTGCCTGGGCCATTTACCGAAGAGGCTGTCTTTCTTCCATTCTACTTTTTTATCTCCCTTGTCTAAGATTAGATGACTATAGGTCTGTAGGTTCATTTCGGGGTTTCCAATTCTATTCCATTGGTCCTGAGGTCTATTCTTGTGCCAGTATCAAGCTGTTTTGATCACTATGGCTTTGTAGTTGAGTTTGAAATTTGGTATTGATATTCCTCCAGCATTGTTCTTTGTTTGAGCATCGTTTTTGCTATTTGGTGTCTTTTATTGTTCCTTATGGATTTTTGGATTGCCACTTCAATTTCTTTGAAGAATGAGGTTGGAATATTGATAGGTATCACACTGAATTTGTAGATATCCTTGAGAATTATTGCCATTTTCCTGCTGTTGATTTTTCCAGTCCAGGAGCATGGGAGATTTTGCCACGTTTTAAATTCTGTTTGATTTCCTATTTCAAGTTTTTAAAGTTTTCATCATAGATGTCCTTCACTTCTTTGGTTAAGTTAATTCCTAGGTACTATATGATTTGTGGTGTTATTACGAATGGTGTTTCTTTCCTAATTTCAGCCACACTTTTCTCATTATTGTCATACAGAAAAGCCATGGATTTTTGAGGGTTAATTTTATACCTTGCTAATTTGCCAATGTTTTGAATCAACTTGAGTAATTTAGGAGTGGAGTCTCGGATTCTTTAACTACAAGACCATGTCATCTGCAAAGAGGGAGAGTTTTACTTCTTCTTTCCCTAGTTGGATCCTCTTTATGTTTGCTTTTGTCTTTCACTGAATCTAGGCATTCAAATACTAGATTGAAGCGAATTGGAGAGAGTTGACATTCCTTGTCTTGGTTCTGACTTAAAATGAAATGGCTTTAGTTTTTCACCATTAAGTATAATGCTGGCTGTAAGTTTGTTATTCATAGCCTTTAATGTATTGAGGAATGTTCCATAGATTCCTACTTTTTCCAGAACCTTCATCATAATGGGCTGTTGGATCTTGTCAAATGCTTTTCCTGCATCTATTGAGATAATCATGGGGTTCTTATCCTTACTCCTGTTGATGTGATGAATCATATTAATTGATTTGCGTATATTGAACCAGCTTTGCATCTCTGAAATGAATCCTGTTTGATCGTGGTGTATGATTTTTTGGATGCATTGTTGAAGTCAATTGGACAAAATTTTGTTAAGAAGTTTTGCCTCAATGTTCATCAACGAAATGGGTCTATAGTTCTTTTTCTTTGTTGAGTCCCTGCCTGTTTTGGGGATGATGGTTATGATGGCTTTATAGAATGAGTTTGGTAGTGAACTTTCTATTTCAATTTCATTGAAGAGTTGGAGGAGTATTGTTGTGGGCTCTGCTTTGAATGCCTTGTAGAATTATGCTGTAAAACCATCTGGTTCTGGGCTTTTCTTAGATGGGAGGTCTCTTATTGCTGTATTTCAATGCTTGATATGGGCCTGTTAAGATGGTTTTACTCATCTTGGTCTAGTTTCGGCATGTAAATATTTCTGCCAAGTTCTCAAACTTATTAGCATATAGTTTTGAGAAGTATTACTTTATAATATTCTGAATCTTGGTTGTTTCTGTGCTGATATTTCCATTCTCATCTCTGAGTTTATTTATTTGGGTGTGTTCTCTTCTTTATCTCATAAGATTTGCTAAGGGTCTCTTAATTTTTTCGAAGAAGTAACTTTGTTTTGTTGATTTTTTGTTTTTTGTTTTGGATTCTAATTCATTTAATTCTGAGTTAATTTTAACTATTTCTCTTTGTCTACTGTATTGGGTTGTATCTTGCTGCTCTTTTTCAAGGAGGCTCAGATGTCTCATTAAATTGTTGGTTTCAGATCTTTCCAATATGTTGATGTAGGAACTCAAAGCTATAAACTTGCCCCTGAGTATTGCCTTTGCTGTGTCCCAGAGGAGCTGGTAATTTTTGTGTTGATTTTTGTTGAATATAATGAGCATTTGAATTTCCTTTCTAATCTCTTCCGTGACCCACTTGTGATTCAGCAGTGTGTTATTCAGCCTCCATTTGTTATAGGACATTATTTGCTGGCTTTTAGTGTTGAGTTCTAATTTTACTCCCTTGTGGTCTGAGAGAATGCAAGGTATAACTTCAATGTTTCTGAATTTGGACAAGTTTGCTTTGTGGCCTAAAATATGGTCTATTTTGGGAAATGTTCCATGTGTTGCTGAGAAAATGTATATTCTGATGCTGCTGGATGAAATATGCAGTAGATGTGTGTTAAATCTAATTGGTCTATGCAGTTGTTTAGATCTGCAGTTTCTCTGTTGAGGTTTTGCCAAGTTGATCTATCTAGTTTGGATTGTGGTGGGTTAAAGTCCCCAACAATTAATGTCTTTGCATCTAAGTGTGATTTGAGGGAAAATAGTGTTTCTTGGATAAATTTTGGTGCTCCTTTGTTTGGTGAATTGATATTTAGAATTATAAAATCCTCCTGACGGAGAAATCCCTTAATTAGTATATAGTGACCTTCCTTATCTCTACTCACTAATTTTAATTTGAAGTCTATTTTATATGATATTAGGATTGCATCTCCAGCCTGTTTATGGGGGACGTTTGCTTCCAGAACAGTTTAGCAGGGACAAGGAAGCATAGATAAACTGAAAGATAAAAATTGTGAAGATTTTAGGACACAATCAGGGTAACAAGGTCATGTGTGTGCAAACTGGGTACCCAGTACTAGGGTAGAAGCAATTGGCATGGTGGAGTGATGTAGTGCAGAGCTCTGCGTTTGCCTCTCCAGTTTTGGCTGTTAGATCTTTAGGGAACTACCTCTAGCAACTCATTACCAGCTTTTTGTGTTTAGGCACGTACCATGCATAAATGTCTACTCCAAGTACATTGCATTCTTTGACATCAGCTATAGGATCTTTGCCCTAAGCATCCTGAGAGACCACACTCCACAATGCTGCAGAACTGGCTCCACATAGTGAGCTTCAATCACCTCATACAACTCTCGCTGCTCCTTTCCAGTGTCAATTATCATGGTAACAAGGGATCTGAGATGTGTTCAGCAGCAGTGGGAAACTACCATTTCTTACCCTGGCATTCTGGGAGCTCCCTAGAAATGGGCAAGATCACTTGCTGGTCTTCCAACCTCTCCTTGTGGCTCTAGATAGTCAGACTCTTGTAATTCAGATGGGTTATTTTGATGTCCAGTTGGCCTCAAACTTGCTCTGTCTTCTCTCTCTAGGTGCTCATCAGCTTCAGCTGCCTCTCCTTTTCCCTCCAGGTAGTTCGCTTCATCTCCACATCCTTTGAATTGTGCTTCATATCAACCTGTAGTTTTCACACCAAACCCTTCCACATTCTCATCTACATCTCTAGCTGTGAATCTGGCACAACAATCTCATGTAAGTTCTTTATCTGCTTATCAAGATTTGAGCTGGAATCCAAGGTGGTACTAGCTAACTGAGAACACGGGAAGCATCTTAAATACTCCCCTGCCATTCACTGCTCATTGAGAAAGATGTAAATCTGTTGTGGTCAGTCTCTCCTTTTCCATTTCTGGTTCAGCAGAATAAAGTGAAGTCACAGTGGAGCTACCAGACAGCTGCTATGCCAGCAAGTGAGCCAACCAATGATAATTCAGTGAGGGGATACTTATCAAATATACTAGGGTAAATGCACATATTTGTAGGACACTAAGGGCTATCATCAAACTAGTTATTTTATGTCCCAAATAGCAGACCAATCTTAGGCTCTCCCCTACATCTTCCAGTTCTGAAGTCCCTGAGGACTTCTAAATACAACTCACAGCTATTAACATGGGTGAATAGAAAAGTATGGGTTAGTATTCTGAGGGTGTACTAAGGTGTTGTTTGTCATGACTACCATGAAATCAATGTCCTTTCTCTGACTTTCACCATATCTCTTTATTTGGTATAAGTGGCAGATTTCTTAGTGTGTCTTTTTTTCCTGTTAGTTCAGTGCACAGGTTAAAACATTAAGCATGCCAAAATATGGGTTTCGATTGTTCTAGGGGACATTTTGCATCCTGTCTTCCAAGTAACTCTCTTCTTGAGCCCTCATATGCATATGCTCACAGAAGTGAATGTCTCACAAACCATGGAATATAGTTGCTCAATGATGATTATCTCACACAGATACTCAAGCAGTTTGGGTCTGTAGCCTTTCTAAAAGGCCTTGGACTAGGTACTGTGCGCAACATTGACAGTAATTACTCAGAGCAATACCACTGACAGCAAGTGAACCTTGATTACTATTTAGCCCTTAGTGGTCCTACCTAGGGTATGAACACATGAAGAAACCCTGTTTAGACTATTGTACAGTGTCTCCAACAATGAAATCATTTTGAGCCTAGGAAAAAAAATCTCTATTTGTAAATCAGTACACATAAGAAGCAGATGATTCCCCATACTCAAACTCCAGGAGAACAGAGTGTAAGGATGTCTACACAGTTGGGAAATATGATTCTGAGGGGTGGGAAGGTATGAGTTAGATAGCCAAGAAGTAATTATAAGTTTCTGAATTCCTTACCTAACTTCTGTCTGCCCCTCAGGTTCAATTCAAGAAGTTGTGGAATGTTTACGATCACAAAATGAAGTTTTTAATCCCAGGCTCAAACTCTAAGCATTCTTCTTACATCTTCCCACCTGCCCTGATGTAAAGGGTTAGAAGGGCAAAGGGGAAGGGAACCCCATGCTCAGGAATATAAATGGAGCTTACAAGCCACTGCAGTCTCTGACTTTCTTCGTTGAAGGTAAAATAAAAGGCAGCTTGAGTTTCTAAGAACTCAAGGCTTCTAGGCTATATGGCTCCTTCAGAGCTTCTTTTCCTCCTCCTGTGTTTTGAGAGCAGAATTTATTAAAGTGCTTCTGTCTCTTGGGGCAATCTTTCTCTTTACACAATGCTTAAAGTACACAATAGGTGGAAGCTGTCATTAAATTTAAAAAAGTATGAAATAGCACACAGTGTGTGCTTCCCGTGAATTCCTGGACCTAACAAGTTTCCAATTCTGAAGACAAAGAGATTATGGGTGAGTACTAAAAACCGCCCCTGAATGGTGAACCTAAAACACTTTTCCCAAACCAGGTTCTGTCCAGTACAGTAGTTACCACCTATAATCCTTCTTATTAGGATGGCTTAGATATACTGGATCAAAGAACTTATAGACCATGCAAGACAGAAAAGTCTAAGATATTGAGTCCCAAAAGAAGAAACTGGGCCAAGAAGAGAAAAGTTATCATTGCTGGAAAAGGAGGACTTAATTAGGAGAATGTTTCTCTGAATACAGACATGGGTATAATTATCACAAAGTTCTAAGTTGTGGCTCATCAAGACAGAAACTATCAAGTCAAACCTCACTAAGGCTAAAAATAAAACTTACAAAAAAACTATTTGGATTTCCGTAGTAACATCTATTTTAAGGAGAGAGAGAGAGAGAGAGAGAGAGAGAGAGAGAGAGAGAGAGAGAGAGAGAGAGAGAGAGAGAGAGAGAGAGAGAGAGAGAGAGAGAGAGAGAGAGAGAGAGAGAGAGAGCATGCTGTCTGAGATTATGTATGGGACAGAATTGATATTTAAAAATCATCATATTGAAACTATCCTTTAGTTTTCCCATTCAAGTCTGGTGGCATTTTAGCTCTACCACTGGAAACACTCAATTCTTGCTTTCTTCTGGTTAACTGGAGATAAACATGTAATGGATACATCAACCTGGGTTGGTTTCAAACTATCATGTTCAGATATGAGCCATTATTCTCAGCCCAGTATTTCCAGTAAAATACTTAAACTTTCTGACTCTCAGCTTCTTCCTGTGTGGAAATTGAAAAGAATTACTTTGTGGACCTTAGAATCCGGTGGGAGTTATGACTGGGTGCAGGAAGCATAAGTGTTCAGGATGTTTGGATAGAGTCTGACACTCTCATAAAACTACTGATGTTTATATAGAAATGAATTCCAGGAATAGGAAACAAGATGGATTTTTCTGTTCTTTATCCATTTATGGGCACTGAGGGAGCCACAGAAATTCAAGGAGAACAGGGAAACAAATGCAGCAGTTGTACTCTGTAGATAATATGTTCACAATGAGCTATACCTCTTGTGGACAGGGACTGGAGGGAAAATTAGAGGGAGCAAAGGAAGTGATGAGATTGTGAAACAAGAAATGAACTCATTATCGACTTATAAAATGGTGATCTGTCTGTACACTACCTTAACAATAACAATTTAAAAAATCTGAGTTAATGATCCTCTCCTCCAGTTTTTGTAGGGGCCCATAAAACTCAAGCCCACCTATGGAATTTTTGAAGGTCACATTATATGATAATTAATGTAGAGCCAGAATCTCTTAAGAAATGTTATAAAAAGTATTTCATTCTTAGTACTTGTTTCTCTTTGAGTGGCGATTCTATATGTTGTTGTCAGAGCTATTTTTTTACTTTTTGTTTTTAGTACTTGTTAGGTGTTGACATCCTTCTTAAAGGTTTGCAACAAAGGTCTGCTATATCTTGGCACTCTGCCCCTAATTAAAATGGTAATCAGCCTATGAAATTAATGTTCTTCTGTATGAGTTTTATTTATTGATTTAGTTTGTCGGAGGTGGTGAAATCTGGGCCTGATTGCCATACCTCAGCTCTTCACCTCAAGACTAGTGCTTTACCAGTTGAGCCACAGTACCACTTGTAGCTTTTTCTGCTTAGGTGGTGCTTAGGAATCAAATCCAAGGTCTCGTGCATTCAAGATAATCTGTCTACCACTGATACACCTTCTCAGCCCCTATGAGTGGTATTTTTGTGCACGGTCTATCAAGGAAATCACTGAGCAAATGTATTCATTTGCCACTAAACATGTTCAGAATTATGAATTATCTGATATTTTAATGAATAAAACTGTTATCATTGATACTAGGAAGTGTTTGTCTCTCCATACTAAAAACATGCAGGAGGGTATTTTAAACTAAAACTACACAAGAAATTTTAAGATCTTGTTGCTAACAAACGTGTCCAGGTATTATTACATTAAACAGAAAATTCAAAATGGTTTTTCTTCATGAATACAGAAATCAAAAGTCTTATAATACTTATTTCAAAAAGCAAACTAAAGAGGAAAATCAGTCAGGAGGTAAAATTTATATTGAATGTTAATATTTTAAGAGGAAAAGGAGATCCTAGATGGCAGAGTAAAGACAAAGCAATATCAGAGCCCTATATGTTCAATAATAAATGAGAAGCTTTAATTGCAAAATTGAGCTGGAACGAGCACATCAGGCAAAGGCAAGCAATCAGAATCTACCACCAACAAAAAAACACCATAATGTATATCTCAGCAAAAGGAAATAAGTTTCTTATCCTTGATTTCAATGATACACATAACGCCCCCTATACTCACACACACACACACACACACACACACACACACACACACACACACACACACACACACACACACACACACAGGAATGTATGCAACAGCTCAACCTACTAACATCCATTCAACATGAATCAAAGATCTTCTTATAATATTTGATATTTTAAATGTTTCAAGTCTTGTAAATAATTGATAACAGATGCATAAGCAAATATTTTTGGAATAACACTCTGCTATGGAAATTAAAGTTTATGTTGGTTATAACTGTAAGGTCTGCACAGGGACACCTCCCTCTCTTTTGGCTGCTTCTGCCCAGTATCTGTTACCTAGGTAACTGGCAGACCTTCCTGCTAGGTCACATCCAGATCTAGTGTGGCCACACCTTTCCCCCACCTTGCCACACCTCTTTCTGTCCCTGGCCTGGGTCAAACCTCTTCCTTTCTTGCCCTCCCTTCCTTTTTCAGCCATGTTTCTCCACCATGCATGGTGGGGACAGCAGTTCGGTAAATAGACTTTTCCTGCCTGAATAGCATGTGGTGTTCTCTTCATCGGCTACCTAATGAAATCTACCTATTTAATATACCTTACAATAACTACTTAAAACATCTCTGATTCTTGAAAGAATTATAAAAGATTCAATCTGCATTTTGGGACTATATTTCTACCAGCTATTCTGCAAAGGCTTAATAAGAATTTGTGAGATCCAATCTTACATACCAAATTAATGCAATTAATATACATGTAAGTGAAGTGAAAGACAGTGATCAGAGACCTATGCTGCCTCCAATCAGCCGGCTGCACACTGCACCTTTGATTCTTCTGTGCCAGACCCACAGTTGTCTTTCCCCAGAGCAGTGGCCCTGCTGGGGTTGGGGACGGGGGCTGTGTGGGGAGGAGGCCAAGAGGTGGTTGGGGCTGGAGGCAGTGGAGAAAGTATGGGAGACCCTGGCAGAGGCTGTGAAGGGAGGAAGGAGGCAGTAGGCCAGCAGCTCAGGCACCATCAGCCCTAAAGGCAACTGGGTTCTGGGGAGTGTCTATGAGGTGCAGAATTTGGGGTGAATCCGCTGGGGCCTGTTAGCTTGGTGAGGAGAAGAAGGAGTCTCAAGTGCCACCCAAACAGACAATGAGAAATGAGACACCAGTGCCTAAAGAATTTCAAGAACAAAGGCAGGGACTTATAGGTAAACTCTGGGGGCAGGGAGGGCAGCAACGTTGGGGCTGTGGTTGTCATGCCTCTGTGGACGACCTTGGAAGTGAGTGAGGACCAGCTCCACTGTGGGCTAGACCTCTCTCTCACCTTGAAGCAGGCACCAGGAATTGCCAGCACAGCCTTAGTCTGCCCCATGGAGCTGGCCTGCTTTGGGTGCTGCAGACCGGGCAGCTGCTTGGAGGCTATGAGCAGGAGAGCAGAAAAGCATGTCTGGTAGGGCCTGCTCCATCCCAGCCAGGCCCAGGGCCACTGGGGAAGTTCAGCTCTGGATCAGGACCAGGCACTGCTCCCCAGAAAGGTAGAGCCTCTGGAGACCTGCAGAGTGGACACCATGTGCGGGTTGTGAACTTCCTTAGCATGGCTGAGGAGTCTCGATGGAGAGGCGCATTTGTTCCTGTGCCTCCCCCATCTTCTAGATTCCTGCTCTCCTCCTGCCATGTCCAACTACAGGAGTCAACTTCTCTAAGCAACTGAGAGGCCTTCCGGGAGATGCTCACAGGGCTTTCCATGCTGCTTCACCACGCATGCAGGGCTCACAGGGTGCCATCCTCCAGCCAAAGCTTACCCCCAATTCAGCTTGGCCACCCCTGCTTAGGGGACCATGAACTGCATTCTTACACAGAAAGCCAGGGGTACACAAGGCCATCCTGCAGGCCAAACCATCTTTTCCTTCCTCCTGCTCAGATGTGGGGCAGCTGTGGAGCCAACTGCAACATCACATTTGATTATCTAAAAGGAAGAGGAAAAATGTGTCATTGTCCCAGATATAGCTGCCCCTGGGATTTTTGTCTTGTGCTTAGATAAGGATCCCCAAAGTCCACCTAGGAGCCAGTTCCGATGCAAGCACACAAGCGTCATTTATTGAAAGCTCGAGCCTGGACTCACAACCGTCACCATCACAGTGGGTCAGAGTTGAAAGCCCCAACCCTTCAGTTAACAGGGTTTTTCTACAGTATAGGGTTGAGGTAAGGGGGTTCCTACCTTGGCAGTTACATGATTAGTTGACATTTAGTGACTGAATCTTGTAACAATCGTATTGGCTAGTGTGCACAGGCTAAGCAGTAAGCATTTTTGGTGCCATGACTGGCCACAAAGATGCCTTTCCCTTTCTGATTAGCACTGAGCACACAAAATCCTGGAATCTTTCAATTTCCAGAATTAAACTTCCCCTGACATCCAAGCACATTCCTGGCATTAATTGCCATGACCTATTAACAACAGTTTTTTTTGTTCAACACAGTATTCTAATATAAGTAAAGTACATGAATTAAGAACTATTGTTAGGTATCACTTGGAAGGAGCAATAATATATTCCAAGTATGGGTTCTTTCTTTTGCATTTACTAGCTAAATGACTCTTTTCCTGTCCTGGGGCTTGCACTCAGGGACCATGAACTGTTCTTGAGCTAGAAGTCTATCACTTGAGGAAAAGCACCATTTCCAGTGTTTCTTTTTCTGTTTATGTGGTGCTGAGGAATTGAACCCAGGGTTTCATGCAATGAAGCCATATTCCCCGAGCCCTAAATGAATTTTTTTCATATTAATAATTTTTGTGTGAAAATACAGTACAGATGGGTTATAATTACATGAGTAAGGTAATGAGTGCATTTCTTATCAAGTATTGTTGCCTCCTCCTTTGTTTCCCCTTACCATCCCTACCCATCGATCCTCCCATCCACCCACAAAGTTGTTTTTTTTTTTTTTTCTTTTTAATTGTATTTTATTTTATTTGGGAACATACTGTACAGAGGGGCTACAATTACATGGGCAGGATAATGCATACTTTTCTTACCAAGCATTGCAGCCTCCTCCTTTGTTTACACTTCACTTCCCTTCCCCGCCTCCCCCCTCCCCCCACCCAATTTTACCCCCCTCCCCCCACCCAATTATACCCCCCTCCCCCCCCCACACCGACATTGTAAAGCTGGTTTTGACATGACATTTTGTACTTCTCATTGTTGCAACAGGTCCACCTGAATCCTTAAACGACTTGTTTGTCCCCATCTCCTCCACATGTTATACTGACATCAAATATAATGAAAGCGGGGGTTACACTGTGGGGGAGGGACATACAAAGCAACAAAGAAATAATCTTGTAAATGCGTTAGAAACACATGCATGAAAGAAACGAAAACATTAAAATACATATTTAAGGGTTCATTTTCCTAACATCACATTGTCTGACCTTTTCTGCTTGACTCATACCTATACTAGATATTGCAGATAAGGGAAACCATGGGACCTATGCTTCTTTGGGCCTGGCTTACTTCACTTAATATAATTTTTTCCAAACCTTTCCATTTCCTAACAAATGGGGAAATGTCATTCTTTCTGATGGAGGCATAGAATTCCATTGTGTATATATACCACATTTTCTTGATCCATTCATCTACTGAGGGGCATCTGGGTTGGTTCCATATCTTAGCTATGGTAAATAATGCTGCAATAAACATAGTTGTGCTGGTAGCTTTAGTGTGGTCTTGTTTGTAAACATTTGGGTAAATGCCCAAAAGTGGGATTGCTGGATCATAGGGGAGATCTATGTGAAGTCTTTTGAGGAACCTCCATACTGCTTTCCAAAGTGGTTGAACAAGTTTACATTCCCACCAACAATGAAGTAAGGTTCCTTTCTGTCCACATCCCCTCCAGCATCTGTTGTTGTTAGAGTTCTTGATTTTTGCTGTTCTAACTGGAGTGAGGTGATATCTCAATGTTGTTTTGATTTGCATTTCTTTTATGGCTAGGGATGTTGAACATTTCTTCATGTGTCTATTGGCCATCCTTCTTTCTTCTTCAGAGAAGCTTCTCTTTAAGTCTTTCGCCCACTTATTTATTGGGCAGTTGTTTCTTTGAGGATTTGTTGTTGGGTGGTTTAATTTTTTGAGTTCCAAGTATATTTTACATATGAGACCCTTGTCCGTTGTATGGCTAGTAAAGATCTTCTCCCAATCGGTGGGCTTTCTATTGATCTTGCCAGCTATGTCATTTGCCCTGCAGAAGCTCTGCAATCTTATGCAATCCCATTTGTCCAACCTTTCTTTGATTTGTTGTGCTTCCGGGTCTCTATTCAGAAAATTTCGACCTGAGCCAAGGAGACCTAGGGTTTCTACTATTAGTTGTAAAGTTCCCTTTTCAACATAACGTCTTGTTCCAATGGGACTTTCTTAAGTTGGCATTACTTTTTCTTTCTGTTAATATGTATTATAATTTAGGTCAGGTGGTAGGAAAGGAAGTGGAAAACAATACTATGTCCAATAAAGCTGACCTCCTATTACATCACTAAGGAAGTAGTGTTAAGACCTGCAGAACTCATAGGTTGTTGCATGTGACATTACTATGTAAAACACTCTTAATGAACATCTCAGACATCCATAACATTCTGCTTCCATTTCTAAGGTCAAGAGCCAAATATCTATGCCTTTTATTGATTGGGTGTTTTTTCTAGGAAGGAAGAAGGAGGATGTGGTAGGTGATGATGGAAAAATATGTATATTAGCACCCTGTCCAAATTTTTTGCAGTTTATTTATTTTTGTTTTTTATATTATTTTTTATTGTGAAAATACTGTACAGAGGGGTCACAATTACATGGGCAAGATAATAAGTACATTTCTTATCAATCCTAACCTCCTCCTTTGTTTCCCCTTCCCATCCCTTCCCATCCTCCCCCTGCCCCTCTAATTCTCCCCACTACCCCCCCCAACAAAGTTGTAAAGTTCATTTTTGGACATAATGACTTGTACATCTCATTGTTGCAATGGGTCCATCTAATTTAAGTTAAATAAAACATGATTTGTAAAGTGAAAGTAATTTATGGTTTCATTGACTGTTTTAAGAAAACAATTATGCCTTTTGTTTTCCATTATATTTCTGTGGTAATGTGTAATATTCATGATTTAACTGGTAAAATTGATAACAGTTATATTATATCAAGTTGATTCAAACTTGTATTTGAAAATTGCACACTTAACACAAATATACTTCCACTTTCCTCTACCACATAGTTAAAATAATAGTAAAGCAAAGATTGGTGTCAGCCATTCATATGTACAATCCTAGAACTCAGGGGGCTGAGACCTGAATATTTTAGTTCAATGTCAGTCCAAACAGACAAAAATGTGAAAACTTATCTCCAATTATCCAGCAAGAAACAGAAGGTGAGCATGTGACTCAAGGATAGAGTGTCATCAGCCATGAGCAAAAAATACAAGGGAGACCATTAAACATCGAGTTCAAGCACTAAAAATGACATATACACACAAGAAAACAACAAAATGTACTATGATTATCAATAATGAAGACTAAATAGTAAAAAAGATCATGAGAAATGTGTAAACATCTGGAAGACATAAATCATTTGACAGAATTTTGATTCATAAGAGGGAAAAGTCACAGCGTCATTTGTACAATCTCATTGTAGTCATTTGTGTTGAAACCTGGCTACTGGGTAACATGTGAAAGAGTAGATTGGATTACGTGACATAGGAGAAATTGCCTGTGACTATACACCATCCCACTCTGCAAAAAATTAAAATCATGCTTGTTAATTTAAATAAAACTTATTGTTAGAGACTGTTTTGTCCACACAGATTGCGGTCCTTATTTTGAGGCTTCAGACCAGTGCTTTTGTTTATAACCACTCCTGTTTTACTCCCCTTCCCTTGTGTAGCTATACCTTACTTAGCTGGCACCAAGCCAAGTCTTTGAACTAGACACTCTTGCCTTAATCCCTCCCTTTCTCCATCTACAACTCATTTTACATACTATCTCTGTCTTAGCATTAGTTGTTTTCTGACTAATCCCCATCAGAAAATACTTATATTCATGTAAACCCAGAATAATTAACCTAGTTAGAAACAGGAGAAAGGGTTTACCATTGGCTGAGGCTCTCATCTGTAGGTTTGCTACCTAATAAATCTGTGCTACACTATCTCTTTTTTTCATGGCTTTTGAGCCTGACGGTTGATTTGGTTTGCTGTAATACCATTTATCTAGACGTACTTTGGAAATTTTGACTTATGCCAAGGAGCCCCCGTGTTTCCCCTAACTCTTCCTGTAAGATTCCTAAGGCATCTGGATTTAAATTGAGCTCTTCAATCCATTTGGAATTGATTCTGGTGCAGGAGGATATAAAATGATCTAATTTCAGTTTTCTGTGTACAGCCAGTTAAAACAATTTTTTGAAGAGGCGGTTTTTCTTCCACCCTGTGTTTCTGACTTCCTTATCAAAGATTATATGCCTATAGGAGTAGATTCATTTCTGGATCTTCAATTCTGTTGTATTGTGCTTCCATGGGAAAGAATGTCATTACCCCATTCTGAAGAAATGGAAAGACTGGGGTGGGGGGGAAATGCTATGAAATGAAATAAGCCAGATCCAATTAAATATATGCTGCATGGTTTTCCTCATTTCTAATAACTAGATATGCCCATACATCCACAAGTTTATCTAATAGATAGTAAAAGACAAATAATTACACTTGAATATGATTAACAGCACTCTAAGCGTTCACATGGGAAGAACAAGGGAAGCTATTCTTAGGAGAGGATCACAATGGCTCAATAGCTATGTGCACAGGGTCAGATAAATGTTGCCTATTGCAATGAACTATAAGAAGTAATCATATATATGAAATACATATATCTGTATATAATTTTAAAAGATGTCACAAATAACTGACTTCTCTGTAAACTCAAAAGCAAAATTCTAAATTTAGAAGATAAAATTGAGGAGTTTTGAACACATAAACTAAAATACATAGGGGAAAAGGTGGGAGAGAAAATATAAGATGAAAAGTAGAATAGCTAACTATTGAAGAATTAATAAACAATTTTCAAATCTATACAAGAGAGCTTGGGTACAGCTAAGTTGTAGAACTAGACTAATATATACAAAGCCATTATTTCAATCTCCAAACCTAAAGGTCGAATAATAAGTTAATAAATAGTAATAATACAATATTTACCTGAAATAAATGCTTTTATATTAGAGAGGCCTGAATCCTAAAACAATAAACAAAATACTCTCAATTCTTGTATCCAATGGAATGAAACCACGAATGAAGAGCAAATAGTTCCTTTTTATACTTTCCTTTCATTTTCTGTTTTTTTCTTTTCTTTTTCTTTTGGCACTACTGGTGCTTGAAGGTGCTAAGGCTCTAACCACTTTAGATTACTTTTCAGGTCAAGCCTCCCTTGAGCAATGATCTCTTACCTATGGCTTCCACATAGTGAGTTAACAGGAAAATTACACTATATCTAGCTTTCTTTGTTGTTGTAGTTTTTTTACGAATTTTTTTGTCAAAACTGGTCATGATATCATTCTTGTAAATCTCTGCCTCCTAATTAGCAAGGTTGAGTGTCACCAGTATCAAATGACCAATTGCCCCACATGTTTATCTAATAGATGTTTAGCTAGCTGCCAGTGGCTCACACCAGCAATCCTAGCTACTCAGGAAACTGAGGTCTGAAGATTGTGGATTAAAATGAGGCCAGGATAGAAAGTTCATGAGATTCTTACCTCCAATTAACTACCATAAAGTTGGAAGTGGTACTGTGGCTCAAGTGGTAGAGTGCTAACAGCCAGCAAAGCAGCTCAGGGACAGCACTCAGGCACCAGAACAAACACACTCACATACACACACAAAGATAGATGCTTCTAGTTCCTGGCCATGTTCTTTTTTATCATGCTTCTTTTGGTGAAGATTTTGTGAGTCAAATAATCTTGATGCAAAGTAATAGCTATGGTGTCTTGGGCATGTAGTCCTCAGCTTCATCTTCCTTGCCTGTACAATGAAGAAATTTCTTTGCCAAACTGGTGCAGTGGGAGAATCCAGTTATAATATTCAATGCACAGGTGTGAAAATGTGACCACGTAAATGGAGGGGGTGGGGTTGGGTGAGATAGAGAAGAATAATCAAATTGATGACATCGATCAAGATGTACTCACAAACCGACATATTAAATTAAAACTCCTTTGTACACTATTTATGTACCATTTTGTAAGTAGAAAAAAATGAAACCAGTGCTTCTGTGCAATCCACACATCTTAGGTATAGATTGTTCAAAGCTGTTTCTTTTAAAGAATACAGGACAGAGAAGAGTGGAACAAATCATTTCCAGAATAAAACTGATCAACTCTACCCCAAAGTTAACATCAATAGTGATGTTGACCGTACACCTTTGATTTCATGCACTGAGAATACATTTCCACCCATCCCCCAACCTGGATTTAAATTCAGGGTCAAGATTCTGTCTCCCCCACCCACTCATAGGTAATGCTCTAACATTTGACCCAGAGATCCAATTCGGGCTCTTTTTGTTTAATTGGAGATGAGTCTCATGGATTTTCCTGCCCAGACTGACTTCAAATCATAATCCTCAGACCTCAGGCTTGGTATATACGTGTCACCCATCAGTACCCAGCTTGAGAACTCACTTTTCTACTCTAATTCTCCTCCCCGAAACCTCATAGCCACAATCTTGGGAGAAAAGATTCAGAGAGCCCCCAATTGACAAACTTTCTATAGAATGCCCTGTCCCATACACCTAAAAAGGGAGAAACGCTATCTCTCTCCCTTTGATGAAACAATAGATGTTAGATTATTATATGATAATAATAGTAGATATTATTATAATGCTTTCAATATCTATTCCCATCCCCATTGGTACCAGGCTTGGTTGTAGAACTTACTTTGACAAATGACATGTGAGAATTGATGGCATGTATCTTTTCTGAGCTTTAACCCTGTGGTTTTCAGTCTTTCCATCCCCTGGGAACCTTCAGCATTCAGTCTGGTTCCCAGAATGGACACCATGCTGAGTGGAAGTGGATCTGGAATAGGCTTTGTGGCATGAGAGAGAGAGTAATCAAAATTGTAAGGTATTGCATCCTTGGGGTTGGTTTCCCCAGTAAAATTAAGCTCACATTGAGGTCCCAGCTCTAGGTAGTCTAGGTCTCTTTCTCTCTATTCCCTCCCACTTCCTTCTCATTCTTCCTGAATATTTCCTTTTTCTCCTCAGGTGACACCAATTAGTGAGTCTCCTTATCCTAGAAATTTGTTATAGGGTTAAACATTGTGGCTTTCTGTTTTACATTTTCTCTTAAGTGTTTCTTCACTTTTGTCTTTCTGGAATTTTCAGCCAGAAGCTCCCAAGTGTGATGGATCTACAGATAAAAACCCTCTGCCAGGGCTGGGAAGGTGGCAGAGTGGTAGAGTGCTTGCATTGCATGCATGAGGCCCTAGGTTCGATTCCTCAGCCCCACATAAGCAGTAAAAGCTGTAAGTGACACTGTGGCTCAAGTGGGATAGTGCTATCCTTGTGCTGAAGAGTTGAGGGACAGTGCCCAGGCCCAGATTTCAAGCCCCAAAACCGACCAAAAAAAATTTTTTTACATGAAGTAAGCCAGGCCTAAAGAAGCATAGGTCTCATGGTTTCCCTTATTTTCAATAACTAGTACATGACTGAGACAAGAAGAAACTGTCAGATAAGTTGATGTTAGGCGAAATGAACCCCAAGATAGGAATTCAATTTTTTTTCTTTCTTGTGATTGTTTCTATCATATTTATAAGTTGATTTCTTTGTTGCTTTTTATGTCCCTACCCCACTGTATGCCCCCTGTGTTCACTGCACTTGATATTGGAATACTTTGTGCAGGGGAAGTGAAAAAAGAAATTGTTTAAATTGGGGTACAGGTGGATCCATTGCAACAATGAGATGTGCAAGAAGTTATGTTGAAAAACGAACTTTACAACTTTAGCGGGAGGGGGGTCTGAGGAGGGACCACGGGGTGGGGGTGGTGAGTTGGGGTGGTATAGGAAGGGGAATCAAAGGAGGAGGCCACAGTGCTTGATAAGATATGTACTCATTACCTTGCCCATGTAATGGTAACCTCTCTGTATGGCATTTACACAATTAAAAAAAGTAAATTCCTCTGCCATATCTGCCTTGCTTGCTTTCACTCCCCTCATGTTGGCCTACTAGGAGGCCAAAATAACATGAAGCTCCAGAAACCTTTTGTATAGAATGGGAAACCACCGCATGGGATGTGAGGAGTGTATTACAAGAGATTGGGAACTGAACACAGGTAGAAGGGATCATAGATTCAGCCTCAGCTGCCTTATGAATCATTGCCCAGTTACCAGCTATAAGCCTTTGCTCCAAAATCTATGTGGCGAATCCTGCAATTCTTACTGAATCATCCAAACACAGACTTAGATAGGCATCCAGCATGACACAAAATACACATTTCATGAATCAGAGAAATCGGTACGGGAGAAAATGTGCAGAAAGAACTTCATTTAATCAGGTTCACGTCATTTTTACAGGCTTATAATTTGACTGAGAGAACAATATCAAATTCTCTTAGCCTTCACAAAATCAAAATATCCAAGCAATACACCACTGTAATGAAAAAAATCTTTTTATTAAAGTGAGTATTTGGAATGGGAAAAAATCAAATATTATAAACTTAAAAATTGATCAAATACCAAAAGACAAAGAAAGACACTGATCAAGAACGAAATACCAATATGTTTAGTAAATAAATGAAATGTTTGAGATTCTTATCCACAGAGGAAATACATAGGAAAATAAATAGGAAATTCACT
The DNA here is from genome assembly GCF_024711535.1 of Dipodomys merriami. Taxonomy (NCBI): domain Eukaryota; kingdom Metazoa; phylum Chordata; class Mammalia; order Rodentia; family Heteromyidae; genus Dipodomys; species Dipodomys merriami. The sequence continues at coordinate 837,600 of NW_027203960.1, read as the reverse complement.
AAGATCCCATCTTACACACCAGAAGAGCTATCACCACGCAAATAAAAGAACTGCTGGAGAGGTTGAAAAAATCAGGAACTGTGTTTGGTGGTGTGGCATTGTAAACTAGTGAAACCCATATGGAGATCATAATGGAAGTTTACACGATACAAAAAACACAAATATCTTGAAGACCATTATTGCAAATTGGATACATACTGAAAGAATATAAATCAATATGAACATATATGTTCATGGCAGCAATATTCATAGCAACCAAGCTGTGTAATCAACCTGGATGTTCCATAAAGAGAGAATAAAGAAAATGCACCTTTCATAGCTATAAACATGTTTTGGTATATAAGAGAAGTGGATGTTTCTACTATATCATTGCTAAATATTTTTGGATAGATACCTAATCTTAATTTCACTGGTTTTGTGGCATTGCGTTTTTTTGTTAATGAAGGACTTCCATATTGATTTCAGAGCAATTACAATAGGATGAAAATATCATATAAAATGTGCATATTAGATAAAAATTTAAATTTATAAATGAACACATACAGATCATCATATAGAGTTTATAATTTGAAGCACTTTTAAGAACGCAACAGTAGGGGGAAAAGACATTGTTAGAAGCTTAATAACAAATACAAATATGAAAAAATACAAAAAAAGGTGCAACTAATTGGTACTAACAGTAACAAAATATTTTCTTCAGGTTTTAAAAATGAAACTATTAAAATAATACTTAATAACATCAAATAAATATGGCATGGAATAAAATATAGCATAGACATATTTTCCCAAAAATTTGTTTTATATTATAACAAATGGATTAAAACAAAATGTAATTACATGTCTGAAGATGATAACACTTTCAAGTGTCATTGATTGAATCCAGCAAAGGAAAGTAACCGACAAGTACAGGGTAAGAACAACCTCGGTTATGGAAGAAGATACTTAGTAGAACTTGGTGAGGAAACAATGTGCTCCTTTTTCCTCATCAAATTAGTACAGCTACCTTTTGAGAGAACACTTGTAATGTAGGCAGATCAGTGGAGTTACTAATGTAGGTAGTAATTTATTTTATTCCCAAATCCTGTGATGTGATTCCCAAATGATGTGAGTGATCCTAGATTTTCTGAGCATTTTTTTCACACAGTGTTTCTAATTGCTCCCAATGCCAATGATTCTTCTGACACTCTCATTTCTCCTTGTTTCTCAACTCAACTCCTGTGACCTTTATTTTCATGAGAAAGAGCTGAAGAAATATGAGGATGGCCTGGTGTCTGAGGTAACATCCACTCCTGTTTAGCGGATCTGGGGAAGGACCACCAAGTGGGCCTCATAATCAGATATTAATTGACCTCTTTGGAAATGGAGAAACTCACTCCCTCAGGCAGAATCTGTCATTCCTTGACTTTCTCTGAAGGGATTTGGTAATAGGGAACAATTCAGAGAATGAGCTTTCCCACCACCTACCACAGCCTTGTCAGAATGAAAAGGAACAAAATTAAAAGTGGCCTCAGTTCCCATCGGGCTAATCAAAGGCCAAGATACCACACATTCCTCCTCATCAGGGACCTTCTGGTAGGAATAGAGTCTGGGCAAAGTCTAAGATGGTGATAAAATGAGACTGGGCCTAAGGAGGACACAAAAGAATGACCCTCTGTTTGACTACAAGTGAGTTGTGTAGTGAGACATGACAACTTCCTTCATATATGAAAATTCACTAAGTGAGTTATATCACTGCCACTTTTCAGGAGATCAGGGTCTCCAAAGGAGAAGTTGTTAAATGTTGTGACTGCCAGTTTGCTCTCTAGGCTGTTGTCTCTCCCACCCCTTCCCATGCCAGGAATGCATTGTTTCTTTTAGGCACTCAACTACTTGTCCTGACTCTTAAGCAGGAATACTGTAGGCGATTCTTTTGCCAACCTCTTGCATTTGAGGTAGAATAGGCCCAGGCACAGCTCATGCCAAGGGGTAGATTCAAGAAAGTGAGTATAAGTTCATATTTGTATTGAAAAACAATCATATTGAAAGAATTAAATGAAATTAATAATTGAGAGATTTAGGGTTTATAGCAGCTAAATTTAAGTAATTAATACTAACACATTTAGAATCATGGATTAGGAAGAGAACAGTGAATAGTTTCAATATAATTTGCAAAAGAAACACCATAGCCAGAACAATTAAAGGAACTATTGGCATAGTTCCATTTACAATCTTAGGAGTGACCTTGGATTGGAGGCTTTTAGAATAATATCTAAAAGAGTGGGACTTGCTTGGCACTGGTGCCTCACACCTGTAATCCTAGCTACCCTGGAGGCTGAGATCTGAATATTATGATTCAAAGCATGTCCAGACAGAAAAAGCCAGAAGTGGTGCACGGCTCACGTGGTAGAGCACTAGCATTGAGCTCAGGGACACTGTCTAGGCCATGAGTTCAAGCTTTAGGATCAACAATCAAGCTTTAGGAAACAAAAATGATAAAAAGAAATAAAAGAAGGACTTAAAGATATGTGATGGAATGAGGCTGATGTGTAACTGTTTAGAGAACCTACAAGGAGACAAAATTTGGAGCCAAATAATATCTATTCATGACTAATCAAGGATGCAAAGCAAATGCCAAATTCCTTTTCTCAAAAACTTGCAAACTTGGGCTGGATTAGTGGCTCAGTGGTGGAATGCTTGCCTGATATGCATGAGGCCTTGGGTTCGATTTCTCAGCACCACATAACCTGAAAAAGCCAGAAGTGGCGCTATGGCTCGAGTGATAGAGCACTAAGCTTGAGCTGAAGAGTTGAGGGACAGGGCCCAGGCCCAGAGTTCAGGCCAAATGACTGGCCAAAAAATAAAAACTAAACTAAACTTCCAAACATATCTTTTCTCATAGTTGAGGAGAGGCTTCTTTTACAGGTATTCTCCTTATCTAGCTCAAGGGGATCAGAACTTCAGTAGAATTTTCCTGTTGAGGTGTAATGTGCTTAACTGTACTGAAGCTAATCATGGCTAGGAAAGTATGGACTGATACGTTTGTTGTATTTTTTCTTATAAATATATAATATTCTCAGGTATTATATGAAATATATTTTATAATAAACAATAATTATACATTTTAAATAATATATTAAATATATTATAATATAACATACATATTAACAGACTTCCTAATTTTAGGGTTAGGAACAAGCAACCTATTAAAAGAAAATTGCTTGAATCTCTGAGTAATTTCTCTACAACAAGACAATTCCACGTTTCATTCTTATTACCCAGAGAGCAACATAGGAAAGCGGTGCCCATGGAGGTGGTTCCCTGGATTTTGGAAACTGTTATTGCATATATATATGAAATATTGTTTTATACTAGTGAATATATCTAAAACTATAATAACAGATAAATAAGTGAACACCTATGTGCACACACACTCAATCACTTTCAAATATAAGAATTTCTTTTCTATGCTGCCTGTTCCCCTACAGAGAGAGTACATGAGTTGCCATTGAATTATCCTGGAAGTTCTTTATCTGGCTACTGTAGCTTCTCATCCTTTGTTCTTTAAGTAGCCAGAGGTTATGTGTTCAACATACTTGTTACAGGCAAAAGTATCCACCCTGACACACAGAGAAACTTGGATTTCAGAAATGCCACAAATAAGTGTGAGGTACACAGTACTTTTCAAAATTGAATAGATTACATATTTATTAGAAAGCTCATAAGAAAAAATATTCAGTGTAGGATGAAAGACTTCAGAAAACTACAGTTTAAATTACGTATAACTGGGTGGAGGTAGCTCATGCCTGTGATATTCGCTAATCTGGAGGCTGGTATATGATGATCACAGTTCAAAGCCAGGTTGAGAAAAGTCACTGTGAGACACTTATCACCAATTAATCACTGAAAACTAAAATTGATACTGTGGCTCGAAGTTGTAGAGAGCTAACCTTGAGCAAAAGACCTCAGGAGCAGTGCCCAGTCCCTGAGTTCAAATTCTGTAATAGGTAATAAATAAAAATAAAAAATAAATTACAATGCTGGGAAGTTGGCTCAGTGGTAGAGTGCTCGCCTTGTATGCTTAAGGCCCTGTGTTCGATTCCTCAGCACCACATAAGCACAAAAAAAAGCCAGAAGTGGCTCTGTGGCTCAAGTGGTAGAGTATCAGCCTTGAGCTGAAGAGCTGAGGGACAGTACGCAGGCCAAGAGTTCAGGCCCCACGACCAGACCCAAAATAAAATAAAATAAAATAAATTACATATATTTTTTTTTACCAACTCTCTAAAAGGAAAATAGGATATGACATATGGCAACATAAGACTTCAAATTACAAAGTTCCAGGGCAATTCCTCACTCTTGACAACTAGGAGTAATCCATATTTAAAAAAATGATGAACGTTTTATACCAAATTTCAAAATAAGTTCTACAAAGTAAATGCAATAAACATGCATTCCACAGTCTAGTAACATCATATGGTGTAAAGAACCTGATTAACTGATTCATGAAAACCAATACTATGCAGTTGAAACATACAATATTTCAGGTGTCAACTTAGCACAATACTTTCAATCTATGATGTCTGTTTGTTTATTATCCAGCCATATCCATCCCACAATGGCAGAAAGCTCTTCCTGAGAAAGTCCAGAGAGCTGTCTACTGTGAGTGCTCAATGTAGACCTGTTCCCATTCTCTATTATTTGGGCATGTGATAGATTGAATATCTGATAACTTGGAAAAGGCACAATTTGGGACTGGCTAAATAACTTTTTCCCATTGAAACATCTAATTTCAAGGCCATTGAAAGATTAGAGATGGTGATATTCTCTTTAAAATTATGTATTCAAAGGAGACAAAGTTATTTAGGCTTTGAAAGAATTGACTAGGAAGTAAAATGCATGTGATTTTTGTTAGCTCAGTAATTCTCAAAAACATAAAATGAATTCAAGTATTTAATATATACCCATATGCGTGCATATATCCATGTATGTATGTATATCCATGTATGTGCGTTCATCTATTTTCTGTGTAGCAAATAGTACAAATGAATCTGTGCAATCACTACTCAAAGGCATGAATAAACAAAGAGAATGAGCATAGAACTCATATTTAGGAATCTATGGCTAGCCAAATCTCTGAAAATCTTTTACATCAGTTTGCATGTGTCACTTACTGCAGTACAGGGACAGTACGACAACAATTGGATACCAGGCAGAAGAAATGAGAAATGAGAGATACAAAGGGTACAATACTCTTTCTGAAGGGTAAATAGGATTTCCTCTGTGTGTGTGTGTGTTTGTGTGTGTGTGTGTGTGTGTGTGTGTGTGTGTGTGTGTGTGTGTGTGTGTGTGTGTGTGTGTGTGTGTGTGCATTACATTTCCTTGAATCATTTCTCTCTTGAGGGGTATCTGGGCTGATTCAGTAAGCATGGTTGTGCTGAAATATTTACTGTATCCTGGTTTGTAATCTTTCAGGTAAATGCCTAGGATTAGAGTTGCTGCATCATATGTAAGTGGCTAGTTAAAACAGGGGTGAAGGGGGAAAAGTACAAGAATGACCAGGAGAAAAGGGGGGAAGTGCAGAGAGTAATCCAGTAAATATCCTACAAAATTAAGAAGAGTGAAGGAAGAGGTGCATAGAGGAAAGATGCGAATGTTGAAATGGTTGGCATTGAACAAGGTATATTGTACACAGAAACTGCTTTGTTTAATAACTCCTTTGCTACTTAAAATAATAATTAAAAAATCATATTCCTAAAATATTATGCAATTAGAAGAAAACTATGAGAATCTGCTCAGATCACCTCTAGGGTCATTAAATGTTTAGGATAAGTTTTAGAACAGCACTAATGATTCATATCAACTGAAGAAAATTTAATGATTTCCAGCTATTTAAGATAATCATTTTTGGAGATATGGCTCAAGTGGCAGCTTGTTACCTAGTGAACAATGCTGTCAAATATTGAATTCAATGTTGATCTTGAACAAAAGTAAAAACAATCAATAAAAGTCAGGCATTTTCCATGGCACTGGTAGCTCATGAGTTTAATCCTACCATTAATCAGAAGGCAGAGATCTTGGGATCTAAGTTCAATGTCAGCTTGGATAGGAAAATCTGTGAGACTCTCATCTCCAATTCACTGCCAAAGATATATGGAAGTGGAATCATGGCTCAAGTAGTAGAATGCTAACCTACAGCAAAATGTTCATGGATAGAACCCAAGCCTTGAGTCCAAGCCTTAGAATAGTGCATATACAGACACAAAGGAAGTAAGTCACTCAAGTTCTCAACCTTCCATTTCCATAATCTTAACTCTAATCCTGGTCAGAACCCTAAGAATAACCTTGATGATAATAGTAACCCAATCCTATAATTAATGGAAAATATATCCTGACAGGTACTCATGGTCTTTGAAATGATTTGCACTTTTCTCCAAATCCTACAGATTCCCTGACTTGGACTCTGAAATCATACCCTATTATGAATATTAACCTCAAGTCTTCATATCAGGAAAGCTATCATAGTTTCCACTGATCTTAACTTTTACTGAACTTCCCTATCTCCAAAAAGAAGTTGCAGGTTTACTTACATTATACTCTAGTTCCTAACCCTAACTATATATTTAAACCTTACTAGAAACCTAACTCTAAATTTAACCCTATTGAACCCTGAACAGTAAAATTAGGAAAACTCTGTAATTTTTGTTAAATTTCACACTTATTTTACTTGAAAATGTTAGCAGAAATCTCAGTTTTACCTTATAGCTTACCCTTACCTAAGCCTAAGTCTAACCTGAACTAGAACAGTAACCCTAACCATAGAACTGATAGCCTTTGGATTCTAAAAGCCATAAAAATACATTAGATTTATTCATCCTAACTTTGATTCAACTCACCTCTCTAAAAATAATTTGTAGTTTTACTCGTTATCTTGCCATTTTTTTAACTCTAACCTTAACTGGAATATTGAGGCTAACCCTCACACTAACCATATCCTAATCTTAATATAATTAGCAGTTTCCTATTTCACATTCATCCTAATTCTAACATGACTTGTTATTCAAAGATAGTTCGAGTTTGACCCTAAACTTTCCATTGCCCTAATGCTAACACTAACCACAGCTGCAACTGAAACCTAACTTTCACCCTAATGAGAGTCCAATTCTAATGCTTAAGAAAAATACTCTAGTTTTAATCAGTTTGCATTCTGGAAATGAGTTTCAGATGGCCCTGATTCCCACAAATTTTCTGACTCTTCCTCTGAAGTTATCTTGTTCCCTAACATGAACCATTATAAAATAACTTGCCCTCAAATTCTCTTATCAGGAAAAATACTGTAGTATCCATTGATCCTACCTTTTCTTGAACCCCTGTAGCCTATAACAGTTTCAGATTTACTTACCAGCTAGTTCATTACTAGGTTAACGCTCTTAACCTAAACTGGATGGACATTCCATCAACATTTTGTTATCAGAGGATTATTCAATATTAGCTCTATGTTGATTGATAATGACTGAGCTTGACCGAAAGGTGAGGGAAAACCATCTACACTTCAATGAGGTTCTGACTTGTGTTTTAGAAAGGGTTATGAAAGCTCTCCATTAGAAAACTAGCAGCTGTGCTTCTAAAAATTCCTTACGTGGTTAGTTTCTGATAATGTCTCAATTCAAGTACTTCTCCTTGGAGTTCCATATTATTCAAGATGCTGTATTAGATCCTTTTACATTTTGCAGACATCTCTTGGTGATGAAATTTTAGCTTTTCAAAACTGCTCTCCCAATACCATCCACAAAATGCAGAAAAAAAGACAAAAAAAAGAAAAAAAATTGTTTCTTTTGATAGTGCAAATACTTTTATTTTCCATTTCAAACATAAAATGTAGTAAAACGTTTCATAGCAATTACACTGAACTAGGTTGTGGAAACATTCTAATGTAAATAATATACTGTGTTCAAGTAAAATGTTTGAGGATCCAAAATTTTAATATGCCTATGGTCCTAAAACCAATACCTTACTGATATTGAGTGATAAATACAACTTCCCATAAGTACAGAAGTTTTCCTTGTATCTTTTTAATATATATTTTTATTGTAAAGACACTGTACACAGGGGTTACAGTTACATAAGGAAGGTATTGAGTACATGTCTTATTGAGCATTGTTACCCAATCCTTTGTTTTTCCCCTACCATCCCTTCCTTTCACATCACTCAAATCCTCCCTCCAACCCCCTCTGATAGTATATACACTGATAGGATATTCTCTTACTACTTTGGTTGTTGAGAGTGTCCACAAGAGCAAGCATTCCGTGGGGAGCAGGGAGACACCATATGACATTTATTACTGAGATTTCTGAATGACTTGTTATCACTTGTACTGCATTTTGCAAGTCGAATCTCATCTCTTAAAACGTACCAGTTTTAAGAGGTAAGAGGAGTGGTAAAAGAACTCTTAGAGACAAATACATCTTCAACATATTTGGTTCCAAGCATTCCGTCTAAGGCATATTCAACATCTAGTGAAACTTGTGTTGACTGTAACTATGTGTCTTTCTCCATGTGTGCATTTATACATGTGAATATGTATGTGTGTATTTGTGAGTATAGTAACATACATGTGTACATATATAAGGGCAAATACATATATGCATACATTAATAATATAAATATATACACACATATTTGCATATATATCAAGTGTTCAGTGATTTAATCTATAGTTCCTAACACATTGTCATTCTCACAAAGTGTACATGGTAAATTACTCTGAGGACCTGTGCTCTATGATGGGTATCCTTTGTACTCACTTCTCCATTATCTTGTTTTTCATCCCTGTGAACAACTTCAGTCTACGTTCGATAGGATAGCTTTGTTTCATTACATGTAGTTACTCACTGATACTCAAAGCAAAAGGTTGTTTGTAAAAGAAAAAGTACTTTTAGGTCACAGGTTAAAATTATCTTATCCATACCAATGATTCTTAGAGAGATAAAATTTATAATAGTAATAAAAGTGAAAAGGAATTCCTAGATCTGTTGTTTTACCATTTAGAATGGCAAATAATATCACATCACTGTTGTAACTCTTAAATAAGGCAAGGGTAACTGATTGTCTTTATCATGTTCCCACAAACTAGTGGATCCTGAAGGATATTAGTAGACCACCAGAAATTCTAAGTAGCAGACATGAAGCATGAAAGAGAAAGTGAGGAAATGAGAGAAAGTATAAGAGAAAGAGAAATATCATAATACTGAAAGTACATAACAGATAAATAAGAGCTGCATGAGAATATTCATATGGCTATCTTTAGATACTACATGTACATTTAAAAGTAATTGTTGTATAATAACCCATCAACATAAAATATAAAGAGTTTCATGGAGGTCAGAGAAAGATGGTAGAGGAGAACCTAGAGGCTAAACAAACTCTCACATACAAAGCAGCTTTAGTGTTCCAGTGAACAGTACTAGCCAAGATAATCACACCAAGTGTGCCATCACTGTACACATTGTTTGGCTAGAGAGGGAAGATCCAGGCAAGAAGACAGATCTGAGCACTTGACAGTAGTTGCGGTTGTGGCAGCAGCTACGGCACCCATAGCCACCATATCTACAACAGAGAGTCCAGGACAAAAGAGCAATATGCAGTGGGTGAGAGGATTCTATTGAACACCAACAAGAACTGACAAGTAGCAGATAAATTCATCCTGCAGATCATAGACCAGTGATAGCCAGGAAAAAAGACTCCTGTCTGAGTAGAATCCTGACATCCTCACTCCTTCTCATGGAGCAGAGGAGGGAAGACTGCCCCTCCCCCGCACCAGACATCATCTTTGATACTGAGAATGGCCAGGCTGAGCAACTAGCTACAACTCAGGCCTTGGAAGAAAGAAAAGAGTCATTTAGCAGGTCACAGGAATCTGACTTGACCTTCCAGGCTCAGATGCACTCAGGAGAAACTCACCTAGCGCAAGCAGAGAGAGTTCTGCCCCCCCCCAAAGGAGTGACTATCTTCACTGGGTTAACAGAACCAGAGGATGCCCCTACCTACAGCAGCCTAGACAATCAATTGAAATTCAGTAAACATACATCTTGAGAATGGATCTAGGCTGGGTTCTGGGAGTGTCTCAGGAGCTAGCCCCTCAGGGAAAAGATAATGTTTGCTGAAATGCCCCAACCCTAAACAGAACTTAGCCTCATCATAGCATCTCCAAACTAGAGAAAACCACCAACTTTCTCTTTCGTGATACTCAAAGCAGATCTCCCTCCCACTGAACTAGCCTGAAGGAGGATCACAAAATCCTAGATAAAGCAGAGCATTTTATTGGCTGCTTAAACAAACTGATGTAAGAAATCAATCAAGCCACAGGAAAACCAAACACCACAAGCAGACCAGACACTCCACGAAGAGACTGGTTACAGACAAAGGGGAGACACAGGATCTTCTCATTCCTCACCCCTCGCCCCCCAAAAAATTAAAGAACTCTTTTGGTACCATTTTTTAAATTTTTTAAATTGTTTTCTATTAATCTTTTTTTCTTCTTCTTCTCCTAATCTTTATTTTAGGTGTGTGTGTGTGTGTGTGTGTGTGTGTGTGTGTGTGTGTGTGTGTGTGTGTGTGTGTGTGTGTGTGTGTGTTGTGTGTGTATGATTTTTGAAAAAATCGCTATTGACCTTTGGTCCATTTTAATTTTTTGTATTTTTTGTCTTTCTTTTTTTTTTGTGACTTAATTGCTGTTTTGCCTCATCCCCAGATAAATACCCATCATCGTTTATTAGAACTTATCCCTTATTGTGTATATAATTAATCCAGAAATGTATTACTTAATTCACAAACTTTTAGGCTTAACATTTTTTTGGTCTTTTTATTCTCCCAGGGCTGAGCACCGAAACCAGGGCCTTGCACACGGTGGGCAGTTGCCCTTCCTCTGGGCTAAAACCCCAGAAACAGGCTTAACATTTTAATAGAAGTATTATATCTTTATAACATATAATTTTCAAGTAAATACTTTTAAGAATTTTTATTTTTTAGTTTTTCATGTCTCCTTTCTATCATCCCACTCTTGTCATCCTATCCTTTTCTTCTCTCAATATCACTTTTTAAAGTCACATAATTTTTAAGTGTTTCACTTTTTAAATTTAAATTTTTCTTTTTCCATTTTTGATTTTCTTCTTTTTAATTTCTCTCCTGTCATTCTGTCCAAGCCCTTTCCCTCTCTGAGATTAGGACTTGGTTAAATTTACTTTAACCTCTCCACATACTTCTAATCCTATTTTACCCCACATTTCTCCCTAAACATAATTTTTTCTGATTTGAAAAATTCGTCTTTGCTGTTCTTAGCCCATTAATGCATAGTTGTTTGATGTTGAATAGATTGTATCTGTTGAACTAGGTTGTATCTACAGCCATTTTGACTGTGCAACTACAGGACTTTGGTTGATACTTGCCTTAAAATAGTGTTTTAGAAAAAAATTGGTGTCACTTTCATATCAAGTGTGCAGAACAAGCCGGAAAACAGGAGAAAAATGGCAAGTGTGGGTATATCAACTCTCATTCATGATAATCCAGTGACAGAACAGTTAATGAATAATCTAGAGGAGACGTCCCACAAAGAACTAAAAACTCTACTGGTAAACGTGGTGAATGAAAAGACTGAAAGCTTGCAAAGGACTCAGTTTGAACGTGATAGGGAGAGAGAGGAAGCAAACCAAACAACAGGAATCTCGTGACTGTGAGGAAACTACTCAAAGATTGATACAGTAATTTCGTGAACAGGTTGAGAACAAAGAGAAATAAAGGAATTGCGTGAGCAGGCTGAGAACAGTCAAAGAGAAAGAAAGGAATTGTGTGAGCAGGAGGAGAACAGACGAAGAGAGACACAGGAATTGCGTGAGCAGGCTGAGAGAAGTCAAAGAGAAGTACAGGAATTCCATGAACGTGAGGAAGCTAATCAAAGAGTAGCAAAGGAATTGTAACAGTAGTATGAGAATAGACAAAGATCAATAGAGGCATTCATGGAATCCAAAAACAGACATCTGAAAGAATTCAGAGAGACCACAAAGGGAATGCTGAATGGAGCCCGACAGCAGGAATGGGAATCCAAGTAAACCATAACCAATCAACTAAGTGATTTGAGAACACCAAATTAAGTAAGTAAAGAAGTTCACACAAGATCTAAAACAAAGCACCAACAAAGAATCTGAAGCCTACAAAGCTGACCAATTAAAAGGAAAAGAAATAAAAAACCAAGTAGGAAGATTAACAGTAGGTTAGATAAATGGGGGAAGATGGAGGAGGAGAAGCTGGAATCTGAACAAGCTCTCGCATAGAAAGCAGTTTTAGAGTTCCAGTGAACAGTCCTAAGCCAGAGAATCACACCAAGTGTGCCATCACAGGACAGAGAGTTAGACAAGAGAGGGAAAGCCAAGGAAACACATCAGCTGCCGCTACGGCGGCAGGGTCGCGGCAGCGACCACCGCTGCGGGGTCATACCTGAGACACAGAGAGTCCGGGACGAAGGAGCCAGACGCAGCGGACGAGCGGATTCTACTCAACACCAACAAGAACCGACAAGGAGCAGACATCTTCATCCTGCTTTTTGCAGACCAGAGACGACCCAGGATCCAAGACTCGGCGTGAGTACAAGCCCGACGTCTTCACTCCTTCTCAGGGAGCAGAGGAGGGAAGGCCACCCCTCCCCACCCAGCACCGGTGATCTCCATCTTGGATACCGACAAAGCTCAGAGGAGCTGCTAGTTCCAGCTCAGGCCTTGGAATAAAGCGAGTCATTTAGCAGGTCACAAGAACTTAACGGCGAAGTGACCTGCCAGACTCAGCTCCATTCAGGGAAAAGTCACCCAGCTCAGGCGCCAGCCATTAGAGTGCCTTGCCTCACAGGTAACCAGAGGCAGAGGCTGCCCCTCCCTCTAGCAGCCACCACAATCAATTGAAAAACAGAAACCCTGAGAATGGCTCCAGGCTGGACGCTGTGAGCTTTATCACAAAATAGCCCCAGGGAAAAGCTATTGTTTGCTGAAAGGCCTCAACTCTACCCAGAACCTAGCCTCATCACCACATCCCCCTTTTGTGATTCTCAAAGCAGATCACCCTGCCAGAAAACTAACCTGGGAGGGGGATCTCAAATTCTTGGGTAAAGCAGAGCATTTTTCTTCCTCTTCCAACCAACAGACTTAAGAAACCAATCAAGCCACAGGACCTCAAGCTGACCAGAGACTCCAACAAGAGGCTGGCTACAGACAAAAGGGAGATACAGGATTCTTCCCACTCCTCTCCCCCCCCAAAAAAAAATCAAAAGACTTTTTTTTCTTTTTTTCTTTTTTTTTCTTCTTCTTCTTTTCTTTATTTTGCTTGTTTTTGTTTTTTGTTACCTTATATATATATATGTATATATATATATATATATATATATTTTTTTTTTCCCTTCTAAAACTTTTATTAATCTTTAATTTTTGCCTCTTCTGAAAAAATAATTGTTTTCCAGTAATTTTTTTTTCTCATCTTATAATTTTTATTTTAGGAATATGTGAATCAGCGTTTTCCTTTCTTTTCTTGTCTTCTTTCTCTTTTTCTTTCTTTCTTAATTATCTTTTTGTTTTTTGTCTAGCTCTACTGAACTACTGATCTTTTCTTCTCCCTTTCCCATCCTTAAAGTTTTTCACATCTCCTCTATGTCCCTCCCCTTCTCTGAACATATTCACATTCCTCTCTAAATAGACGGTCTTTTAACCTCTATAATAACATTAATTTTTACGTTTCTATTTTTTTCTGGTCTCTCTTCATTTCCCTTTCCGTCTCTTCTTTTTCTCTCTCTCTCTACTTGCATCCTACCCAACCCATTTCCTGCATTGTGATTAGGACATAGTTAACTCTCCCTGTGCCTCCCCACACCAATCTATTCCTATATTTTACCCACATCTCTCCCTAATCCTAATAATTTCTGGTTTTCCAAATTCTTTTCTGCGCTTCGAAGTCCTTTAACATATAGTTGTTTGATGTTGAATAGATGTATCTGTTGAACTAGATTGTATCTGTAGACTATTGACTGTACAAACGCAAACTTAGGTTGATGGTTGCCTTAAGATAGTGTTCTAGCACAAAACTGCTGCAATCTTCATCTCAAATGGGCCGAGTAAGCCGGAAAAACACAAGAAAAATGGCAAATTCGGGTATCTCAATTCCCAATCTTGATAATCAGGGATTAGAACAGATAAAGAATAATCCAGAGGAGAGTTCCCAAATAGCTCTACAAACACTAATAGCAAACATGATAAATGAGAAGTTTGACAATGTACAAAGGACTCTGTATGAGCGTGATAGGGAGAGAGAGGAGGCATCCCAGAAGTTTATACAGGAATATCATAAGCATGAGGAAGCTACTCAAAAACTGATACAGGATTTGCGTGAACAACTTGAGAATACTCAAAGAGAAAGGGAGGAATGGCGTGAGAACTGCAGGAATCCCACCAACGGGAAGAAAGAGAACTGCAGGAATCCCACAGACGGGAGGAAGCTAATCAAAGAGTAATTCAGGAATTGAGAGACCAGGTAGAGAATACACAAAGATCAGTAAAGGCATTCATGGAATCCATTAACAAAGAGCTGAAGGAAGTCAGGGAGACCACAAAGGGAATGCTGAATGGAACCCAACAGAAGGAATGGGAGTCCAAAGAAACCATAACCAATCAACTAAGTGATTTGAGAATAAACAGTGAACACCAAATTAAGGAAGTAAAGAAATTCATAAAAGACCTAAAACAGAGCTTCAACAAAGAATTTGAAGCCATCAAAGCTGACCAATTAGAAGGAAAAGAGATAAAAAACAAAGTAGAGAGTCTTGACAACAGGTTAGACCATGCAGAAGATCGAATCTCAGGGATTGAAGACAGCCTAGATATTATAGAGAAAGAACATACAACCATCCAAGACAAGTCCAAGAAATATGATAGGTCTATCCAACACCTGGAAGAGACTATCCCAGAAATATGACAGGTCTATCCAACACCTGGAAGAGACTATCAGAAGGCCCAATCTAAGGATAATGGTTGTAGAGGAGCACCTAGAAACAGAAGTTAATGGTCTAGGAAATTTGTTTAACAGGATCCTAGCAGAGAACTTCCCAAACATACAAAAAGAGAGGCCTATTCAGATACAAGAAGCTTTTAGAACCCCAAATAGACCAGACCAGAATAGGACATCCCACCGTCATATTATACTCCACACAGGATCAACCCAGACCAAGGAAAAGATCCTTAAAGCTGTCAAGGAGAAAAGGGTAATCACCTATATTGGGAAACCAATTAGAAATCCCTCAGATTTCTCAGCAGAGACAATCAAAGCAAGAAGAGCCTGGAATGACGTATGCCATGCCCTAAAAACAAACAACTATCAACCAAGAATACTGTACCCAGCTAAACTCTCCTTCATAACTGAAGGCCAAATAAAAACCTTCCATAGCAAAGAAAAATTCAAACAATACATCTCCACCAAACCAGCCCTACAAAAGATTCTTAAAGATGTCCTACACATAGAAAACAAACAAGACCGCAACAAAGGCCAAGAAACTGCACCCAAACTGAGAATCCAAGAACCTTAGGAAGAACCCAGTTTTCGCAGCCCCCAAGAAGGTGGATAACATGGCAGGAACTCCCAAATACCTCTCAGTCCTATCTCTTAACGTTAACGGACTGAACTCTCCAATTAAGCGACATAGACTGTCTAGTTGGATTAAAAAACAAGACCCTTCTATCTGCTGCCTGCAGGAGTCACATCTTGCCCGTAAAAACAAACACATTTTCAATGTTAAAGGCTGGAACAAAATCTACCACGCAAACGGCCCTCATAAACAGGCGGGAGTTGCAATCCTAATATCAGATAAAATAGACTTCAAATTAAAATTCGTGAGAAGAGATAAAGAAGGTCGCTACATACTAATTAAAGGATCTCTCCTTCAGGAGGATATTACAATTCTAAATATCTATTCGCCAAACAATGGAACAACCAAATTTATCAAAGAAACACTACTTTCCCTCAAATCCCATATAGATCCAAAGACATTAATTGTTGGGGATTTTAACACACCACTCTCCCCACTAGATAGATCCACTCCGCAAAAACTCACCAGAAAAACCGCAGATCTAAACAGCTGCATAGATCAACTAGACTTAACAGACATTTACCGAACATTTCACCCAGCAGCATCAGAATACACGTTCTTCTCAGCAGCACATGGAACGTTTCCTAAAATAGACCACATTTTAGGCCGCAAAGCAAACTTGTCTAAATTCAGAAACATTGAAGTTATACCTTGCATTCTCTCTGACCACAAGGGAATAAAATTAGAACTCAACACCAAAAACCACCAAAGAAAGTCCGGTATCACATGGAGGCTGAACAACACACTGCTGAATCATGAGTGGGTCATGGAAGAGATTAGAAAGGAAATTCAAATGTTCATGCAATTCAACAAAAATGAACACACAAATTACCAGCTCCTCTGGGACACAGCAAAGGCAGTACTCAGAGGCAAGTTTATAGCTCTGAGCTCCTACATCAACAAATTGGAGAGATCTGAAACTAACAATTTAATGACACATCTAAACCTCCTTGAAAAAGAGCAGCAAGATAAACCCCAATCCAGTAGACAGAAAAAAATAATCAAAATTAAATCAGAATTAAATGAATTAGAATCCAAAAAAACTATAGAAAGAATCAACAAAACAAAGAGTTGGTTCTTTGAAAAACTTAACAAAATTGACAGGCCCTTATCAGAATAAGGAGAGAACACACCCAAACTAATAAACTCAGAGATGAGAATGGAAACATCACCACGGAAACAACCAAGATTGAGAACATTATAAGGGAATACTTCTCAAAACTTTATGCTAATAAGTTTGAGAACTTGACAGAAATGGACCTTTTCCTAGCAAATATTGACATGCCAAAACTAAACCAAGATGAGTTAAACCAGCTTAACAGGCCCATATCAAGCATTGAAATAGAAACAGCAATAAGAGACCTTCCAACTAAGAAAAGTCAAGGACCAGATGGTTTTACAGCGGAAAACTTCAAGGACTTCAAAGCAGAGCTAACACCAATACTTCTCCAACTCTTCAATGAAATTGAAAGAGAAAGCTCACTACCGAACACATTCTATGAAGCCATCATAACCCTCATCCCCAAACCAGGCAAGGACTCATCAAAGAAAGAGAACTATAGACACATTTCTTTGATGAACATTGATGCAAAACTTCTCAACAAAATTTTGGCCAATCGACTTCAACAATTCATCCAAAAAATCATAGACCATGATCAAACAGGATTCATTTCAGGGATGCAAAGCTGGTTCAATATACGCAAATCAATTAATATTATTCATCACATCAACAGGAGCAAGAATAAGAACCACATGGTTATCACAATAGATGCAGAAAAAGCATTTGACAAGATCCAACACCCCTTTATGATGAAGGTTCTGGAAAAATTAGGAATCCAATGAACATTCCTCAATACAATAAAGGCTGTATATGACAAACCTACAGCAAGCATTATACTCAATGGTGAAAAACTAAAGCCATTTCCTCTTAACTCAGGAACAAGACAAGGATGCCCACTCTCTCCACTTCTCTTCAATCTAGTATTAGAATGCCTAGCTACAGCAATAAGACAAGATGCAGACATAAAGGGGATCCAAATAGGGAAAGAAGAAATAAAACTCTCCCTCTTTGCAGATGACATGATCTTGTATTTAAAGAATCCCATAGACTCCACTCCCAAATTACTCAAGCTGATTCAAAACTTTGGCAAAGTAGCAGGTTATAAAATTAACCCCCCAAAATCAAAGGCTTTTCTATATGCCAACAATGAGAAAAGTGTGGCTGAAATTAGGAAAGCAACTCCATTTGTAATAGCCCCACAAAAAATAAAATACCTAGGAATTAACCAAAGAAGTGAAGGACCTCTATGATGAAAACTTTAAAATCTTGAAAAAGGAAATCAACACAGAACTTAAAAAATGGCAAAACGGCCCACGATCCTGGATTGGCAAGATTAACATCGTGAAAATGGCAATACTTCCCAAGGCTATCTACAAATTCAACGCAATACCTATCAAAATTCCACCCTCATTCTTCAAGGAAATAGAAGAAGCAATCCAAAAATTCATATGGAACAATAAAAGAACCCGAATAGCAAAAACGCTCCTCAACGGAAAGAACACTGCTGGAGGAATATCAATACCAAATTTCAAACTCTACTATAAAGCCATAGTAATCAAAACAGCTTGGTATTGGCATAAGAACAGACCTCAGGACCAATGGAATAGAACTGAAAACCCAGAAATGAACCTACAGACTTATAGCCATCTAATCTTCGATAAGGAAACTAAAACAATAGAATGGAAGAAAGACAGCCTCTTCAGTAAATGGTGCTGGCAAAATTGGTTAACTAAAGGTAGAAAACTAAAGCTAGATCCTTATATATCACCCTGCACCAGAATCAACTCCAAATGGATCAAAGACCTTGAACTCAAAGCAGATACTCTAAAAACATTACAGGATGGAATAGGAGAACCCTTAGGTCTCCTTGGCTCAGGCCGAAATTTTCTGAATAGAGACCCGGAAGCACAACAAATCAAAGAAAGGTTGGACAAATGGGATAGCATAGGGTTGCAGAGCTTCTGCAGGGCAAATGACATAGCTAGCAAGATCAATAGAAAGCCCACGGATTGGGAGAAGATCTTTACTAGCCATACAACGGACAAGGGTCTCATATCTAAAATATACTTGGAACTCAAAAAATTAAACCACCCAACAACAAATCCTCAAAGAAACAACTGCCCAATAAATAAGTGGGCGAAAGACTTAAAGAGAAACTTCTCTGAAGAAGAAAGAAGGATGTCCAATAGACATGTGAAGAAATGTTCAACATCCCTAGCCATAAAAGAAATGCAAATCAAAACAACATTGAGATATCACCTCACTCCAGTTAGAACAGCAAAAATCAAGAACTCTAACAACAACAGATGCTGGAGGGGATGTGGACAGAAAGGAACCTTACTTCATTGTTGGTGGGAATGTAAACTTGTTCAACCACTTTGGAAAGTAGTATGGAGGTTCCTCAAAAGTTTTCACATAGATCTTCCCTATGATCCAGCAATCCCACTTTTGGGCATTTACCCAAATGTTTACAAACAAGACCACACTAAAGCTACCAGCACAACTATGTTTATTGCAGCATTATTTACCATAGCTAAGATATGGAACCAACCCAGATGCCCCTCAGTAGATGAATGGATCAAGAAAATGTGGTATATATACACAATGGAATATTATGCCTCCATCAGAAAGAATGACATTTCCCCATTTTTTAGGAAATGGAAAGGCTTGGAAAAAATTATATTAAGTGAAGTAAGCCAGGCCCAAAGAAGCATAGGTCCCATGGTTTCCCTTATTTGCAATATCTAGTATAGGTATGAGTCAAGCAGAAAAGGTCAGATAATGTGATGTTGGGAAAATGAACCCTTAAATATGTATTTTAATGTTTTCGTTTCTTTCATGCATATGTTTCTAACGCATTTATAAGATTATTTCTTTGTTGCTTTGTATGTCCCTCCCCCACAGTGTAACCCCCGCTTTCACTATATTTGATGTCAGTATAACATGTGGAGGAGATGGGGGCAAACAAGTCGTTTAAGGATTCAGGTGGACCTGTTGCAACAATGAGAAGTCCAAAATGTCATGTCAAAACCAGCTTTACAATGTCGGGGGGGGAAGGGGGTATAATTGGGTGGGGGGTGGGGGGAGGCTGGGAAGCGAGGTGAAGGGTAAACAAAGGAGGAGGCTGCAATGCTTGGTAAGAAATGTATGCCTTATCCTGCCCATGTAATTGTAGCCCCTCTGTACAGTATGTTCTCAAATAAAATAAAATAATATTAAAAAAAAGAAAAGAAACATGTGTAGCTTTATGTACTTTCCTGTCATCCACTGATGGCTATTGTTAGGGAAGCTGTGGGCGGAACATTATTGTGACATTTCACCGTTTTTCCAGGAACCTGAGTTCTAACTTTCAGTAAAAGTCTTTATTTACAATGGGTACTTTCATTAAAGGCCTTCACAATGGATACTTTCGGGAAAGGGCTTCAAAATGGAGTCTATGTCCAGAATGCCTGTACTTTGGCTAAGGCCTCTCACTAGGTGTGTGTGTGTGTGTGTGTGTGTGTGTGTGTGTGTGTGTGTGTGTGTGTGTGTGTGTGTGTTTGGCATAAGAGAGTCAGACACACCTGAGGTTTGGGGTAAAACACACTCCTTCCCTTCAGCATTGAGTTTTGGTATCTAGTGGTTTTCCCCCCTCCCCAATTTTGAGTTCTAAAGTCCTTCTAAATACTTTTATCCGTTGATCTTCTTGATATTCAGATTCTTAAGGTCTGCTTATGAACTTCAACATTTGCTTCATGAACGTGTTGCATTTCTTCTAACTTGTATAAAGCCCTTTGCTCTCTTTAAGTGCAGTTTGTGCTGTGTTAGTGGTTTTACTTAGCTCAGACTGTTGTGGCCCAGGCTGTGACTGTTAATTCTGAAATTAGTTTAGGCCAATATGAGATACTATCCTTTCAGTATATCTAGTGAAAGAAGTTCAGCATCTTTATTGGAATAATTTCCTGGCTGTAAATACAAACAAAAACATCCAGTGGTATAAATGTACAATCAGTTATTTTTAGTTAATTGTGCACCATTGTAATGAAAAAAAAAATTTACTAAAGTATTTGGAATGGGAAAAAATCAAATGTTATAAAACTTAAAAATTGATCAAATACCAAAACAAAAGGAAAGACACTTATCAGGAATGAAATAAAATGTAAGTGTTTAATGAATAAATGAAAAGTTTGAGAGTCATATCCACATAGGAAATACATAGAAAAAGAAAAAAGGAAAGTCATTGAGATCCCATCTTACACACCAGAATATCTATCACCACTCAGATAATTAAACTTCTGGAGAGGTTGAAATAAATAAGGAACTGTATTTGGTTTTTGGCATTGTAAACGAGTGCAACCCATAGGGAAATCATAACGGAAGTTTACACAATACCAAAAAGACACTTATGTTGATTACCTTTACCGCAACTAGATACATATTGAAGTAATATAAATTAACATGAACATTCATGCCCATGGCAGCAATATTCATACCAACCAAGCTGTGTAACCAACCTAGATGCACCAGAAAGAGGGAATAAAGAAAATGTGCTATTCGTAGCTTAAATATGTTCTGCTATATAAGAGAAGTGAATGTTTCTACTGTATCATTGGTAAATATTTATGGATATATACCTAATCCTAATTTCACTGGCATTTTTTGGCATTGTGTTTTTGCTTTAATGAGGGACCTCCCTATTTATTTTCAGAGCAGTTAGAATAGGTTGAAGATATCGTATAATATGTGGATATTAGATCAAAAATTAAATATATCAATTCACACATACAGGACCATGATATATAGTTTATAAGTTGCAATTTTAAGAAGGCAACACTTGGGGGAAAAGACAATGTTAGAATCTTAATAACAAATACACAGTCAAGGAAAAATACAAAAGAAATGTGCCAATAATTAGTGCTAATAGTAACAAAACATTTTCCTCAATTTTTAAAAATGAAACTATTAAAATAATACTTAATATCATCAAATAAATATGCCATGGAAGAAAATTTACCATAGACATATATTTGCACATAATTTGTTTTATTTGATAACAAATGGATTAGAAGAAAATGTAATTACATGTCTGAAGATGATAACACTTTCAAGTGTCATTGACTGAATCCAGCAAAGGAAAGTAACAGATGTAGAGAGTAAGAACAACCTGGGGTATGGATGAAGATACTCTGTAGAACTTTGTGAGGAAAGAATGTGCTCCGTTTTTCTCATCAAAATAGAATTAGGACAGCTACCTTTTGACTCAACAGTTGTAATGTAGAGTAGTAGAGTTACTAATTATGTAGTAATTTATTACTTTTATTCCCTAATCTTATGATGTAATTCCCAAATGATGTGAGTGATCCTAGATTTTCTGAGCCCTTCTTTCCCCCATCGTTTCTAATTCATCCCCCTGCCAATGATTCTTCTGCTACTCTCATTTCCCATTGTTTCTGAACTCAACTCCTGTAAACTTTTGGTTCATTAGAAAGAGCTGGAGAAATATGAGGATGGCCTGGAGTCTGAGCTAACATCCTCTCCAGCTTCGAGGATCTGGTGAAAAACTTCCACCTGGACCTTAGAATCAGATATTAATTGACCTCTTTGGAATTGGAGAAACTCACTCCCTCAGGCAGAATCTGTCATTCCTTGACTTTCTCTGAAAAGATTTGGTACTAGGGCACAATTCAGGGAATGAGCTTTCCAATGTCAGAATGAACAGGTTCAAAACTAAAAGTGGACTTAGTTCCCACAGGGCCAATCTTAAGCCAAGAGATCATACTTTCACACTTTTTTCCTCATCAGGGACCTTCTGGTAGGAATGGACTATGAGCAAAGATTAAGATCGAGATTAAGTGAGACTAGGCCCAAGGAGGACACAAAAGAATTACCCTCTCTTTGACTACAATTAAGTTGTGTAGTGAAACATGACAACTTCCTTCATATATGAAAACTCACTAAATGAGTTATTTCACTGCCACTTTGGAGGAGGTCAGGTTCTCCAAAGGAGAAGTTATTAAATGTTGTGACTGTCAGTTTGCTCTCTAGGCTGTTGTCTCTATCACCCCTTCCCTTGCCAGGAATGCATTGTACTTTCAGGCACTCAACTACATATCCTGACTCTTAGGCAGGAATACTATAGGCTATTCTCTTGCTAAACTCTTGCATTTGAGATTGAATAGTCCCAGGCTCTGCTCATGCCAAGAGATAGATGCAAGAGGTGAGTATAAGCTCAGATTTGTACTGAAGAACAATCAAATTGAAAAAAAATTAAATGAAATTAATAGTTGAGTGATTTAGGGTTTATAGCCACAAAATTTAAGTAATTATTAGTAACACATCTAGAATCATGGATTACGAAGAGAACAGTGAAGTTGGTTCAGGATACAATGGAAAAGACACACCATAGCTATAACAGGAGTTGAGAGTTTGAAGGAACTATTGGAACTATATGCATAGGTGCATTTACTACCTTAAGAGCGACCTTGGATAGGAGGCTTTTAGAATAATATCTAAAAGACAGGGACTTGTTAGGCACTGGTGGCTCATACCTGTAATCCTAGCCACCCAGGAGGCTGAAATATGAGTATTATGCTTCAAAGCAAGCCAAGGCAGAAAAACCCAAAAGTAGTGCTGTGGCGCAAGTGGCAGAGTACTAGCCTTGAGCTCAGGGACACTGCTTAGGACCTGAGTTCAAGCTTCAGGATCAGCAAAACAACAACAACAAAACAATAATGATAAAAGAATAAAAGAAGGACTTAAAGATATGACATGGAATGATGATCATGTGTAACTGTTTAGGGAACATAAAAGGAGACAAAATTTGGAGTAAAATGGTGCTTATTCATTACTAATCAAGGATGCAAAGCAAATTCCAAATTCCTCTTCTCAAAAACTTCCAAACTTGGGCTGGGAAGGTGGCTCAGTGGTAGAGTGCTTGCCTTGCATGCATGAGGTCCTGGGTTCGAATCTTCAGCACCACATAAGCAGAAAAGCCAGAAATGTTGTTATGGCTCGTTTGGCAGAGCACTAGCCTTGAGCAGAAGTGGTGAAGGACATTGCCCAGGCCCAGAGTTCAGGCCCTTTGACCGGCCAAAATAAAAACAAACAAACAAACAAAAAAACTTCCAAACATCTTTTCTTATAATTGAGGAGAACCTCCTTTTACAGGAATTCTCCTTATTTAGCTCAAGGTCATCAGAACTTCAGTAGATTTTCCTGTTGAGATGTAATGCACCTAACTCTACTGAACCTAATCATGGCTAGGAAAGTATGGACATTGATATGTTTGTTGTATTTTTCCTTATGAATATATAATTCTGTCAGCTATTATATATAATATATATTATAATGTACCATATATTATACATTATATATTAAATATATTATAATATAATATATATTATGTATTAACAGACTTCCTAAATTTAGAGTTAGGAACAAGCAACATATTGAAAGAAAAATACTTGAATCTCTGAGTAATTTCTCTACCACAGGACAATACCAGGTTTCATTCTTATTACCCAAAGAGCAACATAGGAAAGCGATGCCCAGATGCCCATGGATGTGGTTCTCTGCATTTTGGCAACTGTGATCAGTATATACATATATATATATATATATATGTGTGTGTGTGTGTGTGTGTGTGTGTGTGTGTATACATATATAAAGTATTGTTTTATAATAGTGAATGTGTAAAACTATAGCAACAGATAAATAAGTGAACACCTATGTGCATACACACTCAATCACTTTCAAGTGTAAGGATTTCTATGCTCCCTATCCACCTACACAGAGAGTACATGAGGTGCCCTTGAATTGTCCTGGAATTTCTTTATCTGGCTATTGTCCCTTCACATCCTTTGTTCTCTAAGTAGCCAGATGTTACGTATTCAAAAATACTTGCTACAGACAAAAGTATCCACCCTGGCACACAGAGGAACTTAGATTTCAGAAATGCCACAAATAAGTGGGAGGTACAGCAGTACTTTTCAAAATTGAATAGATAACATATTTATTAGAAAGCTTGTAAGAAAAAAACTTCACTGTAGAATAAAATACTTGAAAAAAACTACAGTTTAAATTACACATAGCCAGGTGCTGCAATAGAATATAAATAAAAATAATAAAATAAATTACATATAATTTATTACCAAGTCTGTACAAGGAAAATAGGATATGACACATGGCCACATATGACTTCAAGTTACAAAATTCCAGGGCATTTCCCCACTCTTGAGAACTAGGAGTAATCCATATTTAAAAAAAAAAAAAAGACGAACATTTTATAGCAGATTTCAAAATATACAAAGGAAATGCAATAAGCATGCATTTCATAGTTTAGTAACATCATATGGTATAAAGAATCTGATTAACTGATTCATAAAAATCGATACAATGCAGTTAAAACATCCAATATCTCAAGTGTCAACTTAGCAGATTACTTTCAATCTATGATGTCTATTTCGTATATTATCCAGCCTTATCCATCCAACAATGGCAGAAGGATCTCCCTGAGAAATTCCAGAGACCTGTCTACTGTGAGTGCTCAATGTAGACCTGTTCTCATTCTCTATTATTTGGGCATGTAATAGACAATATCTGATAACTTGCCAAAGGCAAAATTTGGGACTGGCTTCCAGGAATGAAATTTTGGTTCTCAGAAAAAAAGGAAAATTGAAGACAGATTGAAAATCTACCAGATCCCTGAAAGATTTCTATCATTGTGCTAAAACTGTACCCTTGTACTGACACTTGAACAAACTGCAGTAATTATCACTCCAACCACATGTCCAAAAATTGGCTTTCCAAATATTGGCCTGTTTTCACTTTGGTAAATCAAGACACACTATTGTGGCCCCGTTTTACTTAAATTATCAGCTATGGTTGGCCCAAGGTATAGTTGACTTTACCAATTTCTTAAATTTTAGTTCATCATACAATCACTTCATAGGCCTTAAACATTAAAAATACCTATCCATATAAATCTGCATTACATACTTATTACTTTTTCTTCATTTGTCATGTTTTACATATTTGTACCCCAGGGTTTAGGTCCATAATATTCCTTCTCATGATTGTTACCACTGAGTATATGTAATAATTTATTTTTTCTCCAGCTCTCTTCTTTCTTTAATTCAAGTCCTTAATAGCATCCTGTCTACTGAAAACTCCTAGCTACTGATTTAAACAAACTATGAAGATCCCCAAATGAGCTTTGTTCTTTATCTACAAACCAATCCTTCATTACTATTTGATTATCAAAATACCTCGGAGTCATTTCAGACTTACATACTTTTGCACACCTCTTATTTAATCTATGACCAGGTTTCGAATACTTTAGTAACCATATATATATATATGGTATATGTGTGCTAGTACTATGACTTAAATTTGGGGCCTAGATTCTTTTATTTTTCTTTTCTGCTCAGGCTGACAGTCTTCCATTTGAACCACAGCTCCACTTTTACCTTTTTGGTTCTTAGTTGAAGATAAGTGACTCATGGTCTATTTACCTGTTCTAGCTTGAAACTATGATCCTCTGTTTTCAGCCATCTAAATAGCTAGATTTAAAGGCATGCTCTCTTAAACCACCCCTATTATATTTGAATTAAAAAAATTTAAAGAATGAATATTTGTAGTATTTTCAAATCAGTATGTTTTCTTTTACCATAAAACATATTGCCTTAAATGTTTTTCATTATTCCAGCTCACTTGCCAAGAAAGGAAAGCAAAATTTCACAACCAAAGAACTTCTGAATGTATCAATGTTCAAGCATGCTAGCCACAATTTCTTTGCTGGGAAATAACAAAGGATGATATCATCTACAGGCTAAGCAGGAGAAAATGTCCTGCACTGAAGTTGCTGAAAGGTTGATGAGGATGAGGACAAGAAACTTTATCCAGAAAGTTTCACAAAGTGTTTGCAGTGGTAAGCTGATTCTAGTGGATAAGTGTAGCCAATCTTAGAAGATGTTTATAGCGATTAAGATTGTACATGTGCTTTCTTGAAGATATATTTTTATAGCATAGTTTGTCTACCGTTGAAAATGAGAAAGTTAAGATAGGAATATTGTCATTCCGTCTATCCTTCACAGTATAATATTGAAACCAGTTTTATACATATATTATTTATAGTAATTATAGAGTATCACTAATTATACATATATTATAAATATATCATTTACATGTTATGTAATATATTACATATATTATGAACACTTAATTTAATTTTTCTACTTGTCTGTCCAGGAATTAACCTAGCAATATCTTTGAAAATTGATAGTAAAGTAGGGTCCTTACAATTTTTATTGCAACATATAGTTTTACCCAATAAGTAGTTATTTATTCTGAATTGGTTTAGAAATGAAATATCATATCATAATATACTTTAACATTCAAAAATAATTACATAAGAACATGCCAAGGATGGAATTAAAAAAAATAATATGACTCATGTCTGGAATCCCACCTACTTAGGGGCTGAAATCTGAAGATAACTATATGAAGCCAGTCTGAGTGAAATGGCTCAGGCACAACACCCAGGCCATAGTTCAAGCCTCAGTACTGGCACACAAAAAATTATGTGACTAAAGCATACAAATATATTTATTTAAATAAAGTTGTCATTCTTTGTATCCTTCACAGTATAATACTAAAATCAGTTTTATACATATATTATTTATAGTAATTATAGAATATCAATAATTATACATATATTATAAATATATCATTTATATGTTATATAATATAATACATTACATATATTATTCATGCATAATTTATACTGACAGCACTAATATCCATTAAATTTATATATGTTTTAGAATAGGAAATAGATTTTCTTTGGTACAAAAAGAAAGTAATTAGTCAAAAAAATTATTCCTTTTGGATTATATATCCATAACTAACTATTTCCTGTGTATTCAAGGTACTTAATGATAAAAAGCCTCTGCTCATCAGCACAGGTGTCTTTTATATGAATTTGTTCTCCTTAAATAATCACTCCAGGAATGCTAAACAGTGGAAGCTGAATGATGTTCACTCAGGTATTTCTTTAGACGTTAAACTGATCTTTATTTGGTATAAAGATCACATACAATGTCATTACCCACACACTTTTCATTTTAAATATATATATATATATATATATATATATATATATATATATATATATATATATTCTGTAGCAATGCTATTGCCGTTATAACCATAATTAGGAAGATAATGTGGGCTCATCTGCTCCATAGGTCTTGAAAGATAATGAATGTGACACTTACAGAATATCCTCAGATATGCTTGGTGGAAACCTGGATTTGAATTATGGGTCTACAACTGATCAGTATTAGGTACTTGGGAAATTTGTTTGGTTTTGTTGCCTACTTCTGTTTTTAATAAATTACTTAATTAATTTCCTAACTTGAAGAACTGTCAAGAGCACTAAAGTTACCCTAATGCAGGTGCAGTGTTTGTAATGGTGTCTGCACATTGTGTAGTAGGTCCCAGAGAAGTCAGCTTCCATCAACATGGTCACAGCATCCTTCCTGATGGCCTTAAGAAATATATACCCAATTGATGTTAATATCTGTGAAAATTTGTCTTTACAAAAAAAAAAGTCACTAATGTTGGAACTATTCTGTGGCTTTTAATCTGGAGTAGTTTTATCTAAATTTCATTCTTACTCTATTAGTGGTAGAAGTAGCATTCTTTAGTGCTACTCTTCACGTTTCTAATTTTGTGTTCCATTTGGAATACTATTGTAACTTAGTTTATAATCTTTGTTATCAGAATAAATAAACTACAAGTACTGAAGTTTTCAATAAAGAGAAAATTTTAGGTATGCATTACATTTTATGTGCTTAATAATTTCCTGAAATTATTCATTTTAGGTTATATATCCCTAACAAATATTGTTTATGCTTTCTTGTATGATTTATATAGATTTTTATATGATTTTTATGTGATTTCTTAGAGAGCCATAAATAAAACAGTTCAGAAGAGGAAAAGAGTAGGTAAGAAGTCATAATTATGGTGTTTTTAATGGCTAAGTATAAAGAACATGTAACAAAACAGTTGGAAGATTCATTTGCTCTTTTTGCTATGCTCTCACCCTTCTTGGAGAAAGGTTCTCACTGTGAAGTGTCAAGTGGTCTGAACCTTTCAAGCCTTGTCTCAGTGACAGATGTGATGGGATTTGGGATATGTGCTCCCATGACAGGCTTTTAGGAAGTTCACAATAAAGCAATACCAGTACATATAAAGAAACTTTTGTGAGTGATGTGTATTCACTTCTTCAATTGCCAAAATTAAATTCATATGTCAAAATTACTTACATTAGATGCAGTTCAACTGGCATCACTAACACTTCCATAAATCAAATGCAAACTAAAAGTTCTACTTCAAAAACCAACATCTAAGGCAGTGTTGGAAATACAAGAATATACACAATAAATCTAAAGGAGTAAGATCTTTAACACTGGCAATGATCAATGATAGCTGAATTTTTAACTAGGCTTGAAAAGTTTAGGTGTCTACTATGTGATTAGAGTTGCGGAGTTGACCTTAGTATCAAGATTGGAGGTAAAATTCAAGGGCAGCTAAGGTTGCTGCAGTATTGTAGCTAGATACAGTGTGACTGTCCCTGATAATGCTAAAACACAGAGTAGAACCTAAGTCAGTAAAATGTATAGGAAAGATTCTCCACTGAGAATCATTGCAGGGAGTGATCATCACACTTGCGTTGAAAATGTACAGCCCATCATTTTAGATTAAGCTCTAGCGTATTTCTGATCTGAAGACAATTATAACACACCAATGTGCCATGAGTGCTGAGCAGTGTAGGTATATAGTACTCTAATATATGTGAAATCCTTAGAAGTATGGAATGGCCTGACCCTCACACTTCATTCTGTGCTGTTGAGTTTCATGAAGAAATGTTCATAATTAGGCAATTCACACTCATCTAAGTCTGAATCAAGCAACTGAGATAAGACAGGGTCATCACTCCAGTGACAAAGTTTGTGACCTATGAAAAAAATAACATTATTTCACAATGTATATGAATTCCTGAAAATTTATGCAATAACAAATAACAAATGTACAAAAGGGACAATTGTCCATCTCTTATATTATTAGAAGTAAAAATACTCCTGAATTATACTTTATTGCTAGGGGATCACAGGATGACTGCTGATGTATGGTAATTTTCCAGGTGCTCCTATAAGTTTGTGATTCTTCTCTGAGGAAGTGTTTTTCCATAGTTTGTTCTGAAGTGTTCAGAATATCTGTACTGTCACTAACCTCAACCATGGAACAGCAAAGATGGTGGGATACCTGGCCAAAGAATTGAGAAATCACAGGAAGTGATAAGAAAGAAGACACTAGAGGAGCCAAAGCCTCATTGCTAGATTCTGGATCCGAAAATCCTGCTTAACATGCTTTATATTCATTCTACTAGAGTGGTGGAGGGTGAGAGGCTACAGGTATGTCCACAAACTATGGCATCAATCTAGCTTGTGGTTATAACTATTAACATGTGTTATTGTTTGTATACATATTGATCATTGAATCCCTTATTGTTAGGGAGCAGAAGGGAGCAATAGTCATTACAACCATAGCACAGACATCCATCTTGTCTCCAAATTCTTAAACTTCTAGTGTCCAACAGATCTAACTTAAATACTCTTGAGGTAATAAAGCATACCCCTGTCTTCTCTTGACTGTTTGACTTTTCCAGAGCAGAGCTCTCAGCCTTTTGATTGCTGTTTGAGATGGCTTCTCAATCTATCCCTTTCCAGGCTCTAACAGCTTGACTCTAGAATCCTTCACAAGTACAGTTACCGATGTATTATTTTGAAAAGGATATTTTTTCTAGGGTAGACTCACTTTTAAAATTTTTATTTTATTTAAAGGTAATGTACAGAATGGTTACAGTTACATGAGTAAGGTATATACTTGTTGAATAGTTACCCACTCTATTGTTGTCCTCCTATCTCTTTGACCACCCCACCTCCTCTGACCCCAAAGTTGTTAAGTTCATGGCCAATATAGTGTCTTGTGAATATCATTGTTGCAATGGGTCACTCTTGGTACTTCTTTTATTATTATGTTATTTCCCTTTCCTTCTCCAAATCAGATAATGTATATACAAGATGGAAGGTACCAGAATCAAGACAGAAATTGCCAGGGATAAGCCAATGGCAAAAGACAAATGAAATAAAATAAGATCTAGATACACTACTTTACCGACATCAAGGTTGACATCTGAAAAAAAAAGACTTGTTGTTTCCATGTCTTGGAGTTCATTTCAATTAGCATCATTTTGTATGGTCAAATGTACATAACTCTGGAGCCAGCAATCCCATTCCTGGGCATTTTTCTAAATGATCTCGAGCTAAAACACACTAAAACTACAAGCACAACTATGTTTTTTGCAGCATTACAACCATAGTTAAGATATGGAACCAAGCCAGATGCCCCTCAATAGATGAATGTATCAAGAAAATGTGGTGCTGGGAAGGTGTCTCAGTGGTAGAGTGCTTGCCTTGCATGCATGACGCCCTGGGTTCGATTCCTCAGCAGCACATAAGCAAAAAGAAAAAAGCTGGAAATTGTGCTGTGGCTCAAGTGATAGAGCGCTAGCCCTTGAGCTGAAGAGCTGAGGGACAGCACCTTGGCCCAAAGTTCACGCCCCACGACCGGACCCTCCACCCTCAAAAAAACAAAAGAAAATGTGATATATATCCACAATGGAATTTCATGCTTCTATCGGAAAGAATGACACAGCCCCTTTCTTAAAAAAATGGAAAGTCTTGGAAAAAATCATATTATGTGAAGGAAACCAGACTCTAAGAAACATAGGCTCTATGGTTTCCCTCATTTTTTATTAATTAAAATATGCTTAGGATAGTCCTGCAGATAGGTTCACTTTTTAAGCACGTAATATTCCTTTTTTTCTCTCCCTCTTCCTCTCTCATTCCGTGTGTGTGTGTGTGTCTGTGTGTGTGTGTGTGTGTGTGTGTGTGTGTGTGTGTGTGTGTGTGAGAGAGAGAGAGAGAGAGAGAGAGAGAGAGAGAGAGAGAGAGAGAGAGAAAGAGACTGACTGAGTCTGTAATATTTGAACCAAGCTTTCACTCTGTTTGCTTGAACAATTGAACATAAATGTTTCGTGGATTGCTACCCCAGCCATCTGTGAATCATGATCTTCCAATATCAGCCTCATGAGATGAGATACTGGCATCCACCTCTATTGCCAAGTGTCATTTGTTTTGTTTTGTTTTGTTTTGTTTTTGTTGTTTTTGTGCATCCAAAATCCGTAAGGAAAACAAATCTTTTATAATCAGGACTATTCACCTAAAATGTGTGTTGTTTACAGATTACTTTAATGTTTCCCTTTTGCATCCACATTATATGATTTGATTTTTTTGAACTCTATTGTTGCAGTCAAGCCATTTATATATAATTTGAATCGTCTTCGTTTTGTAGTGTGTTAGGTGTTTCAAAATAGAATTTATCAAGGTTTAACTCTGCACTACTGAAGCAAGATCTTTATGATTATTCAATGTCCTGTAAATCATAAGTTTATCACTTCTCATGGCACCATTTGAGCACAAGTAGTTTCCCATAATATCTCCACATATTTTAGACCACAATGCCATGCACTCTACTGCCAAATATGGTAGGGCATCCTTTATAATTCTCCTTGGATTTTCACTGTTATTCTCTCTTCTCTCCAGTGCTAAGTCCAGTGATGGTCATGTTGATTTTCTCCGCTGTTTCATTCATCATTGCATCTTGGGAACTACTGGAATGCACTACTGTACTTCTGTCTATTCTCCTTGTGTTTTGAGTTGTACCCCTCTCAACTCGAAGGGCCAGAAACTGGGGATATTTTCTTCAATCTTTATCTCAGACATGTATCTTTACTTTCTAGCAATACATTCATTGAATTCTTCCTGTAAACTCTAATGCCTTGAAAATTATTACTGCATTTTCATGTCTTTGTTATTTGGCATTAGGGAAGAACATACATCAGTAACTGTAACAGGTAAAAGAAGCTTGTGATCATGCCTCAATAGATGTTGTTCATTGGATAATGTTTACCTCAAGGTTTGCCTGCCTGATTCCTTTTCATTGTTTTGTTTATTTTTCAATGTAGACTTTTCTTCTCAAAATATTTATGGGCCTAGTGAAGATCAGTTCCTACTGTAATTAGTCATTAATTTTATTCCAACATCATTTCATAGATCCTTCTGAGTTTCTTCAGGGTCTGTATAGTAGTGCTTCACATTCTTAGATATGTTTTAACATCGATGTATCCAATGATAAAGACACATTGCTTAAGTCACCATTTTGATGACTGAAAGGAAACCATGATGCAATCTCACTATATGGTAATTTTCTAGTTTTAAATTCTTTTACATTCAAATTGATTATGGAGAACAAACATTCTGCAGACAAATTTATATTTTCTTAATTATTTTTAGTATACTTGCCAATATTATATAAAGTTAAAACATTACTACTTACTTACTTTTAGGATTTCTAAAATGATCAGAGTAAAAGTTCTATTCATTCACAGTTTTAAGACAATAGAGTGTCCATTATGACCAAGTGAGTCATTTAAAATTTTTATTTGTGATCCTTAAAGGTTGTGCTTGGGAACCAAGTCCAGTGCTTCCTGTGTCTTAGTCTACTTTGTGCCTCTGAACCTGATGTGATTTTATTTTCACTGAACTGGAATAAAGAAAAATTTCACTAGGAAGGAATTATTGCCTGGTTACTTTCTCCAATATCTCTCGCATACATTAAAGGAATATAATTCTAAACTGACAGAAAATGGTGATCCTATTAAGAGTAACTGTTTATTTTTTGTAGCCTCACTCTTCACTCTCTTGCCCCTTTCCTATTTCCCCTTCCCATAGAAATTGACTGGATCTACTGGAAACCCACTTCCAGTCAGCCTCTTCCTTAAAATCCCATCCTTAACTAACCTATCCCCTAGTAGTCCTACTATAAATTTTCAAAGGTCTGATTGCAGCCAGACTCCTTCCTGAAAGCCCTCCTCTGCTATAGGGAAAGCTTTCTTCTACACTCCTTCCTGGAATCCCTGCTCTGTACCACCAGAAACCAGGCCACATCCATATCTCCTCCTATGTCCCAACTTGCTGCACCAAGCACCCCGCCTACATCAGGCTCATCCCTCAAATCCTCACTTCATCCACCAGATACCCCACTCCTAACTACTCTAGTCACTCATAGTCCCATTGCTCCCATATCCTAGTACCTCCAAGCTCCTCCCTTCCCTACCCCACCCCAACCAGAGTTCTCCCTCCAGCCACTCCTGGTTTCATCAGAAACTCTGCCCATAAGTAGTCTACTTCTCAGTGGCCTAACCTCTCAAACTCGGCCTTGAAACTACCTCTTCCCACAAAGCCCATCATGCTACACCAAAACCCTCCACCTCCCTATAATTGTTCTTGAAGGCCCCCCCCCCTTGCTTGGCTAGAAGCTTCTCACACAGCCCATCTCCTACCTGGAAAACAAGCCCTGCTTCACCACAAACCTCTCCACCTTCCATATCTACTCTCTCAATGCCCTGTATTGCTCCCCAGATAATCCCACCCCCTATTGCATCCTCCCTCAGATCCACACCCTACTCCACCAGATACCCTGCCCATAATTATCCTACACCTTTGTAGACCTTCCACTCCTTCTCAAAGCCCTCCTCCAATTAGCCCCATGGCTCCAAGCCCTGACCTGCTCTAGAAAACCCTCACTAGAAAATGCCCACCACACTATCTCATCTCTCAACACCCACATTGCTCCACTGTAAGCCAATGCAACAGTTGGCCTCCATCTGGAAGCCTCACCAAACTCAATTGTTAATCCCTGTCCCACTGAAGTCCCTTTTTGAAGGTTGCCTTGCCCTACTGGAAACCCTGTCCAAAGTCCTTTTCCTTCCTTGCAACACTGAAATCCCCACCCAAACTTACTCCTTTTTTCAAAGTGGTGACTGGCTACAACAGAAAGCCCATCCTAACTAGTCTAGTCCACTGGATCCTATCCCTGCTCTCACAAAGCCCTGGTCCTGAAAAAATCCTCCATACATTATGACTACATCCTGTTCTGCCAGAAACCTACCTCCACCCTCACACACTTCCCAAAGGCCTGCCATTATCCACCAGAATCCCCTCCCCTTACTAGCCTACTTCTTCCTAGCACCGCTCTGCCCTCTCAAACCAGACCCTGAAAAGCCTCTCCCTCATAGCCTTGTTCTTCCTTCTCAAAGCTTTGCCCCAAAGAGCCTCCTCCCCAGTGACCCCACTTTCTTCCACAGAAAACCCATCCACCTGCCAGCCTCCATCCTAAAGTCCCACCTACTCCACAAGAGACCCTGTCCCTAACAATCTAGTCCTTCCTGTCCCCTCCCTGCTGTCTCAAATCCCTACACAGATGCTTTCACCGTCAAAGCCTTGCCCAACTCCACAACAGATGCTCTGCCAGTACCAACTCCTCCTTTGAACCAGACAGGGCTCTATCAGAAACACCACACCACCTCATCCATGAATTTCCCACCTAGTAACTTTTATAACAAATGTGATTTTATACTGGTCATAGAATTTATACTAATCAATATGATAAGAAAGCAATATTGCAAAAAGACAACAAAAATTAGATAGCTATTAGCTGCCTTAGTCTTGCTTGGGGTTCTGTTACCAGGCAGATTCACATTGTGTGAAAAAGTGTGAAGATTATTCCTCTAATTGGAAAGCATTTTTTGAAGTACCAGTAAGGTTTCATGAGTGATCATTTTATTTCTAGAAAATTCGTGCACATTTGTACCCATTAACATAAAAATATTAGTTATTTTAAATCCTCTGGTTTTGTTGAGGAAAGAGTATTAGTGTGTAAAATGATGAATTTCAACTCATCTCCTCAATGAATAATTTGGGATTTGCTTGCCTTACTATTCCATTGGTTCTGAGGTCTGTTCCTGTACCAGTACTAAGCTGTTTTGATTATTATGGCTTTATAGTAGAGTTTGAAATTTGGTATTGCTATTCTTCCAGCACTGTTCTTTCTGTTTAGGATCGTTTTTGCTATTCAGGGTCTTTTATTATTCCATATGGACTTTTGGATTGACTCTTCTATTTCCTTGAAGAATAATGTTGGAATATTGATATGTATCGCATTGAATTTGTAGATAGCCTTTGGCATTTCACCATGCTGATCCTTTCAATCCAGGAGCATGGGAGTTTTTGCCACTTTCTAAGTTCTGTTTTGATTTCCTTTCTCAAGTTTTTAAACTTTTCATCATAGAGGTCCTTCACTTCTATGGTTAAGTTACTTCCTAGGTATTTTATTTTTTGTGGGACTATTCTGAATGGAGTTGCTTTCCTAATTTCAGCTACACTTTTCTCATTTTTGGCATGTAGAGAAGCCATTGGTTTTTGCGGGTTAATTTTATACCCTACTACTTTGCCAAAGTTTTGAATCAGCTTGAGTAATTGGGAGTGGAGTCTATGGGATTCTTTAAATAGAAGATCCTGTCATCTGCAAAGTGGGAGAGTTTTACTTCTTTCCCTACTCGGATCTGCTTTATGTTTGCATCTTGTCTTATTGCTGTAGATAGGCATTCCAATAGTAGATTGAAGAGAAGTGGAGAGAGTGGATATCCTTGTCTCCTTCCTGAGTTAAGAGGCAATGGCTTTAGATTTTCACCATTAAGTATAGTGCTGGCTGTAGGTTTGTCATATATAGCCTTTAGTGTATTGAGGAATGTCCTATGGATTACTAATTTTTCCAGAACCTTCATCATAAAGGAGTGTTGGAACATGTCAAGTGCTTTTTCTGCATTTATTGAGATAACCATGTGGTTCTTATCCTTGCTCCTGTTGATGCGATGAATTATATTAATTCATTTGCGTATATTGAACTAGTTTTGCATCCTTGAAATGAATCCAGTTTGATCTTGGTGTATGATTTTTTGGATGAATTGTTGAAGTCGATTGGCCAAAATTTTGTTGAGAAGTTTTGCATCAATGTTCATCAAAAAAATGGGTCTATAGTTTTCTTTCTTTGATGAGTCCCTGCCTGGTTTTGGGATGAGGGTTATGAGGCCTTCATAGAATGAGTTTGGTAGTGAACTTTCTCTTTTAATTTCACTGAAAAGTTGGAGGAGTATGGGTGTGACCTCTGCTTTGAAGGCCTTGTAGAATTCCACTGTAAAACCATCTGCTCCTGGGCTTTTCTTAGGTGGGAGGTCTCTTATTGCTGTTTCTATTTCAATTCTTGATATGGGCCTGTTAAAATGGTTTAACTCATCTTGGTTTAGTTTTGGCATTTCGATATTTCCTAGGAAAAGGTCCATTTCTGTGATGTTCTCAAAATTATTAACATAAAGTTTTGAGAAGTATTCCCTTATAATGTTCTGCATCTTGGTTGTTTCCGTGGTGATGTTTCCATTCTCATCTCTGAGTTTATTTATTTGGGTGTGTTCTCTTGTTTTTCTGATAAGGATTGGCTAAGAGTATATCAAATTTGTTAATTTATTCGAAGAACCAACTCTTTGTTTTGTTGATACTTACTATGGTTTTTTTTTTGTATTTTAATTCATTTAAGAATTTTTGTAGGGCTGGTTTGGTGGAGATATGTTTCAATTTTTCCTTACTATGGAAGTTTTTTTATTTCACCTTCGTTATGAAGGAGAGTTTAGCAGGGTACAGAATTCTTGCTTGATAGTTGTTTGTCTTTAGGGCCTGCATACCTCATTCCAGGCTCTTGTGGTTTTGATTGTCACCGCTGAGACATCTGAGGTGATTCTAATTGGTTTCGCTTTATAGGCTATTTATCTTTTCTTCTTGACAGCTTTAAGGATGTTTTCCTTGGTCTGAATTGATCCTGTGTGGATTATAATGTGATGGTGGGATGTGCTATTCTCGTCTGGTCTATTTGGAGTTCTAAAAGCTTCTTGTATATGAATAGGCTTATCTTTTTGCATGTTTGGGAAGTTCTCTGCTAGGATCTTGTGAAACAAATTTGCTAGACCATTAATTTCTGCCTTTAGGTGCTCCTCTATATCCATTTTCCTCAGATTAGGCCTTCTGATGGTGTCTTCCAAGTGTTGAATAGATCTATCATATTTCTTGGATTGTTGTATGTTCTTTCTCTACAATATCTAGGCTGTGTTCAATCCCCGAAATTTGATCTTCTGTATAGTCTAACCCTATTATCAAGACTTACTACTTTGTTTTTTCTTTTCCTTCGAGTTGTTCAGCTTTGATGGCTTCAAATTTTTTGTTGGAGCTTTGTTTTAGATCTTATATGAACTTCTTTACTTCCTTAATTTGGTGTTCAGTGTTTTTTCACAAATCACTTAGTTCATTGGTTATGGTTTCTTTGAACTCCCATTCCTTCTGTTTGGTTTCATTCAGCGTTCCCTTTGTGGTCTCCCTGCCTTCTTTCAGCTGTTTATGGATTCCACGAATGGCTTTAGTGATCTTTCTGTATTCTCATCCCGCTCTCTCAATTCCTGTATTACTCTTTGATTAGACTCCTCATGTTCACGCAATTCCTGTAGTTCTCTTTGAGTATTCTCAGCCTACTCACGCCATTCTTGACTTTCTCTTTGAATGTTCTCAGCCTGCTCACGCCTTTACTTTATCAATCTTTGAGTAGCTTCCTCATGCTCATGATATTCCTGTATTGACCTTTGTTTGACCTCCTCTCTCCCTATCACGCTCATACAGAGTCCTTTGCAGGTTTTCAATCTTTTCATTTATCATGTTTACCAGTAGTGTTTGTTGAGCTTTTTGGGAACTCTCCAATGGATTATTCACTATCTGCTCTCTCCCGTGATTATTATGAGTGGGAGTTGAGATAACTGGACTTGCCATTTTTCTTGTTTTTTTTCCGGCTTACTCTGCCCATTTAGGATGAAAGTAAAACCAGTTTTGTGCTAGCACACTATTTTAAGGTAAGCATCAACCAAAGCCTGTAGTTTCACAGTCAAAAGTCTGCAGATACAATCTAGCTAAACAGATATAGCTGTTCAACATCAATCAACTATATATTAATGGGCTACGAACAGCAAAGAAGTATTTGGCAAACAGAAATTATTAGGTTTAGGAAGAAATGTGGTTAAAAATAAAAATAGAGTGATGTGGAAAGTCCGAGGGAGAGTTAACTTAACTAAGTCCTAATCTCAAAGCGGGAAATAGGTTGGATAGAATGATAATAAAGAGAGAGAGAGGAAAAGAAGAAAGAAAGAAAAAAGACAAGAAAAAATAGAAAAACAAAAATTAAAAAATTAAAAAGTGCAACATTTATAAATTATGCAAAATGAATATGTGATATTCAGAGAAGACTGTGGATAGGATAGAAAGGAGACATGTAAAACTCAAAAATAAAAATGCTTGAAATATTATATAGGTATAAAGAGGTAGTACTTCTATTAAGGAATTTAAGACTAAGAGGTTTAAAATTGAGTAATAAATTTCTGGATTAAATGTATACACAACAGGGAGTTAAAGTCTAATAATCTACTATGGGTTTATCTGAAGATGAGCAGAACAGCAACTAAGTCATGCAAAGAAGAATGAAAGAGAAGAAAAAGTGAAAAGAATGAGAAGGAAAGAAAAAAAGGGTCGAAAGGTCAGTAGAGCTAAACAAAATCAAATTTTTATAAAGAAAAAAAAGTACACACACATATACCCTTAAAATAATGTTATAAGAGGAAGAAAAAATGTTAATAGAAAACAAAATTTTTTAATGTTAAAAATTAAAATTTAAAAAAATTAAAATTTTTTTATAAAGGTACAAAAAATGCTCTTTGATTTTTTTTGGGGGGGATGGGAATATCCTGTATCTCCCTTGTGTATGTAACTAGTCTCTTGTTGGAGTCTCTGCTTTGCTTGTGGTGTTTGATTTTCCTGTGGCTTAGATGGTTTCTTAAGTCAGTTTGTTTGAGTAGGCAGAAAGTTCTCTGCTTTACCCAGGATTTTGTGATTCCCTCCCAAGTTAGTTCAATGGGAGGGAGATCTGCTTTGAGTATCTCAAAAGAGGGAGATGGCTGTTTCCTCTAGTATGAAGATGCTGTGATGACGCTAGGTTCTGGGTAGAGTTGAGTCCTTTCAGCAAACAGCAACTTTTCCCTGAGGAGTTAGCTCCTGAGATACTTACAGAGCCCAGCCTGGAGCCATTCTCAGGGTTTATGTCTACTGAATTTCAATTGGTTGTCAAGGATGCTGTAGGGAGGGGTAGCCTCTGGTTCAGTTTACCCAGGGAAGAAATCCACTCCTGGGTCTGGCGGAGCTTGCTCAGCCAGGCTGGGAGAATTTTCCCTGGGTAGAGCTAAGACTGGCAGGTCAGGTGAGGTTTCTGTGACCTGCTAAATGACTCTTGTTTCCTTCCAAGGCCTGAGTTGGAGCTAGCTACTCATCCATACCTTTGTCAGTATCAAATATGGAGATCTCTTGTAGTGGGGATCTGGAGAGGTGGCCTTCCCTCCTCTGCTCCCTCAGAAGAAGTGAGGATGTCAGGCTTCTACTAACGCTGGAGTCTTAGTTCCTGGGTCCTCTCTGTCTACAAATTTCAGAATGAAGATGTCTGCTCCTTGTCAGTTCTTGCTGGTGTTGTGTAGAATCTGCTTGCCCGCCATATTTTGCGCCTTTGTCCCGGACTCTCTGTATTACCGGTATGGTGGCAACAGCCACTGCTACTGCGGCTGCAGCCGCAGCTGCGGGCAAATGGTCAGATCTGTCTCCTTGCCTGGATTTTCCCTCTCTGGCCTAACTCTCTCTCCTGTGATGGCACACTTGGTGTGATTCTCTGGCTTAGGACTGTTTCCTGGAACACTAAAACTGCTTTCAATGTGAGAGCTTGTTTAGCCAGCTTCTCCTCCTCCATCTTCCCGGAACTCCTACCCTATTTTTTGTACATGCCTTTCAACCATGTATGGCATGGGCAGCAGTTCAGTAAATAAACTACTTTACCAGACTGAATTCCGTGTGGTGTTCTATTCATTGGCTATCTTATGAAACTCACCTAATTAATATACTTAACACTTCAAAATTTCTAGTTACAAATCCATGGATATTTTTGTGACACATGTAAGTTCAGTATTGACAAAACATATGTACTAACTCATCGTTTAGCTGTATAATTCTGCCTGGAATCTTTAATAGCAACTTAATTAACCATAAAGTCTATTTTGTTTGCTTTCCTTTGTTTTGTTTTTTTGCTTAAAGTAATAGAAGAGTGGGTGGGATAATCTGAAAGGATCTCTAGCTTCATATTTTCTCATTACCCTCTAAGTACCTCTATGATGAAAACTTTAAAAACCTGAAAACGGAAATCAAAACAGAACTTAGAAAGTGGCAAAACTTCCCATTCTCCTGGATTAGAAGGATCAACATCGTGAAAATGTCAATACTTCCCAAGGCTATCTACAAATTCAATGCGATAACTATCAATATTCCAAACTCATTCTGCAAGGGAATAGAAGAAGCAGTCCAAAAATTCATATGGAACAATAAAAGACACCGAATAGCAAAAATGATCCTTAATAGAATGAACAGTGCTAGAGGAACATCAATACCAAATTTCAAACTCTACTACAAAGCCATAGTAATCAAAACAGCTTTGTTCTAGCACAAGAACAGACCTCAGTTCTAATGGAATAGAATTGATATCCCAGAAATGAACCTACAGACCTATAGCCATCTAATCTTCTATAATGGAGCTAGAAAAATAGAATGGAAGAAAGACAGCCTTTTCAGTAAATGGTGCTGGCAAATTTGGTTATCTACTTGTAGAAGACTAAAGCTAGATCCTTGCACCAGAATCAACTCCAAATGGATCAAAGACCTCGGAGTCAAAGCAGACACTCAAATAGTAATTTTTAAAATAATGAACTGCCTAGTGCCTCTGGCTCACATATATAATCCTAGCTATAGTTAGGATTACAGGTATGAGAAACAAACACTAGGTGTGTGTTGTTCATGATGGTTTGTATTGGCATGTTTTAATATTGTTTGTTTCTTATACTACAATGCTCTTATTTTTATTTTCACTTAGGTGGGGGAGTGTTGAACCTTCTTTGGTTGAGATGGAGCCATGTGGAAGTTCTTGCCCAGTATGGCATGGAATTGAAATCCTCCTGCTCTAAGCTCCCAATGGACCAGGGATGATAGACGTATTCCATCACACAGAGCTAGGGGTTGTGGAGCATTGCAGGTAAAACTACACTGGTCTTGAAGTGATGTCCCAAATAGCTAGCTTTACAGGCATATGCCTTCAACACCTTGTTGTATTTCGTTTCACTTTGAAGTAGTGTTTGTACGTACTTAGAGATACAATGATAACAGACTACATGCTTAATATATAAAATAGTCAATATAATTAGCAAGTTTATCTCCTAACACTTTGAAGGTAATATATTTTGGTAACTCCTGCCTCTGATAGTTATTTTTTTGGAATATACCATAAACATGAATACATTGATAATGTGCACTTGAAGACTGGAAGTTGATAGAGATAGACAAGTTAAACTATGTGCAGTAAATATATATTTATCTATTGCTGTTCTGAAGAACATTATCATATATTCACCATTACAATACCACCATATATTAACCATGACAATAATTTTCCTGCAGTGTAGAAGTTCCTATTTCATAATCTGCCATCTTTTATCATTTTTACATTCTCCTTATGAGTATGAATGTTTTCTTGTTCCGTTATTAAGATGGAATTAAAAAATTTATAGAATCTACTGAATTTATCTAATTTATTTAGTTTTGTGTTGTTAAATCATTACAACCAAGGTTTCATGAAAGTTATGATAACAGACTATATCACTAAATTTTATTCTAATTACATCTTATTATTGTATTTTGATATTAGGTTTTGCTGTTGTTGTTTTATGATATTGAGTGTTGTGAAGCTGGACTGAAACATGCAACCCCACTACCTCCAGTAACAATGTTTATCACCAGGTTTTGGAGGCTCTCTCCTCTCCAGTTCACTACAAAAACTTGCAGTGGAACTTTGGCACAATTGGTAGAGCACTACAGTGAAGGGAAAGATCCTCGGGATTGTCATATAGTCCTTGCTCAAATCTTAAAACACCTTTATGCACAGACACACGTTCACCCACATACACACACACACACACACACACACACACACACACACACACAAGTACATGCACAAAATGGCAGGCAATATTGTCTCTTAAATTCTTATCCAGATATTGGACAACATCCCACTTATTTGTGAAGGGTTTTCCTTGATTATTTTGAAGGAGGAGGACAGTTCATGGGACACAAACGACAAGACTTTAGTGAGGAATGCTTTATAAATGCCTAGCTTATAAAAATAACAGGAGTACAGTTTTTATGTTTAAATATTACATTCCTTCAAATATAGTATTTTAAAATAATAACCATTGAATTATGAGAAGACAACGCAGCACCTCTTCCCTTCTCCCCTTCCCCTCGTTCATAAAATGTAATAAAAGTTTCAAAAATGCTCTTCTGTCTTACAAAATGTTTGACTACATGTATAATGTTTGTTTTTCAATACTTTTTTTTATTTTCCCACCTCTAGGTACTTACCTTTTTTCCAGCTGACAGCACACAGAGCCTTCAAGAGCAAACAGAAAATTAGGAAACAAAAAACCTAACTATGTCCTAGTAAGTGGATGTCAATAATACATGCAAGAAACACATGGCAGGCTGAGAGGGCCCTGAGAGGCAAAATGATTTGTGCAGGATGAGAAGAATAGTGACAAATAAGGGTGGAATCTGAGCTAGGAAGGGCTCTTTGAGACTGAGACCATGACTTTATCTAGGCCTAGCTGATAATGTTGGGATTTGACAATATCCACATGTGTATAGAGTGAAGTAGGAAGGGAGATTTCAGTCTACAGTTTGTCTTTGGGATGGTCTTATGTGAGCAAGCAGCTTAGATGATTAGGCTCTGAGATATGACTCTACCTCCCTCATAATGGAATAGAATATGGAACTCTGAGGGCCAAGCAACTGTAACTAAAAGTCAACTCAAGCCAGCTCACTTGGCCTGTGGCTCAGGAACAAGAAAGATGCTCCTGTATTGTTTTCAAAGTTCAAGAGATTCAGGTCTCAGGCATGAGTGGTGTGTGCCTCACTCGATGCTGCAGACATTGATCAGTGCTAAACCACGAAACCAATGTCTCAGGCCTTGTTATAAGAAGAAACCAAGGCAACTCCGGCAAGGTAAAACTAT
The DNA here is from genome assembly GCF_024711535.1 of Dipodomys merriami. Lineage (NCBI taxonomy): Eukaryota > Metazoa > Chordata > Mammalia > Rodentia > Heteromyidae > Dipodomys > Dipodomys merriami. The sequence goes on along the minus strand of NW_027203960.1, from coordinate 793,654 downwards.
GACAGGAAACCTATTTAATCTCATCCTAGCCCACACTAGAACCTTCTTCTTGTGTGCTTTTATATGAGTAGACTGAGAGAATATTTACTGTGTAGTTTTCAATCCACTCTATTACAATTACTCAATTTAAGTGTACTCCCATTTCCATGTTTCAAAGATCCATTCTTTTTTACCAACCCAGTGTGACAATGAGTCAGCCCAAACCCTGAATATGCCTTATAATATATGGTGCCTGGACTCAGGTTTGCTGGAAATTCTGGAAATGGACCTGGTCCCTGCCTACCAGAAAGGTGATCTCTTCTATGTTGGAAACTTCCTCCACCACTATAGAAAGCGGGGACAATAGAGCAGTTGCTGGATATTCTGTTTAAAAAGTGAGTATTCCTTAGCCGGGTACCGGTGGGCCACACCTGTAATCCTAGCTACTCAGGATGCTGAGATCTGAGGATCAAGGTTCAAAGCCAGCCTGGACAGGAAAGTCCATGTGACTCATCTCCAATAAACCACTAGAAAACCGGAAGTGGTGCTGTGGCTCAACTGGTAGAGTGCTCACATTGAGTTGAAGGCTGAGGGATAACATCCAAACCCAGAGTTCAAGCCCCACGACTGACAAAAAAAGTGAGATTTCCTCCTTCAAACCCAAGACTGATGAGACCCCCTCCAGAATATTGGAATAATTGGTACCTCTCTGAGACTGTATCACTGGGGTCTTATCAAAGGAGCTTGGCTTGAGACAAAGAAGAGCAGTCTTCGACTAATTCCTTAGGACTGGGCTGCCAGAACATTTCATTTGCCTCATAAGCTAATGGAGCCTTAATGATTTTCTTGCTGAAAGAATAGGATTAAAGGAATGAGCCAGTCTCATCCAACCTCCACCCTCATCTAGGAAATCACTATCTTGGAGGCCTTTGAAGGAATATAGACAGAAGAAAGGATGAAACTTGAATTTGAATTTGGGGCCTGAGTCCTGTAACATTCGTAGCACTCTACCAATTGAGCCCCAAGTCTAGTTCTGGCCTTTGGCTGTTTAAATGAAGATAAGTGTCTTTAGATTTTACAAACTAGACTGGGTTCAAACTGATTTCAATCTGATCCTCAGATCTCACTTCCTGATTGCTAGGGTTAGAGGCATGAGCCATTCTGCAGTTATTTGGAAAGATGTATATAAGCACACTCACAGTATTTCCATGAAATTGTATAGACATATCTTCACTTTTTTTTTAAAGTTTTTATTCATTTTTTTATTTTTTTATTTTTTAATATTATTTTATTTTATTTGAGAACATACTGTACAGAGGGGCTACAATTACATGGGCAGTATAATGCATACATTTCTTACCAAGCATTGCAGCTTCCTCCTTTGTTTACCCTTCACCTCCCTTCCCAGCCTCCCCCTCCCCCACCCAATTATACCCCCCTCCCCCCCCACCGACATTGTAAAGCTGGTTTTGACATGACATTTCATGTTTACATTACCATTTGTGACTTAGACAGTCCCATGTGTGTCCTGTTCAGAAAAGGAGAAGCAAAGAGTTAACTTCTTTCTCCCATTGGTACAGATCTTTCTACCATAACTGGGAGGAAGATGAACAAGTGAAAAAGTAAGTGGACATTGGCACAAAGAGAAAGTTTGTCCTTTGAAACTTGGTACCTTTGATGTTTCTGAATCAAAGTCAATTTTCTTCTTTGCACATCAGTTGTTATTTTCATCAGAGGGTTGAGGTTTGGCACATCAGCGGATAGCAGATTACACAGTTGTGGATGTGGTTGTAGTTTTGGACTCTCATGGATGCCAGGGAGGGCTGTATATAACAAGTCAGATCCATTGGGGAAACAACTTTCTCTTCTTATCACAGGGAGAAATTTTTAAGATTATATTTGAGAAATTTCTAGAAGTGGGTTGTGAGGAGCATCCTGCTTACAGGAGTCTCTTCCCACTTCCCAACATGCAAGTCTTGCCAGAAAGAGTCTATAGTACAAGGTTCAGGATGGAGAGGGTGGGCTCTCATTTTCCTTTTCACTAATCTTCCCACAGCATTGTTTATTCTATCCTCCCTATGTGGATGGACTTCTACCCTGATGATTTCTATGTGCCTAAGAACCATGACACCCTGAAAGAACTTACACAGAATGTCAAGATCAACATGGTCTCTTCAGACCTGCTCTTCTGCTTACATATTCTTCTGGACCAGCTGGAGGAACCCATGACCCATGATACCAAGAAAAAGAGGAAGAACTTGTTTAGATGCCTCAGGGCTCTTGAGGAGGGATGGAACCTGGGTCTCTAGGGATGGGCCCAATTGGTCATGAGACCTTAGTACTCCTCAATTTGGCAAAATGTCTTTTTATGGATATTCTATGCCAGGTATAATCTGTTCTCCTTTTGAAAGAACTTGGAAGTAGCCACTCATTTGAAACACCCTACATTCTAATCAGTGTTCAATCCAACCTCAAATTCTACAGCTTCTCCCATTAGATCCTCAGAAATTTAGTCACACCTTAACTTCTAGGGTCTACTCTAAGATTTCTGTACCTATTTACATTCTCAGGTTTGCATCACCGTAAAGCAGCTCCTGCAGAGCTCCAGATAAAGAACCTATCAGTGATGTCGTCAATGGTGACTGATTGAGATTGGAAGATCTCCAGAAAGCATGTGAACATAGAGGATTTTTTTTCAATTTGTAGAAAGGCCCAAGTAGGTTTTGAGTCCTGTGGACATCCCACTGGTTCTGAACCCCACATGTGATGCAGGTGTACCTGCACATAACACCAAGGATGAAGACAATCCAGAATGTCTTCCATTGATGTTCACAATCCAACTAGATCGCCACCAAGCCAGTCAAAAAAACACTTCTTGGTGTGCAGGGTAAATGTGTGCTAATGGAAAATGACCCCAGTCTATGTTCAGGAAAACCAATGAGTGAGGTCCAAAATCTAGATTCAGTTGAGGAAAGGGAATCTTTCCTCACAATACCCAGACCAATCTGACCTCTTGCAGGGGATTCAATTTCAAATTGAGAAATTAGAATCTGTCTCTACCTGGACTCAGGAAGAAAATCCTGTCTTTAATGAGGAAGTAGATCTCTTTGAGGACTCTGTGGGAGAATTTCTGATTCCTTCTCCTTTTCCTGAGACAATCCTTTTTTTTCTTTATGTCCTGATGTAAAAGGTTCACCCTATTTATTTTTTAACTTTATTAAAATAATGTTTTTGACATATTCTAAAATTCATGAATCCTAAATATATTTCTTTTTAATCCTACAATCTGAAACATTGTGCATATGTGTTCTGGGGGGGAACACAGAGAGACAGGGGGCTGTATTAGAGAGCCTACTGGATATAATGGGAAATGTTAAATGCACAGGGAGTGGCAAGGAAGCCAGGCCATGCCTGCATGGGGTCATAAGGTGGCTATAAAAGGTCTAGTACATAGAAGATCAGATGTCCTAGAAGGCTATCCTGTCAAATGGGACAAATGCCACAATACTTATAGTGGTATGTGGGCTCTCTTCCAACAGTGAGTTCGAAATTGAAAACAACTTCATTGTGCTTTGGACAAATATGGAAGAAAAATTTGGCTCCAATATTATAAAAAAGTCTACTTAGGGCTGAAAATATATAGAAAATATGTATAATGGAAAGCAAAAGCCATAATAGGAAAAAGAAGGTTTACATAGATTAACAAATACAAAATCAGGAAGAAAAAATACTCCACATTTAAATCAGTTATATGTAAATACATGTTATATTCTTGATGTTATATATAGTATATTACATAGTATATAAGACTGAATATGATTTTTCCAACTACAATGGCATTTAAATTTTAAACGAGTTTTTTGCACAAAATATTAGTGTAAATATTATTGGGGAAAGTAGTGATATAATTTGATTATAATTATAAGAATATATTTGTGTGTTTCTATATATAACACTGATTATAAATAGATGAATAAACATATACATATATTTGTATATATCTGTCTATGATGTGAATAAAATGAAAGTGAATGTAATGAAATTGACTATAGTATGTATAAAAAAGTTGAGTCCATGAGACTCAGTCCTGTAATCCTAGTGATGTGGGAAGCTGGGTTATGAGATTTAGTATCTCTTACAACCAAGTCGTAGATTTTCAGAGGAGGTCTGGTCCCTCCAGTGTAGCAAATAAACACATAGGCAGTGGGATCACACCCCCTGACCCCAGAGGAAAGTCAGTAGAAATCAGGACAAGCCTCTTATCTTATGACAGTCTACACAGTTCCTGTACCAACATGGCAATTTGTAGAACATCAGATGGAAAGTTGGCATTCCCTCCAAAAGGTTCCAAACTGTAGTCTCTGATCATACTGAATTAAACATTATTTCCCTTCACAAGATGCAAACACATAGAAATATGGCAAGGGCTCAAGATAGATGGTCAAAGACTTACAAATACATAAAATTATATACTCTATTTCAGTAATTCATTGACAAATCATCAAAGGCATGTCTTGAATTTTTTTTAAAGGAAATGGAAACATACTCTGAGTTTATCAGGAACTGGGTGATAGTTTGGTTGTTGAATTGTTGAATGCACTCCTGGGCAAAGGAGACACATATCTTGGGGAAATTGTGTGGGGGTTGGTGTCCTTACACACCTTCACAATACAATGGTCATAACTTCTATGATGTCATAGCCATCTTTGCCATAGCAGCAAATAGGTCTCAGGCACTGATTTTGCCCTAAAGTTGGCTCAACAACAGCAAAAGGCACAAAGAATGAGAGGGAATGAATACTAGCCACTAACCTTCAGCTTGAACAGCTGTCCTGACCAGAAGCTAGGATAAATTGAGCTGGGGAAGGCTGATCTCCATGTAAGACCCCTGAGCACTAAGGACTAGGCACTATTACAGGTGTTGGAGAAACAGAAGTGAATGTGGCTCTCTCCTCAGCAAGTTCATGACGTAAAGAAAACCAGAAATCATAATGATAATTTCTATAAATCAGAGACATGAAATTGGTGATTTTGTGGCAACAACTTCATCTTGGGGATGTTGTTATGAGAGCCAACATCCAGGTAATTATCTAGGAGCAGGTACTCCAGACAGTAAGGACAGCAAATACATCGCCCATTGATGGGAATGGAGCTAATTTGCTTCAGAAAATGAAAACAGCACTGACATGCTTGCTTGTGAATTAAGAATGGAAAGGTACAAAGAAGAAAAAGATCCAAAATGAAGATATGTATAAATTAGATAGATATTGGATGCTGCCGGTTACAAGAAGAAAAGTTCTGATTTTAGTTTAAATCTAACAACCCACTGGAACCAAAGTGCTACAATAGTAGTCAGACACATCTGATTCAGTAAAGAATACTTTTAAAATGTGATTCTACCTGGGCTCTGGTGGCTCACAACTGGAATCCTAGTTACTCATTTGTCTGATATCTGAGGATCAGGTTTGAAGCAAGTCCAAGGAGGAAATTTGGTAAGACTTATTTCCAATTAACTACCAGAAATATGGACATGAAGCTGTGGTTCAACTGGTAGAGCACTAGCTTTCAGGACAAAACTAAAGGACAGCACCCAGGCCCTAGGTCCAAATCCCAGGACTTCCAAAACAAAGAAGCCAACAAATAAAATTTGGTGCTGTCATTCATCACTTAGCATTCTAATTCACTATATTTGGTATAAGCCTTGGAAATTGTATCCTTAGCAAATGTTCGCCCCTGATATTTTGCTGCATTACCAGCTTTCAAAGCCCTGGCATCAACACTGTCTCCTCCTAGTTAGCATAGCATTCTACCACTGGAAATTTGAAGATATATTTTATTAATCAGAATTCTGATCATCTTTCCACATACATCAAATGAGTAATAGCCACATTCTACTATTCTGAATGTTTTTAATCCTCCTCTGAGTTAATAAGCATTAAAGCTTAAAAATTCTACAGTGGTTATCAAGTTAATTCAATAGTCATTCTTCCACCCAATCGTGTAACATATGTTTATAAAAGGCGAGACTATATGAAAGTGTGCACATTATACCTTCTAACTATAATGCTCTCAAGAAGTAGGGTTTTACAGAAACTTCCTGATTGCTTTGTCAAATGAAAGTATAAGAGATTTAAATAAGCTACCTAACATCTAAGAAGGAAAATCTATTGGCTTTACAACAAATTCATTTGACTGAGGAAATGGGTTTCAGAAATGCCAGAGGCAAAGGGTATTATTCAAATCACCTTATCATGAGGTACAAGCAGCCTGTCTAGATCAACCTTCCAGGAAAAAAGCAATGAATGAAAAACAATTAATGCTTCTAAAACAAGCCAGTTGGTGGTGGTTCATGCTTGTTATCCTAGCTACTTTGAAGTTTAAGATGAAAGGATCTCAATTCAAAGCCTGACCAGGAAGAAAACCTTCCTCTCTGCAACCAGCAGACAGGAAGCATCAGCTCTGTGCCTGAAGCCCAGCTGGATGGCCTCTGTCCACAGACATCCAGACACACAAGACCACCCCCATCTTAAATATTATCAAAACATTCAAATAATATCTCCTGTTTGGGAGATAACATTTAAAAGTTATATCAAAAACATTTCATGAGTTCCAGTTAAAATGTCAGAGTGAAAGTGGAAATATGTACTTACTCACTCACTTAAAGGAAAGTTACTGACAAGAATGATGTTAATGGGGCTAGAGGCCCATTTGGTAACTTATTCACTCCACCATGTTTCCTCACAACTTGTCAGTCAGCCTGAACAGTGAAATTTTTGAATGCAAGGAATGTGTTTGAGCATGTAGCTTGTGAAAGTAATAATGAAAAGCTAAACACTGGAAGCTCAGGCCTGTAAAACTAGCTACTCAGGACCCTGAGATATGAGAAACTCAGTTCAAAGACAACAGCAAAAAAGACTTCTATCTCCAATTAAACAGTAAATGAAGAAAGCTGAGCTGTGCTTCAAATGGTAGAGTATTAGAATTGCATGAAATGCTAAGGGACAGTATCTAGGTCCTGAATTCAAGCCCCAGTACTGGCTCCCATACACAAAATACTCATGGCAACACCACAGTATATGCATATGTTAGCAAGGGATGTAGATAAATGGAATAATGACATCATTTACCTCACTTTTAGTCTCAAGCTTTCTGTACAGTGTACCTAAATCTGTGAAAAGCCCTAGGTTAAATCTTTCCTCAAAATCAGCAGATACATCCTCATTTCCCTCAGCACATTCACACATACACATAAAGGTCTATATTTTTCTAACTAATTTTTAAATACATAACCATAAACGCATGCTTCAGAATTCTGTGCCATTGTTTAGGTTTCATAGGGAGCACAATATATCCAGGTTCCGGCTCATTCTTGTAATCTTAGATGTTCAAGAAGGTAGGATCTGAGGATCACAATTTGATGCCAACCCAAGCTAATAAATCCTCAAGATTCTTATATTCAATTAAGTAGCAAAAACCAGAAGTGCAGATGTGGTTCGAGTGGCACAGTGACAGCATTGAGTAAAATAACCTAAGCAAGAGCTCCAGACCCTCAGTTCAAGCCTGAGTACTGGCCCACTAGCCCTCCAAAAGTAAAAAAAAAAAAACCAAAACACCAAATCAAATATATGTCAAAATATTTTGTAACTTTTGTAGCAAAGTGCAATGAGGTAACATAGTTTCTGGTTTGTTGAAGCTTTGGTGGGGAAACCCCAAATTCAACATGTGTTTAAGTGATGTAACAAACAAGCAACCAAATAAAATTTCCCAGTAAAGAATCTTCCTTAGTATTCCCTGGACCCCCGACAAAGGGACTTTTTCCTATGTTTTTTGAAAATCAGTGTTTTTTTTTCAGTAAGGGAAATAGTATAAACCTTTACTATAAGTTTAAGAGTCATTGGAAGCGCCAAATGAAGTGAATGTACAACAAAAAGCATACAATATTATAATTTTCTATGCCTCTGTTGAGAGACTACAAACCTGTAATAGTGTGGCCTCTCAGAAAGAGAAGGGGGATGCTCAGCATCACTGGTCACATAAGAAATGCAAATCAAAGCCAAAACCACATTTTGATGCCCCTTACCCCAGTTAGAATGGCCATTATCAAGAGAGCAAATAATAACAGATGTGGAGGTGGATGTGGCTAAATGGAAACACACTAAACTGATGGTAGGAATGTAAGCTGGTTCAAACACTCTGGAAGGCAGAATGGAGGTTCCTCAACAGACTAAACCTAGAACTCCCCTAAGATCTGAAGTATGTCCTGAGAGGAGACTTGAGATGGTTCAGTTTCTTTCATGGCTTCGCCTTTGTTTTAGGGATTTTAGAAGAGGAAAAACCTTTAATCAAGCTTTACTAGAACTTGGTTCCAACCAGCCCAGTTCCTGGAATGGACAGAATTGCCCTATGTTCCCTCCCCTTAACAACCTAAGTCACCTTGATTGTTCTGTTACAGACTGACCAATAAAACAGATAGATTGTAAACTGGCTCCTACTGGCAACATCTCGAGCTTACCGAGCTTACCGTAAACTGTACCTTTTTCACGTGCTTATGGTAAACTCCACTAAACTCCTCCTTTGTGTATTCTTACCGTAAACTCCGCTTTTTGCGCGTACTTCACCTTACCCACTGAATTAGTGAGTCATTTAACCTAAAAGTTATAGGCGGGTTTAAACAGCCATTATGTGACAAACTAACCTCATTGGCCACCTCCATGTGATCTAGTATAACTGTGCAATCTTTTGTATGTGTGTCAATCTCATTGGTTACCTGCATGACCAGGTTTGGCCTCCTGAATTTTGCCTTTAAAAACCAAAGTACATGGGCCCCTAGGGGTCACAGTACCAGCTCCCACTCCTGTGCTGTGGCCTAACCAGTCAGTATAGGAGCCTTCTCAATAAAGTCGCTTCTTTGTTAACAACTTTGTTGCTGTGGGCTCTGTCACTCTGGACGAATAGGTGGTCTGGCCTGCTTGAGTAGGGGTCTTCCTACTACAGATCCAACAATCTTACTCCTCAGCATTTATCCAAATGATCTCAAACTAAGGCACAATAAGCTACCAGCACAACTACGTTCATTTCATCATTGTTTACCATAGCTAAGATACAGATCCAACACAATTGACTCAATAGATAAAAGAATCAAGAAAATGTGGTATATTTACACAATGGAATTTTATGCTTCTATCAGAAAGAATGAGACAGTCCCTTTTGTAAGAAAATGGAAAGACTTGGAAAAAAATCATATTAAGTGAAGCAAGCCAGGCCAAAAGCAACATGAGCTCTATGATTTCCCTCATTTGCAATGAATAGCATTACCCTGTTACTCCTTAAAGTGGGTCATAATAGCTCAGGAGTTATGAACATATATATGACCATACAAAATGATGCTATTTGAAATGAACGCCAAGACATAGAAACAGCAGGTCTTCTTTTGTTTAATTGTCAAGCTTGATGTAGCCAATGTACCACAGCTAGTTCTTTCTTCTTACTTTATGTCATTTTTCTTTTCCTATTGGTTTTATCCATGGAAATTACTGTCTTTGATTCTGGTACCCTGCATCCAGTATATTCATTTATTTGATTGGGGAAAGGGAAGAGAAATACCAAAATGCTGAAAGAAGTACAAAAGGTGAACCATTGCAACAATGATACCCACAGGACACTATAGCGGAAATTAACTTTACAATGTAATGGTGGGAGAGGGGCAATGGGGGAAGGGACAAAAGGAGAAGAAAACTGAAGTGGGTAACAATGTTCAATGAGAAATGTAACTAACTCATGTAAATGTAACCCCTCTGTACAGCATCTCTATTATAAAATAGATTTTTAGAAATATAAAAATTAAAAAAGTGTTTTTCTCAAAAAATCTCAATCTGATACCAACGGAACTACTGAGTTCATGTCAAAGAGAGTTTGGGGACTTTCAAGAAGCTAGTACTAAGTACATATAACCACAATTAAGTGATAATAAGAAAAGTAGCTCTTTTTATTGTATTATATTAGTAAAGGAAAATTTCATTTCTGTTTCCTTATAATTTATGTTTGTGATCTTTGTTGTTCCCAAGTCAGACTAATGTCTTGTTCTTCGCTTTCTTTGGTATGTATAGCTTGGACATGTAATCTGAGGTATAAGAAGCATTCGTTGTTCAATTTGGAGGCCTAGCATAGACGCACTCCTCCCTGGCGAAGAAGTTAGACTGGAGGACCCCTAACACTCACTGTGGTTTCTCTCCCACAGCTCACTGAGGAATTTAGGAGTTTGAGACTGTGACTGCTAATTAAGTGCCTCTTATGATTAAGAATTATTGGTAGAATTTGAAAAAAAATATTTTGGTAATAAATAGACTAGAAAAAATGTTATTTGCTATTTTTTATCACTGTATTTCTTTTTGTCTAAGTATAAAAGCCACCCTTACACTAATGGCCTAGAATAAGCAAAATGAGCTTATAGAGCTCAGATCATTTCTTTCCACAGAAGATGACAGCAGAAGAAGAAATACAGGTCCACAACTGGCCCAAGCAAGAGAGAGTGATGTCTCCTTAACTCGTAGGATCGAATGCTCAATGAGGAGCATTCAGGACTAATGACAGCTTAAGGACCTAACATTCCCTGTGTTGTTCCAAGATAGGAAGCAGTCACCAGTCTCCCATAATACTGTAGCTGCCACACCTGACTGGTGACCTTGGCTGTGTACTGAGAACTCCCAGCAGGGCTTTGCCATGGCCACTGGAGAGTCAGGATTGCACTCTAAGAGGACATAGAGGAAGGTGGTAACATGGCCTGAGTCAGGGTTTTGTCAGATATATATGATTTGTAACAGGCACTACTGTCTTCTGGCTAAGAATGTGGGGTCCTGCACACTAATTTAGCACAACAAGTGTTAGCTTCCACCATTTCCTTATGAAAGCCAAAAGAAGGTCATTAATGCCCTCTGGGCATATTTTCATCAATATTTAGCAGGTAAAAAGCTATATAAAATCAAGTTCATCATGAGGAAAAAATCCAGATCCCAAATTGCAGGAGCATTTACAAAAAAATGTTTTTCTGTACAAATCAAATGTGACAAAATATTTAAAGTTATTGAAGCTTTGAAAGTTAAATTGATTTCATTTTTACTATGATTGCAATTGTCTTTTATATTTCAACTACTTAACGAAAAGAAGGTAGGCCACGTACGACCAGTGGCTGACACCTGTAAGTCTAGCTATTTAGAAATCTGAGATCTGAGGAAAGTGAATTGAAGCTTGACTAGGTAGGAACAACTTGTGATACTTGATCTCCAATTAACCATTCAAAATCAAGAAGTGGAAGTTTGGTTCAAGTTGTATTCTTTTACCCTTGAGTAAGAAAGCTAAAGGTCAGCTCCCTGAGTTCAAGCCCCAGTATTCACACACACACACACACACACACACACACACACAAACACACACACACACACACACACACACACACACACACACACACACTATCTCAAAAATAACCAGTGACCAGGAAACAGACACAAGATGGTATTTTTCTTACACTTTTCATTTTTGTTGTTTTTAAAAAATTTATCTCTCTTTGAGAAGTTAAAGGGGTTATAGAAGAGGAGGGACAAAGGATAAACATGTGAAATAGCGGTATTCAATTGGTACTATTTTGAAAATGATCTATGCAACTTGTTTGTGTGGAAGGATGGGAAAACTGGAAGAGATGAAGAGAAAGGATGACATTGTCCAAAAAGAAATGTCCTCAGGGAAGTAGAGCTGTAGCTCAATATGAGTGCCATTCTTCAGCAAAAGAGCTCAAAGACAGTGTCCAGGCCCTGAGTTCAAGCCTCTTTACTGACTAAAACAAAAACAAAGACAAAAGAAATGTAATCACTACCACATGAATGTAACTAAAACCTCCACAGCACAACAGCAACAATAATAGTAACAGATGAAGAAGAAGAAGAAGAAGAAGAAGAAGAAGAAGAAGAAGAAGAAGAAGAAGAAGAAGAAGAAGAAGAAGAAGAAGAAGAAGAAGAAGAAGGAAGTTAATAAAACCAAACCAATGAGAGAAAAATTGAGAGAGCAAAGGAAGGGCTGACCTTTCAAAAAAAGAAATATATCCATACCTGATTTATATGACTGTATCATCTGTGTAATTCACTTTTAGAATAATAATACAAACGAAAAAAATATAGTGCAGGAGGCATAACTCAAATGGGAGGTCAGACTAATATGTATGTGATACCAACGTCAAACCCATTACCAATTTCCCCTTCCAAAATGAATCTTCTCATCATTTGTGCTTTCCCTAGCTTATGAAAGGGAGTGCAAACAGTTAAAGAGAGAGAAAGATAATCATATAATGCTCAAAGCTGGGACCACATACTCTTATGCACAAGCTGTAAATAGTCAAGCTTACACAGAAATTCAGTATCATCCAAATCAGCAAGCAATTCACTTTGAAGGATAGGGATAATGGGTGCAGGGTGTCCCTACATTATTTCAAAAAGAGTAAAGCCAAGCTGATAGGGTGAATTTCTTACTCAAAACAGGGCAAAAGGAAGGGGAGATACACAGTCTGTGCCAGTCTCCAAGGCCAATTTAGTTAAGGTATCTTTTAGAGACCGATTCATTTTTTCTACCTGCCCTAAACTCTGAGGTCTATAAGCACAGTGCAATTTCCAGTTCGTCCCAAGTGCTGCGGTTATTCCCTGACTTACTTTTGAGAGAAGGCCAGTCTGACCTGATGGCGGATGGGAAGCCATATACCTGGGTAGGATTTCTTCCAGGATCTTCTTAGCCACGGCATTCACGGTCTAATGCTTTTTTGGGTAGGCTTCAACCCATCCTGAAAAGGCATCTATGAAAACTAGCAAATATTTATATCCAAATTTTCCAGTTTTAATTTCTGTGAAGTCTACTTCCCAATACACACCTAGCCTATCTCCACGGAGTAGAGCTCCTTTTGCAGCTGGTTGATTAGGGGCATTGGTAAGCTGACAGGCTTTACAATTTTTAACAATGTCTTCAATGAGTTGATTTCCTTGCTTAATTTTTACTTCTGAGTGTCGGACCAAGTCCTGCATTCTTCGGGTTCCCATGTGAGAGACCCGATGGATTCTCTTAAGAATCCCCTTGCCCAATCTTTGTGGCAAGATAAGTTTCCCCTCATGAGTTTTCTACCAGTCTTTGTTTCCTTCTCTGTCCAGGGGTTTATAGGCCATGGGAATTTTCTTTATCCACTCCAAGTCTTCTTGGGAGTACTGAGGCTCAGAAAGCAAAGCTCATGGCCCTGGGTCTACTAGAATCAGTACTTCTGCTCTGGGCTGGAGGGCTGCCTCCCTAGCTGCCTGATTGGCCAAGTTATTTCCTTTGGTTATAGAATCAGTTCCCTTTTGATGGCCAGGGCAGTGCATAATGGCAATATTTGCTGGTTCCCATATGGCCCGGATGAGGCTTAAAATTTCTTGTTTGGTTTTAATAGTCTTCCCTTAGCTATCAGTATCCCCCTCTCTTGGTAAATGGCTCCATGCACATGCACGGTGGCAAAAGCATACTGACTGTCTGTGTAAATGTTTAGTCTCTTCCCTTTTCCCACTTTTAGGGCTTTTGTTAGTTTCCCTAGTTCTGCTCTTTGTGCAGACGTTCCCTGGGGGAGTATTTCTGCCCACACTATCTCAGTGTCCGTGGTGACTGCTGTACCCGTGTACCCTTCTCTATCTCAAATGAAACTGCTGCTGTCTGTGAACCAAGTAAGCTCAACATACGATGGTGGCAAGTCCAACAAGTCTGGCCTCTTTTCTTGGCCCTTTCTCTCTTTTCATGTTCAATTTCATGTTCTCTGTCTTTCCTTTCCAGTCTTTGCTCCTCGGTCTCTCTTATTGTAAACCTTTTCCACCGTGGCTACTAGATCCCTAATACACTTTTTACCAAGACTGTCTAGAGCCTGCAACTTTCGCTGTATATCTGGTGCAGCCTGATTTATATAGACAATCATAACCATCTGAGCCGACTCCAGGGTCTCTAGATCATATGGGGTATATTGACTAAAAGCTTCAATGAGCCACTCAAGATATGCTGCTGAACTTTCCCTTCCTCCCTGTCTAACATCATAAACTTTGGCCATATTTGTAGGTCTGGGAGCTGTGGCCTGGAGACCTGCCAACAGAGCCTGCTGGTAGATGAGGAGTCGCTCCCTACCTTCAACCTTATTGTAGACCCATGTTGGTTGGATCTCAGGAAAAATGGCAGCGATCAGGGCAGGATCCATGATGGGTGCTCCTGTGGGGCCAGTGATATGTTTCTGGGCTGCCTCTCAGATATGGTCTCTTTCTTCCGTTGTAAAAAGGACCTGTAAAAGTTGACTACAATTATCCCAAGTGGGCTAATAAGTAAAGAGCATAGTTTCAAGCAAACAAATTAAATCCTGGGGTTTCTCAGAAAAGGGGGCATTTTGGGTGCACGAATTGTATAGATCACTGGTAGAAAATGGCCAATATTGGCGTTGCTGTTGACCATCCACATCCACAGGACCTACAGCGCCTAAGGGAAAAACAGCTGCACTAGAAGGTGGGCTGATCCCATGGCATCGTCGAGTGACTGGCCCCTCAGAAACTTTAACAAAAAAGTAACTCACACGTTAAGCCAAATTATATCTGAATGTTTAATGTTACAGACACTGGTGTTCATTCATTCTAACCTTGATGCCATTCATTATTCTTAAAATATGTTGCAGTTTTACACCTTTTTATATCTTAAATCTTATTTACACCTTACTTATATACACCTTTTTATATCTTACATCTTTTTCTTATTCTAACCCCAGCTCTAACTGGAACACCTTTCCTAATCCTAAGCCTACATATAACTGAATCATATTGTTAATAGCACACCTCTATTGCACATTTATTCTCTTGCTCAGCATATAGGTCTAAATTTTACTTGCATTTTGAGCATAAATTTTAAGTGTTTTTCTATTTCCTGTCATGTTTTCTTTGTTTGTTTTTTGTTTTTGTTTTTGTTTTTTGTTCAGCTGTGGGGCCTGAACTCTGGCCTTGGGCCCTGTCCCTGTGCTCTTCAGCTCAAGGTGAGCTTCAACTGCTTGAGCCACTGCGCCATTTCTGGTTTTCTAGTGATTTATTGGAGATGAGTCTCAGGGACTTTACTGCTGAGCTGGCTTTGAACCATGATCCTCAGATATCGGCCTCCTTATTAGCTAGGATTACAGGCGTGAGCCACCGGCTCTCATCTTCATTTTTTTTTTAATTTTATTTTATTGTAAAGACGCTTTAAAGAGGGATTAGTTACATGTGTAAGGTAATGAGTACGTTTCTTGTTGAGCATTGTTAGCCCCTTCTTTGTTGTTCTCCTACTCCCCTTCTTCTCTTACTCCTCCCTCCCCATGGTGTAAAGTTCATTTTTAACATATTGTCTTATGAATATCATTGTTGCAATGTGTCATCCTGTGTTGAAGTTAAATTTTCTATTTATCTAACCCTAATTCTAATTCTGTCTGTGATCCTAACCCTAACTATAATAATAAAGATAGCTCAATTCAGAAGTTAACAAAAAATATTCAAGTTTTTATTCATCCTGTTAATCCACTGTCCATCTTGAATCAAGTTGCAGTTTAGCTTAAATCTTTTTTTTCCAAATTAGATTATATGTGCTCATATAAAGATGTAATTTTATGTAAAACACAGAAGATTTTTGGGAGAAGGAGTAATGAAAAGGAAATAGAGGGAGCAAAATCAAATGCTTTAAATATATTATAGAATTGCCACTTCTGACAATTAATAACCATTAACAAAATAACTAAAAATTAATAAAAAAACACACTGCCTTCTAGCGTTCTTTAAGAGAGCCATGATATGTCTTGTGAATAAAATACTTGTGTTAGATAAACTTTGTTCTTGCATATTTTATATTATTATTGGCCAATTATTTAAGTTAATCCATACATATACATCAAATAAGATTCCATGACAAAAAATATTAAACAGTTACTTAGTAATTGTTTGAGAAAAAGTTATAATCATGAGTTTTAGGAAACTAAATTTCTATTTCCTCACAAAGCAATGATTTGGGTTTACTAATCTAGTACTTTTAGTAAGTTCAGAGAACATAATTGACATGAAAAACAACTAACTGTACATCTTGTTTCTTGAATGAGTGATATTTTAAACATTGTCTTTTATTAGGTTTAGTTATCAAAATAAATGCAATTTTATCTCCTTTCAGGACAAGTACTTTCCCTGCAATGAAATGTATTAGTATATTCAGGTATTTAAAAGCTAAATATTCTATGTTTGATATGAAGCTATACATATTCAGAATGACACAATTTTTGTATTTGTAAATGTCTAACCTCTGGGATTTTTGCTTCATCAATATAAATTATCTCATGAGGTTGTTGTGAAGACTCCAGTAACAAGTGTGGTCAAAAACATTTCCTGAATTCTAAATTTTAAATTTAATCATTTTAGCCTTTGATTATATCACTTATTGTCTCTTCAGAGCAATTAAACTAAAATAAATACTACTTTTTAAACATTTCACTCACATAGTAAATTAGTAAATAATATCAACACACGTCACAAAGTATTTCAGACTCATCAGATTTGGTAAACTTAGTGTGAAGAATGTAGCGAGTAGAAGGTTCTTATACTCAATATATATTTTTGGTTAAAGTAAATTAAATTATATATCTGGGTTTCTAATTTGAATGTTAATCACATGGAAACAGGAAAATAATTTTAAAAATAATTACTTTGGGACCATTTTTCTGCTTAAAATTATGAAGCAGAAATATCTCTAAGAAATATATCTTTCAATAAAATGTTTCAACCCTTAGCAAAAGGCTTTATAAAGTTTATCTCAAATAGCTGGGCGCTGGTGGCTCACGCCTGTAATCCTAGCTACTCAGGAGGCTGAGATCTGAGGATCGTGGTTCAAAGCCAGCCCGGGCAGGAGAGACCGTGAGACTCCTATCTCCAATAAACCACCAGAAAACCGGAAGTGGCGCTGTAGCTCAAGTGGTAGAGCGCTCGCCTTGAGCTGAAGAGCTGAGGGACAGTGCCCAGGCCCAGAGTTCAAGCCCCACGACCGACAAAAAAAAAAAAAAAAAAAAAAAAGTTTATCTCAAATATAAATATATATATAAAGTTTATATATAAACTTCAATATAAAGTTTATCTCAAAATAGAAATTCTGCAACTAATCTAATGTATGTTTTCATGCACAAAATGCTGTGATTTCTAGTCTTGTTATGTGATTTTAATTACATTTTTTAGTTGTGACATGATCCCTAATTATATTTATTACAAAATTTTGTAATTATACAAATCATGCCTGTACACACTAATTTACATAAGCTAATATTCAAACAAAATTATCTTTTTTCCTGTCTCCAACAGGGAAAGATGATGTGCTGAAGTATATTAAATGAAAGCACTCTAACAAAGAGTCTTTATAAAATCGAAATTTGCAACATGAGGATGGTAACAGGAGCACTTTCTACTTGGCTGAACAGGAATTCTTGTTTCTACAGTACTTTCTTACCTATTATTCACACAGGGAAAGCCATAAAATTTGAAGTTCATATGAAGGAATTTCATTCCTAAAAGATGTGGCAACCCTGCTCAAAAGCTCCATCTTATCACTAGTTCTTTGTGCTTGCTGGCTGATCTATTTCTCTATCATATGTTTCATATTATCAAGCATAGTAATAATTCAGCTGTAAGTACATTACAGAAGACTCCTGAAAATCACAGCTATTGCGGTGTAATAATCAGAAGAGAGATTATATTACTCTCCAATTCCTCCCTTTGGCCTTCAATATGCCAATTAATTTTCAAAATAATCATGTACGATATTTGTTTATTTTTCCCTTTTTAGGGATTAAGCAAGTGCTTTTTGAAGCAAAAAGTGATGACAGTGGTATCAAAGCTCTGGTATGAGCACCTTGTCGCTAACAAGTAATCCTCTATGGACTGTAAATATGGAAGCCACACTAAAATTCTCTACTCTCTTCTCTCTCTCTCTCTCTCTCTCTCTCTCTCTCTCTCTCTCTCTCTCTCTCTCTCTCTCTCTCTCTCTCTCTCTCTCTCTCTCTCTCTCTCTCTCTCTCTCTCTCTCTCTCACACACACACACACACACACACACACACATACAAACACACACACAGCTGTCACCCAGACACATCAGAGATCAGTTCCATTCCTTTATTATGATAGTTGATTGATGTTTGCTCCATTTCTTTATCTCGACTACAAGATCGTGCCTGGACCTTTATCTTTCCCTGAGATCAAGTCTCTAGTTCTTCGTATACTGTGTATCTGTGTATTCATATTATTTTCCTCGTTGCCTCAGGCCAATTAACAATACCCTGAATACAGTATCCTCAAACTTGACATTCAAGTCAAACTCCATGAATTTATACTACTGTTTCAAAACACTAAAATTTATTCGATCTAGAAACCAAGAAAACACCCACCTTGTTACTTTAGTAGCAATGGACATCATGAAAGTAGAGGAATATAGATCAAGAACTGAGGTAAGGGAATTGGAGTATGTCTAAAATGTAGAATACTGGATGTGTGTTACAGATACAAAATTATCATCTATAGGCTCATTTATTGAAAACTTGTCATCCTATATTGAAAGCACAATTTACATACAGTTTTCCAGTTACTTTGCTTACCTATCACTTCTGATCACAAATCCTCTCATGAATTTTTATAGTATCTTTGAATAAATCACACAATTTGCATGTACTTATCATCTTAAGGAAAGACAGTCTGCTTTTACATCTTTCATTCTATATGGCAAACCATTATTTTTTTGTTTCCCTGTTTGCTGAATAAATGTATTCCTGGAAACAGGATATTCACATCTAATCTGGGTGTAATTTTCATTTTTAAAATTTGAAATATAATATAAACTTTGTTGTGACTAGTCATTTTCTAAAAATGAGAGATATTCATGAACACATATTTTGGTGCCTTTAAGTAAATTGAGACTTGATGTGGTATGGTAGTTCTTGTGTCTAATTGATTTAACCATTAGATTATTCATGAATAAACATGTGCATTGCACATTTTTTTTTTTTGTCGGTCGTGGGGCTTGAACTCTGGGCCTGGGCGCTGTCCCTCAGCTCTTCAGCTCAAGGCGAGCGCTCTACCACTTGAGCTACAGCGCCACTTCTGGTTTTCTGGTGGTTTATTGGAGATAGGAGTCTCATGGTCTCTCCTGCCCGGGCTGGCTTTGAACCGCGATCCTCAGATCTCAGCCTCCTGAGTAGCTAGGATTACAGGCGTGAGCCACCAGCGCCCGGCACATTTTTATTTTTATATATAAAATAGTCCCCAAGGATTTACTTTAAAGTGGTAAGGGAGGTTGTCTTCATGTTCCATACTTTATATTTATTTCAGTAAAAGTACTAGAAATACATGATGTTTACTAGAGCAATATAAAAGATGAGAATATATTTCTAAAGAGAATAGATTTATTGATTAAAATATAGAAAAGAGTAAAATAGTTAGGTTTCTTGCTTGAGACTGCATTAATTTCATATGAATGTAGCTCAAGATGAGACTCAGAGATAAATTCATATTAATATTATTGAGATTTCAATCACATATAAGCAATATAGGTATTTTAAGGAATTGGTCATTCAAAGCCCTAGATACCTAATGGATGAAGAATGGTATTGAAAACAGCAGAGGAAAACAATTCAACATGCAGCTATTATTATTTTGTAGTACTAATATGAAAGAAATGGAGGTTTTGACTTTCTGAAGAAGAAAATTTAGCCAGTAATTTCAATGTAAGGCATCAATTGTAACGGCTCTAAAGTCTTTTCCTCCAAGATATCCAAGAGTACTATACTCATTCTCTGGAGTAAATAAGTAATTATTTTAATTAGCTTTGCTTAATATTAACTTACTTGTAGCAAATACGTTAAAATGTCTGCTCGCTTTCTTTCAATGTAATAACATACATTTTTGTACCTGTACTCGAGTCACCCCCACCCCGAAGACCACCAGAGACCACGACCAATACAAATAACAAAGGAGTCGTTTATTTGCAAATTCGAGGTTGGTCCACCACGCACTCAGTAACCAGTGAAGCTAAGAGGCCCCCAGCAGAGAATCAGCACAGTTTTTTATAGTATTGAACAAACAACTTTAAAGAAGTTTTACATGAGAATTTACATGATTGGCTAAAATTTTAAGCAAACTAAGCTATGCATATGTGATTGGCTAATATTATTATTGATGTTATTGATGGGAATTGTCTGGCCACTGGGTCACTGTGTCCTGCATGGCCACCCAGTGTTTGGTCAACGCATCTGGAGAAAATTCCTGTGGCTTTCCCTAGGATAGTTTATGTCTCAGTTGTCTGGGTATTGTTTTTCTTTTTGTGTCATTTCTAGGTCAAACCCATGGTTATTTTTATAATTCATACCTCACAAGATGGTTGCTAGTGTGTAATGGAGTTATTTAGGCCTTCCTTGTGCCTCTTTAAGCTTTAGGCTCTTCATTTCTCCCCTTTCTAATATGCACCTTAAGGGCCAATCATGGTCCTTACGGGCCTGCACTATGTCTTTTGTCAGGAATCAGTTGATATTGTGTTCTCAATACCATCAGCTGCATGTTATTAACGCATTTCTTAACAAACATCACTAGTAGATTGACAACGCAAAGCTTTACTGTGAACACAAGTACCAGAATGATAATGGGGCCATCAGATTGGATATTAAGATGGTTATCCAAGGGGAATAATTAAACCATGATTCAAACCATCCTTCTTGTTTTTCTCTTTCTCTTTTTCATTTTGCTAGTCCCTCTCTTACTTTAGCTAAAGATTGTTTTACAACTCTGGAATGATTGGCGTAGAAGCATCATTCTTCCCCGAGGGCAGCACATAGACCGCCTTGTTGTAAGAAAATTAAGTCCAGCTCCCATCTGTTCTGTAACACTAGCTCATCTAAGGAGTCATGTGATTTTTGAAGGTAGACTATAGTGCTTCCCAGGTTTTTGATATCCTCATCTATAGTGGCAAGAAGGCTAGCGTAAAATATTCTCTGAGTAATTAGGGATGCCACCCAAGTTCCTAGTCCAGCTAAGCCCACTAGAACCTCAACTGTTACTGCTGTTATTATTTCATTTTTAGCTTTTCGTGGCCAATAGCTTGCTGCAGACATCTTTTTCATCATGTCTTCCTGAGAATGGTAGAGCAGTTGTGGGATAAGTTGTACTATGACACAAAAACTGTTAGTCCTATTTCAAACTTCTAAATGGATGCAGGGGGTTAGGCTAGTTGAACATGCCCACCAAGCATCTTGAGGAGGTAATAGGTATCCTTCCTCTGGAATCCATTCTTGAGTCTGATTACTTAAGTGAGTAAAGTTAGTTGGTACTCGTTCCACACATAACCCTTGTCCTATAACTGTCTGTAGAATAAGTTTTGCTTCCTTTTGTTCCCATCTGCATGATTTACTTGTTTTAACATTAGTCACATTCTGTATCAATGCAATACTCTCATAAAATGGAGGTCTCATATCAGAACACATCCAATGCGAGCTTGTAATATCAGCACGGGTCTGATTGATCACATTGTAAGTTTGAACCAACAGCTGCCGTAAGGAATCCTCTTCCCAGGGGATGCTCTCCCCAAGTGATGGGGTCACTACAGCCCAGGGCTCTTTCTTGTTGTCTACTTTGGGTTTATGGCAGAGACTGGTTTTAAAACTGTGTTTGGTCCCATTGCTGAAGGGGAATAACTGGCTGTGGCAATTGCTTGTAGGGTTATGAGAATTCCATCATGTGTCTCTCCCCATCTGTACAATCTTAGTCCCCAGGTCTTTCCTAATTCCCATCCTAGGGCTTGTTTGTCCTTGTCTGTGAACTGAACTTGCACTCTGGCATCATACTCCTAGGAGACCCTAATTTGTTTACGTACAGACATCCCATTAAAATGGATGCCCATTGGTCCTGGTTTGTTAAACATAACAAGGTCTCATCCCTTTCCTTTCCATTTTCCTGAGGTACTTGTTTTGCAGCCCCAGCTCTTACAGTAAAAGTCCTCTGGTCCTCCCACAATTACTAGTCCTTCCTTCCCCTGGGCAAACATACCATTGCCTCCATCTACATTTCATAAGCCTATGTCCTTCCCATACACCATTAGCAAGCTGACACAAGTTACATGTAAGCTTGTCGGGGAACCATAGGGACAGTCCTTCTTTCATGGCCAAAGGTAAACGTTTACCCATTACCTGATTGCTAACAGTCTAAGTCCAATTATATGGGCAGTGGGGATTGCCAGCACTTACTACTATGCTAATACAATTTCCACTTAAGTTTTACACCAATATCCAATTCATGACTAAGTCCTTTTGCGGTTCAATTTGAGCTTTAAAGGATTTTCTTTGGAGCACAAGACTTGGCACACTGGATCCTCAACGAGATCTGCTATGGTATCTGCAGGCTTTGCATGAGAATGGTGGATCCATGTAGTGATGCCATCGACTTTGAGGGCCGTTGGAGTCATCAAGATGATCACATAAGTTCCTTTCCACCTCGGCTCCAGGTTTTCCTGTCGGTGTCTTTTCACCAGGACCCAGTTTCCAGGGTGGAAGTGATGTGGGATTGATGGAGGGCCCAACTTGTACAGCACCTTCAGTCCCTCTGTAAGGAGAACAAAATTTCCGAGTAAGCATCTTCTCTAAGCAACTGTTCTGACAAATTAAGAATTGTGGGAAGGGGCACTCCGAATACAATTTCATAAGGGGAAAGACCAATTTTAAAAGAGGAATTGCATACACTGTATAAGGCAAAGGGAAGGAGAGTTACCCAGTCACCCCCGATCTCCATGGTCAATTTGTTCAGCCTCTCTGTTAGAGTTCTATGGATCCTTTCCATCTGTACTGAACTTTGGGGTCTACAAGTACAATGCAATTTCCAATCTGCCCCAAGAGTACTTGCAAGTCCCCGACTTACCTTGGACAAGAAAGCTGGTCCATTATCTGATCCTATCATAATAGGGAAGCCAAACCTGGGTAAGATCTCTTCTAGTAACTTCTTAGCCACCACCTGTAACTTTTCGTGCTTTGTAGGAAAGGCTTCTACCCATCCTGAAAAGGTATCTATGAAAACTAGAATGTTTATATCCATACTTGCCAAGTTTAATTTCCATGAAGTCCACTTTCTAGTAAGTTCTTGGTCTCTCTCCTCTTATTTGACTGCCTGTTCCTGTCTGGTTCTTCCTTTCATTTGTCAGTTGACATGCCTTACGGTCCCTGACAATTTTAGCATGACTATTTTTGATCATAAATCCAGCATTTGTCACCAGATCTTGCATCTTCCTAGCACCCACGTGGGTGCTTTGATGCAACTTAAGCAGTACTTTACTCCCTAACTACTTGATAAGATAATGATGCTCCTAGAATCTCTTCACCAACCATTTAGGCATTGTGCCTTCAGCAGTTGATCAATCCATTTCATGTCCTCAGTGGTGTACATTGGAGTGTCCAGAAGAGTTCTTGTACCAGAGTCTGGGAGATTAATCATCATTATAGATTACCTTTGTATTGCCAACTTCCAGGCTGTTCTGTTGGCCAGGTTATTGCCTTTACACACAGCATCTTTAGGTTTTTTATGTCCAGGGCAATGAACAATGGCTAACTTAGGAAGCCAAACAACAGTAATTAAAGTCAAGATTTCATCTTTATTTTTGATGATTTTTCCTTCAGTTGTCAGTAATCCTCTTTCTTTGTAAATAACTCTGTGTACATGAGCCATTGCAAATGCATACTGACTGTCAGTGTACACAGTTAGTCTTTTGTCCTTTCCCAGTGTTAGAAGTTGGGTCAGGGCTATTAACTTGGCTCTCAAGGTTGATGTGCCTACTGGTAGAGGTTCAGCCCAGACCACATCAGTCTCAGTCACTACTGCCGCTCCAGCATAACTCTATCTCTGATAAACAAAGCTGCTTTCGTCTGTAAACCACATGAGTTCAGCGTCAGGCAACAGCTGGCTCCTTAAGTCCTCTTGGATATTATAGCCTTGGGCCAGGATCTCTGACAGTTATGTAGCAGCATGTTTAGGTCCGGATCTGGTAGCAGTGTCACCGGGTTGAGAGCCGAGGGAGCCTGTAAATTGATTCTGAGAGGGTTGATTAGCAGTCCTTGGTAATGGGTTAACCAGGCATTGCTGAGCCACCGATCTGGTGGTTGTTTTAACAAACCCTCAATAGTGTGTGTGGGGGGGTGGTCACATAGAATTCCTTTCCCATGGTTAGCTTATCTGCGTCTTTGACCATCAGAGCAGTAGCCACTATGATTCTCAGACATTATGGCCATCCTGCTGTTAGTGAGTCTAATTTGTTTGACAAGTAAGCTACTTGTCTCCTCCATAGCCCAAATATTGGGTTAGGACTCCTTTTGCTATCCCATTATGTTCATTCACATATAAGTAAAAGGATTTAGTGGCATCAGGGAGTCCCAACACTGGAGCTGATAATAAGGCAGTTTTTATCTGTTCAAAGGCTCGTTCAGGTTCTTCTGTCCATTGAGACAGTTACTTGTCCTTGGTAGCCTCGTAAAGAGGTTTAGCCAGCTCCATAAACCCGACAATTCACAGACAGCAAAAGCTGGCTGATCCCCAAAACTCCCTTACTTGGTGCTGTGACCAGGGTGTTGGAAATTTAAGGACAGTTTCTTTTCTGGCTTTCATGAGCCACGACTGCCCCCTTTCAATAAATAACCCCAGTAAGTTACCTCTGATTTGCAGGTTTGAGCTTTCTTGGCTGATGCTCATTAACCAAGGTTTCCCAAAGTCTGGAATAAATTTCTGTTCCTTGCATGCATTATTTATCGGTTTCAGTGGCAATAAGAAAGTCATTCACATATTGCAACAAAGTCAGACCAGGGTGGCTTCCCCTAAACTCACCCAAGACCTTATGCAGAGCTTCATTTAAGAGTGCTGGTGAGTTTTTGAATCCTTGAATGAGTCTGTCCAGGTCAGTTGTCTGTTGATACCTCCTTTGACATCTGTCCACTCAAAGGCAAAGAGATCTTGAATTTTGGGTGCCAAGGGTAGGCTGAAAAAGGCATCTTTTAAATCTAATACTGTATACTACTGCTTATTTGGAGGCAGGGTGCTCAGGAGAGTGAAGGGTTTGGGTACGGTAAGGTGAATTTCCTTTACCCTTTTATTGACTTCCCTTAAGTCCTGTACTGGCCTATATTCATTACAGTTGGGCTTGCAGATCGGTAGCAAAGGAGTGTTCCACGCCGACTGGCAGGGTCACAATATACCCAGTTCTAGCAGAGACCTAATGTGGGGTGTTATTCCATCCATGCCACATGGACATAGGGTACTGAACTCTAACTGGGTCCTGGTTTTACCTCGATGAAGAAAGCTGGTTTATGTTTCGCTAGTCCCACTCCACCAGTCTCTGCCCAACCTTCTGGATATCTTTCCAGCCAATAGATTTCTTGTTCAGGAGGCTGGGGTGGTTGGCGCAACCGGTACTCATCTTCCAGGTCGAGAGTCAATACTTGTATTGGTCTTCCTTGAGCATCCTCCACCTGGGGGCCTTCTGGATAGAATTGAATCTGTGCCTCCACCTTGATTAACAAATCTCTTCCCCAAAAGGGATAAGGGCTTTCTGGAATAAACAAGAATGAGTGGGACACTGGTCCCATCCCCAGGTTCACTCTTCTTTTGGTGGTCCATGAGTATTGTTTAATCCCCATGACTGTTTTCACCCAAGAGGTTTTATTTGAGATTTTTCCTTGAGGCTTTATTAAACCCAAGTATTAAGCCTGGGTATCCATTAGAAATTTTACTGGAGTCCCCTCCACTTTTAGCGTTACCCTGGGTTCAAGGAGAGGAACTGAACCCTGAGGTCCCTATTCATTATTAGCAAGATTGTTAACCATTAGGGTCCAGGTTCTATGCAGCTGCCACTGCTTTGTTCAAAGTTCCCTTTTCTTAGGACATTCTTTGGCCTAATGCCTATTTCTTGGCAGTAAGTGCACTGATCTCTGCATAGACCTTGACTATTTGGGCATTGTAGGGTTTCCTTCCTTGTAAGACCATGTATAATTTAGCCAAAATGGTATGATTGCAGGCTGCTGCCCTGAGACCCACCATTAGAATCTTGCAATAGACCCATAATCTCCCCCTCACTTCTGCCGTGTTGTAGTCCCAACCGTTGCTTGGAGCCTGGTTAATGGAAAAGATGCATTGATTAAATTAGGATTAGCAGTAGGCTGCCCGTCATCACCGGGAACTACTTTCTTGGCCTCAGTTTGAATCATTTATTTTTCTTTCGAGATGAATAAGACCCAAAATAACTGCTGGCAATCATCCCTGGTAGGCAGGTGCATGAACATTACACTATCTAGGAGAGAAATCAAATCTTTGGTATTATTCCAAAATTTTGCATTTTGTGTTTTCCAATTATATAAGTCACTCATTGAGAAGGGCCAATAGTGAAGTCGGCGGTCTCCAGTTTCATCCAGTCGTCCAATTTCTCTGAGCGGCAGAATCACTGTGGTGTCAGGGAGTCTCAGGCTGGCAGCTCTCTGAATGTGACCACGAGTTCTTACTGCTGGCCCTTCCAAATTGCTGCTGGCTTCTTGATCCTTGCCTCTAGCTGCCTCCCCTTGCTCCATGGGGGATGGAGGAGGCAGCAGTGAAGGGTATGGGGGGAGATCGGAGTCTAATGAGAGAAGATCCTCACTCCCTTCTTGTAAAATGGGGTATAAGGGGACTGAGGGGGTAGTTGACGTATCTTTTATTGATGCTAAAATCTTGTTTTTATCCACAGAAAGGGGTAGAAAGCGTGACAGACACTTTGGGGTTTCCTACACCAAATTCTGCATACTAAAGTATAGGGAATCTGATCGGGGTGCCCTGTGCTATCTGTTAAAAAAAAAACCCTTCGTTTAACCTTCCAAATAGTATTTAGACCCAAAGTTCCTTGGGGGGGGGGCATCCAACCTCAAAAGTAGGCCACTCTGACTTATACAAAGTAATTTTTCTTTTTTAACTTCAACATCTAAATTGTTAGCTCGTTCCTTATCATCTTTAAAATTAGCTGTCAGAAAGGTAAGAGATATACTTTGGTTCTGACCCATTTCAACATATATCAATCCACACACAAGACAAGAAAAAAGGAGGAAGGCAATTACAAATGTCACAAAATGAAACAACTTGTGCTTTCGGGGATTTAGGATATAACCACAACTCAGAGTGTCCCAAGGAGAAAAGTGTGGATTGACTGGCCTGTCTACAATCCCAAAGGGGTAGAGGGAGACACTTGATGTTTCAGCAGTGTCATCTGGTAAAAGACTACCCTACTCCCTCTTTGCTTCAAGTGGGCCAACTTTCTAAGCCAAATTTCGCCCTTCGAGGAGGAAGATAAGAGCGTCTGAAAGAGAAAGTAATTATTGTTGGACAAGGAATAGAACAAAGACTAACAATTTTAAATGGAGGCGAATAGAGTTTCCAGGCATCCACGTCAGAATGAATGTGAAAGAGGAAATGTTCTACGAAAGCCACAATACAGACAGACACACAGACATTAAGACAAGATACATTAACAGTATGTGCATGGTAGTCTGTCAGACAGAAAGTGATGGACTACAGAGAGGAAAACTCCCAAATGTCTGCACTAGTGGACAGTCTACCTTGTAAACTATCAAACAGAACCTGGCAGGCTACAGGTGGGCCCAAATGCCTGCACTAGTGGATAGTTTACTTCCCCAGGGCATCCGGAGGATGTCTCCCACTGGTCCTGTTGGCTGCTTTATAGTGCATCCACCAAGATTTCTTGCCAACTCCAACACCCAAACTGCAAGCTACAAAAATACCATACATGGGGCTGGGAAGGTGACTCAGTGGTAGAGCACTTGCTTTGCATGCATGAGGCCCTGGGTTTGATTCCTCAGCACCATATAAGCAAAAAGAAAAAAGCTGGAAGTGGCGCTGTGGCTCAAGTTGTAGAGCTGTAGAGATGAGGGACAGTGCCCAAGCCCAGAGTTCAGGCCCCACGACTGGACCCACCCCCCAAAAATACCAGATATTTACAAAGGGGCAATGCCTTAACTTACCAGCCGTTCTTTGCTATTCCCTGATCAGGTGTCAGGGTGGGCTTATGAGGGAGATCCCAGATGTGCACCTATCTGTTGTACCTGGATTCAAGACCCACCGAAGACGACCAGAGACCACAACCAATTCAAATGACAAAGGAGTCGTTTATTTGCAAGCTCGAGCTTGGTCCTCCACACACTCAGTAACTGGTGAGGCTAAGAAGCCCCAAACATAGAATCAGCACAGTTTTTATAGTATTGAACAAAAAACTTTAAAGAAGTTTTACATGAGAATTTACATGATTGGCTAAAATTCTTAAGCAAACTAAGCTATGCATTGGCTAATATTATTATTGACATGTTATTGACAGGATTTCTCTGGCCACTGGGTCACTGTGTCCTGCATGGCCACCCAGTGTTTGGTCAACGCATCTGGAGAAAATTCCTGTGGCTTTCCCAAGGATAGCTTTTGTCTCAGTTGTCTGGGTATTGTTTTTCTTTTTGTGTCATTTCTGGGTCAAACCCATGGTTATTTTTATAATTCGTACCTCAAAAGATGGTTGCTAGTGTGTGTAATGGAGTTACTAGGCCTTCCTTTTGCCTCTTTAAGCCTTAGGCTCTTCAGATTTCATATTATTACTGTCTCTTCATACATGCCTGAAATCACTTCCTCAAAGTAACACAAACAGAAAAACAAAAATACCCTGATACAACCATCACAAATCCTAAATTATGTGAAAAAATCCACAATATAAAAAATAAACCTGAGGAAGAGGAAAAACAATGGCAGAATAACAACAGAAAATTATGCTAGCCCTCTCTAATGAAACAGAGATTTAGAGTCCTAGCAGGTACTCCACTTCTAGTGGGTCACACCAAGTCAGCTATAATTATATGTAGATATAGAATCCAAAAGAAAATATTATACTGTCTTCACAAGCACACAAAAATCTATGAAAAGTTACCCAGCCAGGAAGGTGACTGCTGTGACTGTGTTGGCCAACATACTCAAAAGCACAACTGCAGTGTGGAAATAAAAGGTCCACATGGGAAAACATCACAAACAGAGTCAGTCACATTTAAACACAGACACAATTCACCTTACCACTGGACAGTCAGAACTGTCATTGGAACCACAAGTATTAACAGCACAACATCTCACCACAACTGATCTCTTCTCCTGCACTTAATGGTCTAGACAAAAACCTAATTCCAGAAAAAAAAATCACAACAGAAGACCAAAGCAACACCTGGCAAATCAACCAAGAACATAGATAATCACCTATTAAGATCATATATCCCCCAAATGAAAGCCAAGAGATCTTCCAAATGGACAGAACAAATCAGAAAAATATGAGGAAAGTGATGCCAAGGTAATATAATTCACACAGTAAATAAAAAGGCATTAGAACAGACAATCAAGGACCTAGAAGATAGTTTTCAAAATACATTACAAATACTGCTGAAAAATATGGTTAATGAAAAGATACAAAACCTCTACAAGGAAACTTGTGAACAAGATGAGCCCAACCAAAGATTAGCAAAAATCATTCATGGAGACTCCAAACAGAAAGAAAAATAAATTCTGGAAAAGCAAGAGTGTCCAAGGAAAAAAATAGATACCTAGTTAAACGATATGAGAGAAGACACAGCTAAAACCCATATCCCCCAACCCCCCACCCAAAGAATAGTTTAAAGAAAGTCCATACAAGATCTAAAAAAAGCTTTAATAAAGAGATAGAAGCCCTAAAAAAATAACCAATTATAAGACAAGGAAATAAAAAAGCAAATAGAATGTCTCCACAGAAATAGATGATATAGAAGATTATCTCAGGAATCACAGACAGAATAGGTCTAATAGGAAAGAAGAAATAATCATTTAGAACAAATCCAAGAAATAAGAAATGATCTTGCTGAAAGTTCAAGACTCAGAAGATCAAATTGGGGGAGATAGGTATCAAGAAGATGAAGAGCATGAAACTAAATGGATGGGAAACATATTACAGAATTCTAGCAAAGATCATTCCAAATATCCAAAGAGATAGGCTCATTCAGAGAAGAGAAGCCTTTAGAACACCAAACAGAGAATACCAGAACAAAACAAACCACCACCACGACATCTATTAGAGAATCATTAGAGATCAAAGAAAGGATTCTGAAATCTATCAGGAGAAAAGACGGATTATTTATAAAGGATATATAGTCAGAATAAATACAGGTTTCTTATCTGATATGGTCAAAAGGAGAGCCTAGCATGATATATGACAAACATTAAAAGCAAGCAACTACCAACCAAGATTATGGTCCCAAGCCAAACTCTCCTTTACATTAAAAGGATATGTAAAAATATTTCCTGACAAAGAAAACTTGAAACAATGTATCTATACCAAATAAGCATGATAGAAGTTATTCAAATATATCCCACATAGAGAAGATCAAGAAGAACATGAACTGGTTATATAAAATGTTCCCTACCCAAGAACAAGGTAAATATATTAAGAGTAGATGAGGCACAGGTCCTAACAGCAGGTATATAACATAGCAGGACTTATCAGATATTTCACAGTCTTAACCTTTAATATAAATGGACATAATTTTCCAATTAGAAAACATAGATTAAATATTAGTATCAAAAAAGATGCATCTATCTAGTATCTACAAGAGACACATTTTATTGACAAAAACAAATACATACTCAAACTGAAAGGCTGGAAGGAAAATTTTCAAGCAAATGGACACCATAAAAAGGCCACAGAATTACTAACATAAGATAAAATAGAATTCAAATTAAAATTAGTAGGAAGAGACATTATATATTGATAAAAGCAACTCTCCATTAGGAGGATATAACAAGTCTAAATATCAATGCCCTGAATCATGGAGCACCCCCACTTCATCAACCAAATACTACTTAACCTAAAAACACATCTCAACACATCATTGTTATCAATGGATAGGTCATCTAAGCAAAACTCAACCAAGAAACTGAAGACCTAAATAACTGCATTGACCACCTAGCACCAACAGATATCTACAAAATATACATTCAGTGTCAGAATATAAATTCTTCGCAGCAGCTCATGGAAGAGTCTCCAAAATAGAACATATCCAGTGGTAGAGTGTTTGCCTTGCATTCATGAGGCCCTGGGTTCGATTCCTCAGCACCACATAAACAAAAGAAAAAAGCCGGTGGTGCTGTTGCTCAAGTGGTAGAGCACTAGCCTTGAGCTGAAAAGCTGAAGGACAGCCCCCAGGCCCAGAGTTCAAGCCCCACAACCGGACCCCCCCAAAACAAAAAGAAATTTTATCTAAATTGAAAAAAATAATCAAATTCCCAAATCTTTTCAGAACACAACAGAATAAACATAATTAAACAGCTAAAGTAAAAAAAAAATTCTCAAACCCATGAAGACTGAACAACACATTGCTGAATAACGAATGGGGCACTGAATACATGAGCATGAAAATCTGAAAGTTTCTGAAATTTAACAAATTGAACACACAAAATACCAAGCCTTCTGTGACATAGAAATGCAGTACTTTGAGGAAAATTTATAGCTCTGTGTGCCTACATCAAGCAATTGGGGAAATCTCAAGCCTGTATATTAATTATATACCTCAAATTTCTTGAAAACAGGAATAAGCCCAAACTCATAGCAGTAGACAGAAACAAACAAAAAAATTAAATCAGAAATAACTAAATAAAGACAAAATAAAGCATAAAAAGATCAACAAAATAGAGTTGGTTCTTTCCATAAATTAATATACTTGACAGACCCTTGACAAATCTGACTAAGAAGAGAACTCTTAATAGAGAGAGATAAATAGAAAGCCCACAGATTGGGAGAAGATCGTTACTTGCTCTGCAACAGTCAATGGCCTCATATATAAAATATATTAAGATTCCCAAAAGTTAACCCCCCAAAATAAACAAATCCTCAAAGAAACAACAACTCCATAAAGAATTATAGAGATTCCTCCAAAGTGTTCCCCTATAACTCAGCAAACCCATTTCTGGGCATTTACCCAAATGACCACAAACAATAAGCATCATTTTTTTTATGGTGATATACATATAGCTATTAAGCTATTGTGATCTTTTCTAAGAATATCCTAGTCATATTCTAGTTTTTCCAAATGAATGAAAACATGTAGCCTATAATTCTGTAGGTCTGGCTTGTTTGACTTATTATGTTTTCCAAGTGATTCCATTTCCTTACTAATGGGGCAATGTCATTCTTTCTGATGGAAGCATAGAATTTTTATTGTGAATATATATGACATTTTCTTGATCGATTCATCTACACATGGGCATCTGTTTTGGTTCCATTTCTTAGCTATGGTAAATAATGCTACAATGGACATAGTTGGATTGTAGCTTTAGTGTGTCCTTGTATGTGTGCCAGATTATACGTATTAAGGCTTATTTTATATTTCTGACATTGTTTCTACAGTTGGATTTAATTTTCTATAAGAGGATTAATGTATTATATTGGATATATGAAAATAAACTCAATGTTTATTCCATTAATCCTTTGCCACTTTTCTAATCCCAATATAAATTATCCATGTGTTTTTAGTAATGAAAGTAACAACAGATATAAGCCAGATAAATCCGTCTGTAGTAGACAAGTATTTTCACCTTTATTTGATAGTTGATCCTCTTTTGCATTACAGAATATTCTTGGGAAAATGTGCTCCAGGCTGGCCACAACTGCAGAATATTATGGTTTGATCTATCATAAGAGAAGGAAGGAAGGGGAACCTTCTTTCCAAAATTTTGTTCGCAGGGATGTGATCTGTTTTATGGTGGTGAGTTGGAAATGAACATTTTTTACAGTCAACATTGAAAAGCCATCTTGATAGACCATTTCTGTAAGTGGTACAGTGGATTATTCCTGGATTTCCAAGGATGCCAGATTGCCTCATTTTGAGACAATTTAAACAGGAATTTAGTCAGCTGTATTTGTATGTTTAGGAGAAAAACCCAGTGACTCTAGGCCAGCGGATCACTGTGGCCCAGAGAAGCTAATATATCGAAGAGTAATCCTAGACCTCTAAAAATATAAAAAACAAACAAATAACTCCAGTAAGCACTGCCAGTCAAGGCTGCTATCACATGAAGTCAGGCAAAAAACAGAAGCTGAGAGTAATTTAGTTGATAAATAAGATATTTTTGATGAGGCAGACTGAAATGAGACTCCAGTACAAGACAGATTTACATCGTCCCAGATAGAATGGCCATTTTCAAGAAAACTGACAATAGCGAATGCTGACAGGGATGTAGCCAAATGGGAACTCTATTATACTGTTGGTGGGAAATTAAACTTGTTCAACCACTCAGGAATGCAGTACGGACATTCCTCAAAAGACTAAACATAGATCTCCCTTAAGACCCAGTAATTCCTGTCTTGGGCAGTAATCCAATAAATAACAAGCAAGCTCACATGGAAGCTACCAGCATAACTATGTCCTGGGCCCCGACCCAGAGTTCAAAGATTGGAAAAAAAGTTACCACTGCTGGTATTTTTTCCCCAAATAGGAACCTTTTTTCAGGGGGAGGGTCTGGTCATGGGTCCTGAACTCTGGGCCTGAGCGCTGTCCCTCAACTCTTCAGCTCAAGGATAGCGCTGTACTACTTGAGCCACAGCGCCACTTCCAGCTTTTTTCTTTTTGCTTATGTGGTGCTGAATAATCCAACCCAGGGCCTCATGCATATAAGGCAAGCCCTCTACCACTGAACCACCTTCCCAGCCCTAAATATGAATCTTTTGACCTAAGATACCAAATCATTCTATTTGTAGCAGCTAGGATAGGACTAAAATATAGTGGGTGATAAAATGGCTTCTTTATTGAATGTTAGGAAAACACATAAGCAGTCCAAGAAAAGGGAGATTTGTTGTTGTTGTTGTTATAGGGGCTTGAAATCTGGGCTTGGGCACTGTCCCTGAGCTCTTCAACTCAAGGTAAGGGCTCTACCTCTTGAGCCACAGTGACATTTCTGTTTTTTTTTTGGTGGTTAAATGGAGATGAGTCTCTGAAACTTTCCTGCCCATGGGGGCTTTGAACTACAGTCCTCAGATCTCAGCTTCCTTAGTAGCTAGGATTACAGCTGTGAGCCACTGGCAGCAGGCTAAAAATGGGAGACTTTTATAAAAGAAAATCTACCTCTTCATCTGTGTCTAAACCTCAGATATCATTATTAGAACACTTCATCGTTGACTCATTTCATCAGACATTTGTAAATTTTCTCTTTTCCTTCATGTGTCAATATCAACTCAGCTGTGGGACTGGATCAATTGTATGGTAATTGCTAGCACCTAAATCAAGAACATTTACATAAAAACAAATGAAGCCCTCATTTGGAATAATTGTTTTCTCTTTTTATTACAAATCTGTGCTTTATTACTTCCCAATGTGATATTGGAACTCCTAACAGAGTGATGATATTTTCTTTTTCTTCAGCAATTGGCCTTCTCCCACATGTGATCAAGTATTTAAGAATTCAAAGATTTCCATTGAAAATTCATTAAGCTGATTTCTAAGAAAATGTGCATTTCTGGAATGTGGTCTGCTCTCTTGTTCTTACATGCACAGGACTTCTATGATTTATTTGTCCTACAAGGAATACTATTTTCCAATCTTTGTGTGACCAATTTTAATCTCTCTGATCAATCTTTCTGACCCTCTCTCTGGAGTCTCATTTCAGTCTGCCTCATCAAAAATATCTTATTTATCAACTAAATTACTCTCAGCTTCTGTTTTTTGCCTGACTTCATGTGATAGCAGCCTTGACTGGCA
Organism: Dipodomys merriami; assembly: GCF_024711535.1. Lineage (NCBI taxonomy): Eukaryota > Metazoa > Chordata > Mammalia > Rodentia > Heteromyidae > Dipodomys > Dipodomys merriami. The sequence goes on along the minus strand of NW_027203960.1, from coordinate 758,799 downwards.
GTGCTTACTGGAGTTATTTGTTTGTTTTTTATATTTTTAGAGGTCTAGGATTACTCTTCGATATATTAGCTTCTCTGGGCCACAGTGATCCGCTGGCCTAGAGTCACTGGGTTTTTCTCCTAAACATACAAATACAGCTGACTAAATTCCTGTTTAAATTGTCTCAAAATGAGGCAATCTGGCATCCTTGGAAATCCAGGAATAATCCACTGTACCACTTACAGAAATGGTCTATCAAGATGGCTTTTCAATGTTGACTGTAAAAAATGTTCATTTCCAACTCACCACCATAAAACAGATCACATCCCTGCGAACAAAATTTTGGAAAGAAGGTTCCCCTTCCTTCCTTCTCTTATGATAGATCAAACCATAATATTCTGCAGTTGTGGCCAGCCTGGAGCACATTTTCCCAAGAATATTCTGTAATGCAAAAGAGGATCAACTATCAAAATAAAGGTGAAAATACTTGTCTACTACAGACGGATTTATCTGGCTTATATCTGTTGTTACTTTCATTACTAAAAACACATGGATAATTTATATTGGGATTAGAAAAGTGGCAAAGGATTAATGGAATAAACATTGAGTTTATTTTCATATATCCAATATAATACATTTATCCTCTTACAGAAAATTAAATCCAACTGTAGAAACAATGTCAGAAATATAAAATAAGCCTTAATACGTATAATCTGGCACACATACACCATCATCTACTCAGAAATTCAGTCTCTCTATAAATCTTTATTTGGTACAAAACAATAAAAATTTAATTAATGAATATGACTTTTAAGTATCATCTGAAATACTCCTCGTGTCTATAATTGCATATAATTGTATAGCTCTCACCTAGACAAGAATTTAACATGCATGTAAAAATCAAATTTCTAGAATATAAGCTAGATGAGAGGAGACATACCCTCATGTAATGTGTGGTGAATTTTTACCACAATTCTGAACCGTTCCACCTAATACCAAGAGTCATGTGCAATAATTTATTATTTGATGTTAAGATGATTGCTAAGTGCAGAATACACTTTGAATTATTACATTAATTCACAGAAATGAAACAATAATGACATATTATGTGTTAAAATTCTAATGCTTCTCAATTTTACAATTCATATAATATATTGTTAAAATTAGTTTCATTTTCTTCTTTTCTGTAGGTGCTGAAATTAAAATTATATATTTAATATTGAATATTAAGAAATCAATAATAAGTAACCTACTATTAAAATGATATACTATTAAACTGTGATTTGAATTATATTTCTAACAAATTGTGATGTAAACAACATTTGTCATTTGTTATTGTTGGTCCAAGTCATCTCTTCACCTTAATTTTTTAGTTTTCTATTTTATCTCTATTGGTTTGCTGATTGTGCATTTTGTTTTCCCTTTTCAGTGACTGACATTAGGCTGAAAATCTGTATGCTTGTTTATTACTTCCTATGGTAAAGTCAAATTATTGCTCTCCACAGCTGTTCTACTCTACTATACTACAGTACTTCTCCCACTCCCATTTCCTGTATTGCTGCTCTCATATATTTTATTTTTATTTAAATTTGATTGTCAAGGTAATGTACAGAGGGGTTATAGTTACATACGTAAGGTAATCAATTCATTTCTTTTCTAACTTTTTACCCCTTCTCCAATGTCTCTCCCTCTTCACTGCCAACAACCCCCCCCAAGATCATTTACAACATATTGTCTTGTGAGTACATTGTTGCATAGGTTCCCCCTTTGTCCTTTGTCTCACCATTTTATTTTTCCCTTTCCTTTCCCTAGTTCCCTAGTTCCCTAGTTTTAATACCCAGGGTATCAAAATCAAATACAATGACTACAGGGGATAAACCATTGGTGGGGAAAACACAAAAGGATGAAAAGAAATCACTTAGTACATTAAGAACAACAACAACAAAGAACATGTCTTGGAGTTCATTTCACCTTATATGGTCATATGAACATAGCTATTGAGTTATTCTGCTCATCTAATAAGATTATCCTTATGTGCATAATAATGCTCCCCTTTTTACTCAATAATTCCACTTCTGGGGATTTAACCATGTGACTACAAACAAGACCACACTGAAGCTACCAGCACAATTATGTTTATCACAGTATTATTTACCATAGCTAAGATATGAAATCAACTCAAATGCCCCTAAGTAGAAGAATGGATCAAGAAAATGTGACACACACATACATACACACATACACATACATGGAATACTATGCTTCCATCAGAAACAATGATACCACCTTATCTGTAAGGAAATGGAAGATCTTGGAACAAATCATATTAACTGAAGTAAGCCAGACTTAAAGGAACATAGGTCTCAAGGTTTCCCTTATCTGTAATAATTAGTTTACTTCAAGGAAAATTTCCTGTATTTTAATTTGACATTTTGTTCTATGTTGAGCATACATTATTGCTATATTGTTTGTTATTATTTCCTTTTTTTGAGGAGGCATAACATTTATTTAACTAATAAAGTGAAGTATGTAGCCACTGTATCAGGTGTAATATAATGTATCTTCTTAATATTTTTTATTGTGAAAATACCGTACAGAGGGGTTACAATTACATGGGCAAGGTAATGAGTACATTTCTTATCAAGCACTATTGATTCCTCCTTTGTTTCCCCTTGCCAACCCTTCCTATCACTCCCCCTGCCCCGTGCCAACGCTGTAAAGTTAGTTTTTTGACATAACATCTTGTACATCTCATTGTTGAAATGGGTCCACCTGTATCCCTATTTAAACAATTTTTTCCTTCCCCTCCACAAATTATACCTACATCAAATACAGTGCAAACCAGGGGTTATACCGGGGGGGAGGGACATACAAAGCAGCACAGAAATATCTTATAAATATGTTAGAAACAATAGCAAGAAAGATAAAAAAAAGAGTTCTTATCTTGATGTACTTTTCGCCTAACCTCAACTTATCTGACCATTTCTGCTTGTCTCAGATATATACTAGTTATTAAAAATAAGGGAAACCATGGGACCTATGTTTCTTTGTGCCTAGGTTATTTCACTTAATATAATTTTTTTCAAGTCTTTTCATTTCCTGACAAATGGTGCAACAGGCAGTTATACTTAAAGGCTTATGTTCATCTTATCCATTACTGAAGGAAGAACAACTGAAAGAGCAACCCCTACGAGGAAGAACAACTTCTACTTACTTATCTTCATTCCTATGTAAGGCCAGTGTTGTCCCCTATATGTATCCTCATGTTGTACATTACAACTCTATACTTGGTTATCCTGTATATCTAATATCTTCTACATTGTGACCTAAATGCCCCAGCAATTCCACTTTGCTTTACTTTTTAAAAAATTGTCCCTAAATATTTGAGGTGTGTGTGTGTGTGTGTGTGTGTGTGTGTGTGTGTGTGTGTGTGTGTGTGTGTGTGTGTGTGTGCGTGTGTGTGTGTGTGTTGTTTTACAAAGATAAAGAAGACAATATTTTTCTTGATATGAATACATCTTTTATGTTATTGTAAGTTGTGGCTAATGGGAGAAGTCTCTTGCTATTTTAAGTATGAAACAGAAAAATGTATTTGTGCATGCACCACAGTTGCTTTACTAGTCTATACTTGAACACTTAACTTCGATTTTTATCTTGGCTGTTGTTGTGAGTAATGTGAATAATAATGAACTACAGATATATTTATCAGTTACCCATAGAGAAATAATCACATGATCGGTGGATCAGATGATATTTCAAGTTTGCATTTCTTAGAAAACTACATACTACTTTCTATAAGGAGAATACTAACCTGTATTTTGACCAAGAGTGTAGAAAATTTCCTTTTTTTCTACACTCTCACCAACATTATTACCTTCTTAGTTTTTTGAAAGGGCATGTTTTTACTATGTGTAGTACCCTAGACTGGCCTTAGACTCAAATCCCCTTACTCCAACCTCTCAAATGCTTGGAATTACAAGCCTTTACCATCACACCAGGTTCCTCTGATTTTTTAATTAGTATAATAATTATGAAGTAGTATCATATTAATTTTGAATTTCATTTCTCTAAGGACTTCTGTTCAGAAAGCATTAAGCCAGCATAGAAGTGGTATTAAACATAACTTTATAAAGCCATTGGCGATTTTCAGGCTATTGGAAAACATGTCTATTCAGAACTTTTGTCCATTCCTGTACATGTAAAAGATTGTAAAAGATTTGCCTTTTCTTTACCACAAATAAATAAATCAACAAGTCCCTCATCAGCGCTTCCAATGGAAGGTGTTGCCCCAAGGAATGATGAATTCCCCAACTATATGTCAGATATATGTTAATAAGGCCTTAAAACCTGTTAGACAAATATGGCCTCACATTTATATTTCTCGTTATATGGATGATAATTTATTTGCAGGACCAAATATGACAGAATTAGAATTGGTGTTACAGTGCTTACTCTCTATATTTAAAGATTTTGGATTAATAATAGCACCTGAAAAAAATACAAAAAGATATGCTGGTAAAATATTTAGAATATGTTTTTTCTAGACAAACAGTGACACCTCAAAAAATGTCTTTACGATATGATCAATTACATACGTTAAATGATTTTCAAAATCTATTAGGAGATATTAATTGGAAGCGAATGGCCTTAGGAATTCCTACTTATAAATTACATAATTTGTTTTCATTGTTACAAGGGGAGCCTGATTTACATAGGAAAAGAACTTTAAGGAAGCTGAAAGAGAATTATAATTTGTAAAACAGAAAATAAAAGTAATGTTTTTACATCGAGTAATACTGAATCAACCCATAAATTTATATATTTTGGATACATAAAAATACCCAACAGGAATTATAGGACAAAATGAGCTACCATTAGAATGGATTTATACAAGGCATGGATTTACAAAAAATATTATGCCTTATGAACAACAGTTGGCAATTATTATTCAACAGGCCAGGCAATGGGTATTTACCCTATCGGGGTATGATTTATTTGAAATTATTTTTCCTGTGCCAAAAGACCAAGTAGAATATTTGTTAAACATTTCTGAAATGCTATAAATAGCATTAGTAAATTTTACTGGGCAATTTTGCTACCATTTTCTCAAAGGTAGATTGTGGGATTGCTTGCATAATCAACAATTTGTCATTAATGATATAATTACCAAGACCCCTATTCCCACTGCTCTTACCATTTTTACATATGGCTCCAAAACAAAAAGTGCTTACTGGACAACAAATAAATATTGGTTACAGACAACTACTTTAGCATCAGTTCAACAAAATGAACTTTTTGCTGTTATTAAGGTGTTGCAAGATTTTGCAGGAGATATTAATATTGTTACTGATTCTGCCTGTGCTGTAGGAGTTGTGACTAATGTACTCACTGCTGTTACATATTCATCTAAACCCCAGCTAAATCAATTATTTAAACAATTACAAGCATTACTGCAACAACTTAATGCCAAAATGTTTGTAAATCACATTAGGGCTCATTCTTGGTTACCTGGGTACCTTGTATATGGCAATAATCAGGTTGATAAATTAGTTAGTTTTGTTTCTGCTGAACAGGATCATGCTCATTTACATACAAATGCTGTCCATTTACATATGCATCATAAAATACCTTATTCTCAAGCTAAACAAAGTATAAAAAGGTGTCCTATCTGCAGACCAATGCATTTGAGAGTTGTACCTGCTAGAGTAAATCTTCGAGGATTATAACATAATGAGCTGTGGCAAATGGATATAACCCATATACAAACCTTTGGCTGTTTTTCCTTTGTACATGTTACAATAGATACTTGTTCCAAATTTGTTTGGGCTTCTGCCCTTACGGGAGAAACTGTTAACCATGTAATAGAACACTTATCGGAAGCTTTTGCCATTATGGGATTGCCTACCAAAATAAAGACTGATAATGCACCAGCCTATAAAAGTATCAAATTTAAAAGATTTTGTGAACTTTATGATTTGGTACATATTACGGGAATAGAATATAACCCCCAAGGACAAGCCATTATTGAACATGTTCATGGCACACTAAAACAACAAATTAAAAAATTAAAAAGGAGGAAAAGGTTGGATGAAGGTATGGATATGTTGTGGTTTTCCATGCAAAATACTAAAATATTTTTTTTTATTTTTTTATTATTTTTATTTTTTAAATTTTATTTTATTTTATTTGAGAAGATACTGTACAGAGGGGCTACAATTACATGGGCAGGATAATGCATACATTTTTTACCAAGCATTGCAGCCTCCTCCTTTGTTTACCCTTCACCTCCCTTCCCCGCCTCCCCCCTCCCCCCACCCAATTATATCCCCCTCCCCCCACCCACTTATACCCCCCTCCCCCCTCACACCGACATTGTAAAGCTGGTTTTGACATGACATTTTGTACTTCTCATTGTTGCAACAGGTCCACCTGAATCCTTAAACGACGACTTGTTTGTCCCCATCTCCTCCACATGTTATACTGTCATCAAATATAGTGAAAGCGGGGGTTACACTGTGGGGGAGGGACATACAAAGCAACAAAGAAATAATCTTATAAATGTGTTAGAACACATGCATGAAAGAAACGAAAACATTAAAATACATATTTAAGGGTTCATTTTCCTAACATCACATTATCTGACCTTTCCGCTTGACTCATACCTATACTAGATATTGCAAATAAGGGTAACCATGGGACCTATGCTTCTTTGGGCCTCAAGCTCTTTTTGTTCTTAACTTTTTAAACTTAGCACAAGGAGATATTTTTAACTACAGCTGAGCGCCATTTTGAACAAATATTTGAAAAACCTTATTTAAATATTCCTTTATGGATTAAGATTACATTGGACACAGAATGGCAACAAGGAACATAATTACATAAGGGGCGATGATATGGTTTTGTGTCTACACAGGATGGCAAACAATACTGGCTTCCTGCCAGATGGATACAGATGCAGCCAGTTAGGACAGCCCTGTATCCTGCAAGGAATCGGCCGCCAGTTGAGGAAGAAGCAATCCCCACTGCCCACCTGGGGACAGGTAAAAAAATGTTGACTGGGGAAGGACAAAAGATGTTACAACACACTTGTAAACATGTCATGGCCAAGAACTTGTTCCTGGCCATGTGTGCCCTGTTTACTGTAAACTCTGTCCATGCTAATGCTAATGTAAGTTATTGGGCCTTTGTTCCTAACCCTCCTTCATTGGAACCTGTTGTTTGGGGAGACATGGATATAACTGTCTATACTGTTCCTGCTGTTTTTTCTCCTCCTTGGAATAATTTGACATTTTACAGTAAGGATGATGGTAGCTTTTTAAATTTTGCTTACTGTACTCATTCCTGGCCTGTTTGTCTGGGGCCTCTTCCATGTTTAGTTATAAATTGGCAACATTTGGTTTTACCTGGGAAACTCAATTCCAATTCTAGAACACAGCTGCAGTGATTAACTACTTGGTCCATTAATAGTAGCTGGGAAAGTGTCAACTTGATGGAGAGTTATCCTTACCTATGTGCCCTGATTTTACTTATATTGATTTAAAATATCAGCCTTGAGTGTAGAGGAACACTTGGAAAAACGTTCAATAATTTTATTAATTGGGGACCTTTTGGACAGTTTATTAACCCATGTTCAGAATGGAATATTACTACATGTTATTTACCTAATGTTACTAGGATGTCGGATGCCATTAATGGATCGCTTACTGGCTTCGATGGATGGCCTGGGGAGAAGGAGGATTTGCAGATGCTCGATGGACTTTCAGGGATGCACCCACTGCTGTTCAGATTCATCTTTGGAAGGTAGCAGCGGAGCGGAAACCCATGAAGCTATCAAATGGATTGTTTACGGGGACAGCGAATTCTGCGTCCACTTATAATTTTATTTTGCACAAATGTTATGATGTAACTGCTTGTGTACCTCTGCCTTAGGTATTTTTAGTAGGAAATTTTACATTTTCTCCTACTATTTCTTGTTTTAATTGTCGCCTGTATTCTTGTGTTAATTCCTCTCTTAATTTTAATGACAGTGATAGTATTATGATTTTACAACAAAGAACTCATATTTGGCTACCTGTTAAATTAGGAAGAGAATGGTCCCAAAATCCTTTGGATAATGTTGTTATTGAACTTTTTACCAAACTACTAAAACGTACAAAGCATATGATTGGAGCCATTGTAGCGGTGATTTTAAGCTTAATTGCTATTACCATTGTTGCTGTGGTGTCTGGAATTGCCCTACACACTTCCTTACAAACTAAACACTTTGTGGAAGAATGGCACCGGGAGTCACATGAATTGTGGGTCTCACAGGTAGAAATTGATGCTCGATTACAAACATCGATTAATATTCTTAAACAGACAGTGGGATGGTTAGGAAAAAGTTATTGGTTGTGGAAAAACAGTTACTGTTAAAATGTGATTGAAATTCTACTACCTTTTGCATTACTAATGTAAAATATAATGAATCTATTCAAGATTGGAATGTAATACCGCAGTATTTATCTGGAAATTCTACTGCTGCTCCATTGATTGCTTAGTTACAATTTAATATACATGATATTTTTGGTAAACAATTTGCAAATGATGACGCTTCTACTATCACTGATGCATTTATTAAACATTTGGAAGGGTTGGATCCGAAAGGAATACTACAAACTATTTCACATACTACTAGTGGTATGGGAATCATGATTGTTATTATTTTGTTACACTTGTACTGTTATATTTCATTTTTATGAATCCAATGCAAGCTTCTATGATAACCCTGTGAAAAGCTTTACTTTTAAAACAAAAGAAAAAAGGAAATTGTGAAGAATCAGGGTCTATGTTGAAGAGGCAGAATGATGCAGGCTCCAGCCTCAGGATTATCTGAGGACTGTGTTTGAGTATTAGGAAAGCTCTTGGCATGCCGGGCTAGAGAGGGAAAATGTTCTCTCTCCCTATCTCAAAACACATGTCACAGACTCCTGGGAGCTGAGGAAGCAGCTATTCTGCTTGCTTAAACATAGATGAACAGCTGGTCAAACATTTTCCTGAGATTGGAAAAGTGGTTTGAGCTTGCTCTAAAATAGTGCAGATAATAATATACCAAGATATTGTCTCATAAGGTTAAGTAAAAATGTATCTGTTGAAATTTTTTGTGTGAATGTCTTGTGACTAAATCTTGGCAAAGATCCTGCTTGCTTGTCTTTAAATACCCACTAATAATAAAGCACAGCGTGCGGTGGCAATTGCTGTTTGCACTCTGCATCCCCTGTGTTTTGGTGATTTCGTGACCCTTACCCAGGGACCCCAACGCACTAGACGTTGACTCCCCATGACTGACCAAAGAAGAGAAAAAAATATATATACACACATATATGATGCGATGAATTACATTTAAATATAAATGAATATTTATGGTACACATTTAAATATAATTAATTTATATTTCCCTTATATAAATATATTTACATATATAAGATTATACTATATTTATATGTTTATAAATAGATTTGTAATTAATATCCAAAGAGTACATCTGAAGATTTTAGGGAAAATGTATAGTTTCTAAAGGCTTGCTACTGACGCATCATACTTTCAAGCAATTTTTCCACTTATTACAATGTCTGGAGTACTAAGATTGGATGATTATGAAACAGAGTAGCTGTTTTATTCCTTATGATTTTGGATTAGAAACATCTACTCACTTGATATGAAACCTACAAAAATGTGATCTTAAAATCACACTCCACATACTGGACATATACATCAATTTAGCAACTTACAGGTCTGAAACCTTTATTTGAATCCTATATCTCACATAAATTCAGTTTCCTTAGAGTCAGCTACATATAAAAACATGCATGCATTTTCATGCTCACATACATCCCCACACTGACATGACACGCTAAATGTATCACTGTAATAGATAATAATATAGATACTGAAAAAGAACACCTTTTCAAATGTAATTACATTTTATTTTTTAGATATAATACATTATTGAAATAGTTATAAAAAAATCAGCTGAGATGATGTTTCAAATACTAGAGTGCCTGCCTAAAGAGCATGTTTCTCAGTCCAAACCTCATTATTTCCATTCTTCCTTCTTCCATATAAAAAACATAAATAACTACAGAATTAAGCTACATGTTCCTTAATCATTAATTGAATAAAGAAATTGTAATATATATGCATATATACACAAGATATATTATTTAGCCAGACATAATAATGAAATTATAGCATCTTAAAGAAAATAGATAAAACTGGAAACTTTCATATTGAAGCAATAAACCATACTGTGAAAAACAAATACGCAGACTCTAGACTTAGAAAATAAAATGAATGACTAAGGTATAAAAGATGGAACTGATTAAATTTAGAAAAAAGTAAGAGAGGAGATAAAGAGAAATATTGTGGAGTATATATTTTCAAATAGTTTATGTTAGTATGATGGCATAATAAAAGTATAAAAATAGGATTATGAAATTAATAAAATGAATAAAATTTAGCAAGCTACATTATATGGACCTATGTGTATAACATAATAAAATACTTTTTGAAATTAATATTTGCTAATAAAAAGACAAAAATTCATTCCAGTTGTTATCGATTTGTATGTTAATTTCCAATTTTTGTTCAGTTTTTTCCCTGATAAAGTGAAAGGAGAAATTGGTTTTGCTCCTTTAGAAAGACAATCTTGTCGATTTACCATTAAAATATTCTAGTTAGTTGCTGTCAATGTGAAATTGTTCAATCCAATTAATTATTATATTAGAATATTTTCAATACACTCTTCAAAATATTATCCCTATAAGTATATACTTTTTGCTATTGAATAGGTTTTCATTACTTAATCGCTACATACCATTTTCTGAATGTAGTTTGGTATATGCAACTAGGATATGTTATACCTGACATGGAAATCAATTACTCAAACAGTTTTTATCCAAAAAAACCTATAATGAAATAAAGAGGTAAATCAAAATTATTTATATTCGAAGACAATACTTGGTTAGTCTTCTTCTCATATTCCCATTTCCCTTCTTGAGAATAATACACATTGTAAGGAAATGATAAGAATGTTTTGGGGAAATAGGTTGACTTTAAACCAATGAGTTACTCTATGCTGCATTTTTCTTTACTTTATATTCAGAAAAGCTAAAGTCTTATCTTATCATTTTCCTTAGTCTTTATACTCAGGTTAAATCTCTGATGAATGACAAAGATATAAACATTTTTTAACAGTGATTAAATTTAGGCTGAGGAACCTATGTACAACTATACTCATGCAGATCTGCCTCATCAGTCATGAGACCGTGATATCAAAATGTTAACCTATGCTTACTGAAATAAAGCTTATGAGATTCTCTGTATTATAAACAGTGGTTACTAACATTTGTTTTGTAATCAACATCATTTCATGGGTTAGGAACTGAAGTGAGACATTATACTCAGAACAAAATTTAAGGAAGCACCCAAAATTAGTTACCAAGTTATACACTATTTAACACAATGTTTTAAAAATGCAAGCTAAAGGAAATAATTTATGGAAAAATTATTTAAAATAAATACAGAATTAGTATGATTGATTTTTCTTATATGCCCTTTTGCAATATGGCTTGCATGATAATTTTTCTGATTATATGTTTAGTTAGGTCTTGAAATGTAGTTGGAGAAGTTATGTTCTTTCATATCTTCATTTGTCAGATCAAAGAGGAAATGAATTCCATGCACGAGTCAAATCCTTAATAATGTTACAGTTGTATCCTGCTACTTTGCCAAAGTTTCAAATCAGCTCGAGTAACTTGGGTCTTTTTTGGATATAACCAATTAGGTGTGCAATTTTGTCAGTGCTAGAAAGATTTTGACCACCACTTATTAAAATAATATTTTTTCCAGAAATTACTTCTATTCTCTGTTTGCATTAGATTTTTTTATTTCATTTATATCATGTGTTTATGGTTTCCTTTAGGTAACCCACATTCAGTCTTCTACACTGTAATTTAGAGTAGTTTTAAATTATGTACACTCATGTACGCTCCTCAGATTCTATCATTTGCACATTTTGTTCTTGTTAAATCAGTAGATAGTTCTCAATATGGATACTATTGGACTTATTCATTGCATTTCTGAAGTTTTCAAGTATGTCATGCTGTTTGTGATTTGATACTGTAGCATTTTTTCTTTTAAATATGTGCAGATCTTACTTCACATACAGTTACTCTTGTTTTAAACAATTTGATCCATTCAAGGGATTTGCTATATTACGTTCATGTAGATGAATTTAATTACAAATTAACACAACCTTATTTCTGAGAGACAGTTATCCTTATACTCTACTCAAATTAACATGTATTTGAGGTTTTTGTACTTTAAAAAACTGGGTATAACATGTTTTTGTTCCTGGGGGAATTCCAATCTCTTGGTTGTTTTTCCAGCTGTGGTGACTTCAACATATGTGTGCATTTTATTTCAATTGTTTTGTGTCTAAATTTTGTCTCATATAAAACAAAGTACAAAAAGAATCAGTGACTTAGAACTTTTCCACATAGAATTCTAAGAGACACACTTGAAGTTTTGTGACAACTGGGACCAGGGAGGTCTTGTTAGAGGAAGATGAGGGAGAATAACAGATAATGTTTGACGTGATTTGAATTTTGCCTCCTCTTGCCTCATTATTTCCAGTGGTAATAATTTTGTCTGTATGAACTCAGAATTTTTGGTTTATTTGGGACACACTACACATTCTTATTGGATTGTAACTCTAAAATCTTCTTTCCTTCATTTAAAACCACAGATGTGAATTTATAATGCTAAAATAGCATCTACTAATTTATATGAAATTGTTCAAACTATTTTCTATTTTCACTTCACACGATATGCAATATAGAATGTAATAATAATAATGTGAGATAGTATGAAATAATTGACTTTGGAGAAAATCAATTACACTGGATTTTTGTGAGATACTTAGTAATAGTAAAAATTATATTTGTTTCTATTAAAAAAATTCCCAGTTACATCTAAAAATAACTCATAGTTATAAACTAATGTTGAAAAAATAGATTTTTTATTGGAAAAAAGCCAGAAGTTTCAATAAGATTGCTTGTTTAAAATTGACTTGGATCTGAGATTTGGTGGTTCATGCCTGTAATCCTAGATACTCAGGAATCTGACATCTGAGGATAGTGGTTCAAAGCCAGCCTAGGCAGAAAAGTCTCCAATATTATTATTATTGTCTCTAATAAACCACCTAAAAACCAGAAACAGCACTGTGGCTTAATTGGTACAGTGGTAGCCTTGAGCTGAAGAGCTGAGGACAGTGACCGGCCCAGAGTTCAAGCCCCACAACTGACAAAAAAAAATTGACATGGACTTGGACTTTATTATTTCATGATTTTTTATGAGTGGTTGTTCAGTGAAAATGTAATTAGTGTTTATATTTTGTGTTGGCATAAAATGAGCCTACTATTGTGTTAATTTATTCAAAAAAACTCTCTGATTATATGACAGCATAAATTTGGTGGATAGTGATTAAAACCAGGTTGCCTTTCTGGAAAAAAAATACTTATCTCACCCCCACAAAAAGAAGTACAAAAGAAAATATATGCCAGGAAACTTATTCTGTAAATCATAATGGACTAATAAGATGTTGCCATTTGATTTTAGTATGCCCCAGAAAGACCTATGTGTGAAAGAAAAATGGCTTTCCATTCCCTCCCAGACTGTGGAGAATACCTGAATAGTTCTTCTGGAGATTGAGTTCTTCAGAGTGAAACCCATGAAAACATAGTCTCTCATCTACTTTCTTCTTTTCTATTTTAATCATTCTAGGTCATAAACATTTCTCTTTGACATACTCCCCAGCTTGACATAGTCTTGTCACAGGCCACCAAAGCAATAAAACCAACTGAACATACACTGAAATCTTCAAACTTGTATATCTGAGTAAGCCTTTCTGCTTAATACATGGACAATATCACTTAACCCAGAAGTCTAGTCTTTCTAACAATGTAGAGTACATAAAAATGTGCCTCATTATAAAATATCTAACTCCATGTTGTATTATGTGTTTTTGTTTCTTTTGATCCTAGGGCTTAAACTCAGGGTCTGGATGGTGCTTTTGTGGTCAAGGCCAATGATCGACATACAATTTGAACTGGACCTCCATTTGCCCCTATGGTTAATTGGAGATAAGAGTCAAAAGAACTTTCCTACTCTTGCTGGCTTCAAATTGTAATCTTCAGATCTCAATCTCTTAACTAGCTAAGATTAAATCCTTGAAACACCAGTGCCTACCCATGTTGCATATTGTGTGTAATTCCAATTCTCAGCATTGTACAGATGTTCCTACCACAATGTAAAAAAAAATTAAAACATACTAAGGGTATTTGTAAAGTATATTATGAAGAAAGAATTTTCATCCTTTAAAAAAATCTATGCTAACTATTGATATTTTACTGCACCTTTCCTGAAACCAGTTTGATATAATTTAATAATTGTCAGGTCAAGTTTCTCTATATTCAAATGGAGATTTACTATTTCATGCATGCAAATAAATGTATATGTATACGTATCTATCTTTATATCTTCCAATGTGGATCATCAGATTTGATACTTATATTTGTTTTGCTTTTCAGCAGTTGAACCTGGTTGGCTCATTCTGTGACAATATCTGTGCTCATTCTCATCATTCCTTATTTACCACCCCATCAGCCTTCTAAATTCAGCCTCATTTCCTGGAGAGGGTAACCAATCAGTCCACCCCACAGGGTTATAATAAAGCAAGCTTTAAGAAAGGAAGTTAACATGAAGTGACAACTACAGAATTTCTACAGAGACTTAGTAGGTTATCAAAATTATATCTGACATCTTTCCATTTCTGCCTTTCTACTCTTCTCATACTTAAGAAAGCATTGACTAACACTATAAATATATTGCATTTATAACTTAAGGATCAATTTTTTTCCAACCTGCAGCCTTTTTTCCATGATTTTTGACATAAACTTTTGGGAGAGTTTTTTGGATTGTTATGGAATTCCATCCAAAACAAAGCCATGTATATCAAGTAAGCCAATGTTTTCAACTCAGAGTATTAAACAAAAGAGGGAGAAATTTAAGGTTAGTCATGTATGTTAATCACAAATATAGGCAATATCAAGATATTTTCAAATAATATACTTTTACTGGATAAAGTGGCTCAAATCTGTAATCTTATCTACTTGGGAAACAGATTAGAGATTCCAGTTCCAGGCAAGCCTAGCACAAAAAGAAGTTTCAGAATCTCTAAACATTTGCTGGGTTCAATCTTTTTTACTTGTGTTAAGATTACCACAGTCCAGTCAGGCCCAGGCATAGTGATACTACCTCAAAATAAGCAATCCAATTACAATCTGCAGGTATGGCAGAAGTAGAAATGCTGTTTCACAAGTACAGTGTTTTGGGTTCAATCCCCCAGTACCGCTAGGAATTTAAGTGTGTGCCAGGGTAAGGATTTGGCATGACTAAGGTCAAGACTTCATACTGGTTTTACAAGCTCTAATAAAACCTTTACCTCTCTTGCTAATTGTTTTAAAAGTACAACTATAACTTCTGTGTCCAAACCAAATAATTTCTTATTAGAGATTTTCTTCTATCCATTAAGTAATTTGTTATGTGTTGAATACTGTCCCACTGACATCATACTAAAGATCGAAAACCCATTGCCTCAGAAAGTGACTGCATTTGGAAAGAGAATCTCAAAGGTAGCATTTAAGTCGAAGTGTCCTCCAAGAGAAGCAGAAGGCCTTGAATATGCCAAGGAAAGAGGACTCAGAAGAAGCCAACTCTGACCTTGGAGTTCTAGTTCCACAAACTCAGAGGCAATGTATTTACAGTGTTAACGCTACCCCATCTATGGTAGTTTATTATTACAATTATTAGCAAACATGTGGAATCTATAAGACATGAAAACTCATTGTTTCTTGGGGTCCATGACTCCTCTCTATAATCCTAGTGATTAAGAAGGATGAGACTTGGAGGATAATGGTTTTCAGGCTGGTAGTAAAGTTCATAAGGTTCTATTGCCAATTAACTGCAAAAATTTCTGGGCTGGAGACATGGTTCAAATGGTAGAATGACTACTTTTAGCAAACAAACAGAGCATGAGGTATGTTGAAGCCTAAATGGGAAGAAAGAAAAAGTCCTTAGAAGAATAGTTTGAGAAACAGAGTTATGAATAGGAAAGCAGAACCAAAAGAAATAAACTTATTGATACAGACAAAGTTTCCCAATGAAATATGGCACGAACTGTAATATTTAGGGTTTTCCTTCCTATACAGTTGAAATAAAGGTATTTTGACAATGAAACCAAAGTGTAATACTGTATGCAATAAATAATCACATTACTTTTATGTTTCCATAATTTAACTGCTTTTCCTACAAATTTATAGAATACTGTAGCTATGGAAAAAATCAATAAATATTGCATTTCCATATAAGATTACATATTCTTGCAAGTGTTGTCTAAAATTGATGTACACTGAAAAGATTGCCATTGATATCTTTCTGATCATTCCAAATGTTTATAATTTCAGCTGACCTTTCACAGAACTCATACCTCAAACACAACTTTTTAGTTTTTTCATGCAATCATATGAACACAAACATATGTCGCAAAATGTTAATTACTTTTATCTGCTGTCATTAATGTAGTATAACTAATAGAATTAAATATATACCCTGAGCATAATAAGATTCTTCCTTCTAAACACAGACTTGCAGGCACACACACAGAGACACACACACACACAGACACACACACACACACACAAACACACAAACACACACATATTTATCACTCTGATTAGGTTCCTTACATTGGATATCAGACAATGTTCTAATAATCAAACTTTCCTGCCCAGTCATAAAATACATTAATAATTCCACACATACAAAATTACCAGATCATTCAAAATAATGAGAATATTTAACAAACCACCCAGCTCCCGAGCCATCTACTTCCTGATTTCATTCATTCATGACGATGCATTTTTCATATCATATTTAAAAATCTTTTTGAGTCTCTCTGATTAGCAGATAAAAATATGCTATCATATAATAGGAAATGTAGGTAAAATTACTTGTCCCTAGATAATCTTTAATATCTTATCAAAGACTTCTGTGTATTTCTTGCAGATTCTTTTTCTGGCATTTTGCTCTAATGTCTAATATTAAATTACAAAGTACATGCCGTATTCCTTTATTCATTTTTCCTAAAGGTTATGCTATGGAGTTGAAGCTGATTTGTTTGCTGATTCTAAATTAAATTTTCTCAAAAACTGGAATTATTGTTTATGTTACTCCTAAGCCATTTGAAATATCTAAAAGAACTGCAAATTCACCTTGGCAATGATTTTTGAATGGCAGTAATGGTTGTGGGGAGATGAAGGACATGAATTATCTAGAGTGCCTTAAAAATGGCACTGTTATTTAAAGGGCTGATCGTTTAGTAAGCTTTTAAAGTGTTTTCTTCATATTTTGTCTCAGAAGATAAAAGTATGCTTTTCATCACATTCTTGCCTACAAAGTAGTAGAATTATTTACTTTGCACATTTTATGCCCTGCTGCTACTGTAGTGAAACCAACAAACAACTGCACAGCTGTGTTAGCTGCACTATATTTTGAAATTTTCTTCCAGTAGCCCTAGTGATTTTAGCCCAGATTCATGGGATAGTCACATAATCCACAATTACAAAGCACCACAATATACAAAGACCATTTCAAAATGAGGTTCAATTTTTATGCTTGTTGTTTCCTTTCTTATTGATTGTCTTTTAAAGAGCTAGGGGCTGATTATTTCTCATTATTATTGATGTGACTTAAATAAATTTACCATATTTTTGAAATAAAATAAAGAGATATAAAAAACATTTAGTCACAAAATAAAAGTAAATATTTGAGTGATTCTTTCCATTCTAGACTTGTTCTCAGTTATCTTCAAATAACGTTGAGATGAGCAAAGCATATGTGTAAATTGACACGTACTAAGCACACAGGACACTGGAATCTTTGGGCTTTAATTTCTTTATCCACTTCACCTAGAAAAGAAAATTATCACTTGTTTCATGTGTTAAGTAATCTCGTTAAAACAAGTTGTATTAATTTTATCAATAGTTCTCATAACCTATGGAATTGATGCATTGCAATTGTATTTGATTTATTACTTCCACTAAATTAATATTACATTTATTTTACTTTTTTATACGTGAAGTTATTTAATTCTTGAGGATAAAATTTTCCTGTTTTTCATTTTGGTTGCCAAAATGGAACTATTAGACATTTTGAAAATTTAACTTTAAATCTAAACCTTCAGATTTCACTAGGACTTGAATTGTGTTACACATTTAATGTTAAAATAAAAGCATTACCTAAATAGAAAGCAAACTTATAAGTTATCACACTTCAATCCTAGAATTGACTTTATGATAATCAATAATTATATTTATATAACATGATTTACATAACTGAAACAAACTATGAGATTTGGAAACAGAAGACTCCTTTTTTGTTTTGTGTCTGTTGTTGTTGTTTATAGTTTGTGATGATTCTGTCTTCTTTACTTTATGTCTGGTATATTCATTTTACGTCTTCAAGAAGGTGGAGGGTGGGCACAGAGCTTTAGGGAAATCGGTGACAAATGGCAGCAATGGAGTTCATTGAACATTGATGAAAGTGAATGATCTAACACATGGGTGGGGACAGTAGCTTAGGACTGAGAACAAGTAAAGGAACTGAAGACATTCCATAAAAGGAAATGTACTCATTACCTGACTCATGTAATTATAATCACTCTTAAATCACCTTAATAATAAAAAACAGAGTAAATCTATTTAAAGGCAAACAAATCTTTGTTTCTTAGAATCCTAGTAGTTTGTTTTGTTCACTGGTTTGAGCGGTTGAGTCTATCTCTGGAAATAGCTACACTGACATTCATTGGGCAAATTTGTGAGCTACTAAAAGATAAAAGTCAATTATGATTATTTGTATGTTTTTTGAGACTCTGATTCATGTATTTCTTTAATCTAATTTGTATTATTTCTGTCTACCGTTTTTGGTTTGGTTTGTTCCTGTTTTTCAAGGACCTAGTGATGCATCATTAGTGTTGATTCAATATTGTTCTAGATTGTTGAGGCACATACTCAAAGCTATAAATTTTCTTCTGAGTATTGCCTGTGTTGTTGTGTCCCAGAGGAGGCAGTGTTTTGTGTGTTCACTTTCACTTAATTCCATAAACGTTGGAATTTCCCTCCATATCCCATCAGTGACTCACTGATGATTTAACAATGTGTTATTTAGTCTCTGTGAGTTTCAGAATTTTTTGTGATGCCTTTTGATGTTGATATCTAATTTGGTCCCATTGTGGTCTGTCAGGATTCAAGGAGAATTTCATTTTTATTTTTGAATTTCACAAATTTTCCTTGTGATCTAAGATATGATCTATTTTGGAGAACATTCCATGGGTTGCTGAGAGGAATATATATTGTGATGCTGGTAGGTTAAACAATCTGTAGATATCTGTTACTTATAGCTTGTCAATGCAGTTATTTATCTCTAAAGTGTTTTTGCTAAGTTTTTACCTTGATGGCCTGTACAGAAGTAAAATGATGTGTTCAATCAACCAACAATCTGTTTGGATGTATGCATGATTTTAGGGTAAGTGGTATTTGTAGAAAAATTTAGGAGCTCTAGGATTCAGGGCATTGATATTTAGAATTCTTCTTTTGTTGTTGTGTTTTTGGGTCCGGTCATGGGTCCTGAACTCTGGGCCTGGGCACTATCCCTCAGCTCTTCATCTCAAAGTGAGTGCTCTACCACTTGAGCCACAGCACCACTTCTGGTTTTTTTCTGCTTATGTGGTGCTGAGGAATCGAACCCAGGGCCTCATGCATGCAAGGCAAGTCTTCTACCACTGAGCCACATTCCCAGCCCAGAATTCATATATCCCCCTGATGGAGACACTTTTCTTTATCAGTATTTAAGGTCCCTCTTTGTCTCTTTTGACTTTCATACCACTTTTAATTTAAAGCTTATTTTAGCCGGGCACTGGTGGCTCACGCCTGTAATCCTAGCTACTCAGGAGGGTGAGATCTGAGGATCGCGGTTCAAAGCCAGCCCGGGCAAGAGAGACCGTGAAACTCCTATCTCCAATAAACCACCAGAAAACCGGAAGTGGCGCTGTAGCTCAAGTGGTAGAGCGCTCGCCTTGAGCTGAAGAGCTGAGGGACAGCACTCAGGCCCAGAGTTCAAGCCCACGACCAACAAAAAACAAAACAAAACAAAAAAAAAAACAAAAAAACAATAAAGCTTATTTTATCTAATACTAGTATAGCTACTCTGGCCTGTTTATGAGGTCCATTTTAAATTTGTAAAAATAATGTACTGAAGGGATACAATTACATAAGTCAGATAATGAATACATTTGTTTTTGAACAGTGTCACCTCTTCCCTCATCTTCTCCCAGTTTTTCCCTTTCAACCTCCCTGCCCCCAAGTTGTATAGTTCAGTTTTAATATAGTGTCTATTGAGTAGCACTGCTGCATTTGTTCACCCTTTGTCCCACCATTTCTGTTCCCCCTTGCACTTTTCAAACTTACATATAAGACCAAGGGTACAAAAAAATAACCAGCTTCAGAAGACAGAAGGAAAAATCAAAAAAATAAAAGAACCCTCATTATCATTTCTTGAAGGTCATTTTGATGAACATTATTTTATATGATAATATTCATATAGCTATTGAGAATTTGTGATACTCTCCAAAGAGCATCCTCCTTTGAGCTCACTGTATAAATGTTTAGAATCTTTTGTAATTTATGATGTCTAAGTGTAATGTTCTTTCTTTTACTATCCAACTGTGTTTACTTATAGAATTATAGGCACATTCTAATACAACAAATGAGGGAAATCAGATAACCTATATATATTTGAGTCTTTCTTTCTATAAGTTTTGTTTTCTAAAGTTTCTTTCTATAAGTTAGTTCCAAGTCTTTCCCTTTCCTTATGAATGGTGTAATATTATTTTTTCTGGATCAATGGAATTGCTTCATACTGAAGTTGTTTCTTCATAGCAAAAGAAAAGTTAGCAGGATATAAAGAGAACAGAATGGAAGAATATTTTTACTAGCTAAGCATCAGACCCATAGTTAGAGATCAATAAGTTAAACCCAACAAAACTAAACCCTCAAACAAACAAGAACCTAATTAATATATGGGATAAAGATTTAAAGATAACTTCTTAGAAGTCGTAAGAATGACAAATATACACATCTCTCTCCATAAAAGAAATGCAAATCCAAACACAACTGAGATTCATCTCACCCCTGTTACAATGTCATGAAAAAACGAACAATCACAGATACTGATAGGGTTGTGGCCCAAAGGAAACTCTATTACACTGTTGGTGGGAATGTAATCTTGTTCAACCACTTTGGAAAACACTGTGGAAGTTGCCAACAAAACCGAATAGAGAGCTACCTATGATCCAGCTATTCCACTTAAGAGCATTTATCCAATAGAGCAGAAACAAGGCCACAATGAAGCTATCAGAACAAACATGTTTATGTTACATTATTTTCTGTAGCCAACATATGGAATCAGCTCAGATGACTCTCATTGTAAAAAGAGATCAAGAATTACATATGTATATATGTATTATATATACATATAAGTTATATATATAATTTTATTGATCCCTAATCACAAGTATGTATGCATATATATATGTATGTATGTATACATACATACATATATATACATATGTATATATACACATATATGCATACATATATACATAATGGAGTTCTGTTCATCCATAAGAAAGAATAATATAGCACCATTCTTAAGGAAAATGAAACACTTAGAAATAATCATATTCAGTGAAATAAAGCAGACCCAGAAAAACTTAGGCTGCATGATTTTCCTCATTTGTGGTAGGTACAAGGTGCCTATTAATGTAAAAGTAAACACACTGGATGGTATGCAAGGAGGTACAAATGAATTATCTGAAGTGTCAGAGTTCATGGAGAGTGAAAATTCCCTACGTTTCTTAGAAGACTAATCAAAACCCAACAAAATAATTTCTGGTAAAAGTGTACTGCAAGAGAGGACCGGGGGGAGGGCAATTTGAGAGGGGTAGGAAATTGAATGTGAAAAGAATAGAATACAGGCAAGAATCCATCGTTTACTTCCCAGAATTGAAATATACAAAGGAAGGCATAGTGTTAAATGAGAGTGAAGATGTTGAATTGATAACACAATTCCAGGTGCTTGTACACATAAACTGCTTTGTTAAATGGCAAGTAATTCGATAACATAATATTGAGATACATAAGGGTTGTTGTTGATTGGGAGGGGTCGATGAGAATGTTTAAGGTGATGACATTGATCAAGATGCACTGTATCCATAAACTGTTTCAATGAATGCCAACTCCTTTGTACAAGTACTTAAAGATAATAAAAAATATTTGGAAAATTAATTATGATAAACTGTTTAGTGAATGGCAACTCCTTTGTACAACTACTTAAAGATAATAAAAATATTTGAAAAATTAATTATGATAGTTGATTAGAGTTGAACCTCAATTTAGTTCCCATTTAAAAATATTTTTAACTTGGGGACTTGGAGAATAATTTTCAAATAATAAAATATTATGAATCCTTTTTATCAGAATTTGTGATATTTAACTCAAACTACTGTGCTTTTTGTCAGCCATTGGGCTTTTATAAGTGAATTCTTCAAAGTATGTGGCATAAAACCATCAGAAATATATTACCTATATTCTAGAAGCTTGAACATTGATTATAAAAATGGTTGTTCAAAGCAATTCCTTGTCTTATGGGGTTCTACTTTCTGATTCATCTTAATCTATTTGCTGGACATCCACTGGCCGAGTAATTATATTGGGCTCCTTTTATCAGGATCATTATTGTGGTGTCATCTCTGAAAGGCTGATTCTAATGTTACCAGAAAGGGAAATAGAATTTCAACATGTGCAACTGAAAGTAATTACATCGTCCAATACACTTTGCAACTTTTGCTTTAACTCAGTGTAGTGTATCATTTGGATATTTTTTCATAGACGATAATAACTTAAGGACAAGCTTATATCATGTGACTTTGTGAATGATTCTTCTTACAATGGGAATAATTATAGTGATGGCAAGGTGAAGTATGATACTTTAGTGGCTCTTGAACCACATCATATGTAGCCATGTAAAGCCATGTACAGCCTTTCTAAGGTCCTTCTGATGTATTTGAACAATCTCCGATAAGTTAATTGCTTTCAGAAATATTCATTTGAGCCAACAAATACAGATCTCCTTTGATTGTAATTACTTTCTACTATTAGGCCTCCCACAGACACCAAAATCAGAGGATTCTAATTTCTCTGATAAAATACATAATAAAATTTTTATAATTAATATAACATGAAGAGTGTAATATTAATAGCATTATAAGTACAGTATTCGCACTATATAATATATCAACATCCTTTGGTTACATCAATTTTTAGATTTTTTTTGGGGGGGTGTCCGGTCATGGAGTCTGAACTCTGGGCTTGGGCGCTGTCCCTCAGCTCTTCAGCTCAAGGCTAGCACTCTACCACTTGAGCCACAGCGCCACTTCCGGCTTTTTTCTTTTTGCTTATGTGGTGCTGAGGAATCGAACCCAGGGCCTCAGGCATGCAAGGCAAGTGCTCTACCACTGAGCCACCTTCCCAGCCCCAATTTTTAGAATATTTATAACTAAGTGTAAATTGTTTGCATTGTATAGAAAATGAGAAAAATATTCGCATACATATTACTACAGATGCAAACAGATTCATCTGGTTATTTATGATGCTTCATTTGTTGGTTTCATTCATGCATGGAGAACATGCGAAGAAGTGAAAATTGCAAACTTAAATTTACTAAAGGGTTAATTACATGAAGTTTATGTTCGACTAATAACAGATTTTATAAATTAAATTGTTTTGTCCCTTCCTTTCTCTCTCCCTCCCTTTGTTCCTTCGTTCTTTCATTCCCCCTTCTTTCCTTCCTTCCTTTTTTTCTTCCTTCCTTCCTTCCTTCCTTCCTTCCTTCTTTGTTTCCACCCTCCTTCTCTCCATCCCTACCTCTCTCTCTTTCTCTCCTTTCTTTCTTTCTTTCTTTCTTTCTTTCTTTCTTTCTTTCTTTCTTTCTTTCTTTCTTTCTTTCTTTCTTTCTTCCTTCCTTCCTTCCTTCCTTCCTTCCTTCCTTTCTTCCTTCTTTTCTTTTATTCTTTCTTTCTTTTTTCTTTCTTTCTTTCTTCCAATCTTCCCTTCTTTCTTTTACTCAGAAGATTTCTTATGGCTATGGAAAAAATACCAACTGTTGTACTCTAAGGTGTTGTGAGTAATTATATATATTAACTAGTTTAATATTAATTTTAATAACCTATGTTTTTCTTAAGACAAATTATACTAAAACAACTTCACAAACATTGCAAGATATATGACAAATATTACTTTTCATGATATTGTTCATTTCTTCAAACTAAAATAAGAATTTTGGAATAATATTTTGTGTGTGTTTCTTGTGATTTGAACTCAAGACGATCCCTTAGGTTTTTTTTCCCTTCAAAGATATTGCTCTATCATTTGTGTCACAATTCCATATTTGGCTTTGTGTACGTGTGTGTGTATGTGTGTGTGTGTGTGTGTGTGTGTGTGTGTGTGTGTGTGTGTGTGTGTGTGAGTTTGTGTGTTGTAATGCGTGTGTGATTTGTGTGTGATATATGTATGTGTGTTGTGATGTGTGTGGGCTTTGAACCCCAGCGTACTGAGTAGCGAGGATTACAAGCTTGAGACTCCCATATTCAGCACAGATTTAATATATCTAAGACTAAATTAAATTTCATATTATTTGAATTCTAGGGGCTCATATTAACAAATTAACATTTAGATATTTATATAGTTATTAACCTGAACCTGCAATTTGAAAAATAGTTTTCATTTTTTTTAAAAAATATACACTCAAAAGTTGAAATGACAGAATCTTTGGACAAATTGAAATATTCTATTATTTAAAAGAAAAAAGGGATGGTTAATCAAATTTTTTCATGTCAGCTAAAAGCAATAGGCTCTGTACATTGAATTAAATATTATCTACTGTGGTCACATGATTTTCTCTTCCTTTAAACCTAAACTATATTTGACATAAAAATGTAGATTCATAAAATTTTTGAGTATATCAAAATCTCAGTTATTATTCATGTATTTCTGAGGTTTGAATAACAAGTAATTTCAGAGAAACACTGAATTTTGTGAATTTTATGTCAATAGTTATTTTTATAAATTGAATTAATCTCAATATGAGATAACTAAAGCAAAATATTCCAACACTTATCCAATTATTCCAATAGACTTGAATATAACTTATTTTTGAATGGCAGGAAATTCATAATATACCTGCTCTCTATAGAATAACTAAGAAATAAATGATCGTGATAATATTCACTTTTCCTTCAACTGGCAAGAAAGAACCTCACTATAGAGGACAAATACTTGATTGGAAATGCCATAAAATTATGAAAAATTCAAGTCATTATGAGTTAGATGAAATAGTCATTTTTGAAGGTCAAAAATGAAATCTCTTGAAGCTTCTTTATCTGTTAAATAAAAGGTATTTGCACTCAAAATATTTCATTCATCTCTCCAGCAATGGTAAAACCAAACGACCTCTATGCCAAATAGCTTCTCTGCTTAATTCAAGTTAATATTTAGGTGTCCCTAAATATTCTGTTGTAGTTATCACAATTGTATAGAAATATTATGCACCACTCTAGATATTAAATCTGAAATCATAAAGGATTGGGATTAATAATTAGCTTTCACTATGTTGCCATAAAGAGGTGAACCCTTTCAAGTGGGCATAGTCTTAGAGATTTGGTCACTGAGAAAGAGTGATCAAAAAGGATGCTAAGATCAATATCCTTTCTTCCTCTTCCTTCTTTTTCTTCTCTGTCTCCTTCTCTCTCTCCCTCTTCCCCTCCTCCACTTTCTCCCTTTCCTGACTTCAATTCCTCCTCTTCTTTACTTCCTGTCTTCCGTGAATACACATACTCAATCACATGTTCCTGACATGGGGTAATGTGCCACCACCAAACCAAAGCAATGATGATAAGAAACATAAACTGAAATGTATAAAAGCAGAAGTCAAGATTAATCTTTCCTTCTTTTATGTTAATTTTATAAAGTATTTTGTTATATTATTAGGAGACTGACACAGCCTGCTTTCATTTATTATAAGGGATAAAATTTACTGGAAAAAAATCTGACCAACATCGCCCTAATGAAATGATTGATTAAATTAATATTATATTAGGACAAATCTACTTTAAAATATTAGATATACTTCAATAAGAGGCAAACAATTCACCATTATTGTTTGCTATGAAAAGACAGCAGAATTCACCCTGTTCCTCAAGGAAATTGACCTATTATTGGCACTATTGTCAATTTAATAAATGATGTAAGAAGACTGAAGAACATTTCAACCCAAACTGCATGATATAAAATTTACTTTGTCCCCTGTAAACAACCTTTTAATTCTATGTCTTGTTCCCAAAATGGCTTGTATTTTATTCTAATCACATTTTTTAATTAACTTGAAGTGGTTTTATGGAAATTGCTGTTAGACAAAGCAGTTTATGAATAGTGTTTATTGAGGTTTTTTTTTTTATTTTTTTCTCTCCTGAGGTTTGAACTTTGGGTCGGGACGATGTCCCTGAGCTCCTCTGAATGAACGCTAGAACTCTACCACTTGAGGCACAGCAGCACTTTCAGATTTTTCTGAGATTTAATTGGAGATAAGAATATCACAGACTTTCCTGGCTGGGGTGGCTTCAAACCTCAATCCTCAGCCTCCTGAGTATCTAGGACAGCAGGTGTGAGCTGCTAGTGCCTGGCTTAATACAATGCATCTTTTTTTATTTTTAGGCTAGCCCTGGGGTTTGAACTCAGGGCCTTGGCAATGTCCTTGTGCGTCTTTTCCTCATGCTAACACTCTACAACTTGTGTCATAGTGCCAATTCCATCTTTTTTTGTTGTTTAAGTAGTACTGAGGAATCAAACCCAGGGTTTCACACATGCAAGGCAAGCAGTCTACCATTAAGCTACATTCCATGGTCAGTACAATGCATCTTGATGATCATTATCCCTCATCCCTCTCAATTCTCTCTCATCCCTCTATTTACATAATTTTTTAGAATATTCACTCACTCACAATATCTTGTATAGTCACTCAGAGAATATATCACAGATCATATTTTCTTGATAGTCTTATTCATCAACATAATAAACTTATACATTACAGAATTCTGTGCTTTTAAATTCTAAATTATCACTCAGATTCACTGACTACTATGCTAAAATTTTTCCTAAGGTTAATGCAAAAGTACTCTGTAATTCTTCGATAAAATACAATGATTCTTAGAATGTTAAAGAGTTGGTGTAAGAATATCACCCTCAGTTCTAGAACATTTTATATCACTACTCTCTCAAAGTACTGCAATATTTATCAGTAATCACTTCCTGTCATCATTTTAACCTACCTTCCCCTTGAGCAGCTATTATTTCATATTCTACATCTACAGATGTGCCAACATTAAAAAGCTCATGTAATTAGAAAATATAGTCTATTTTATCCATTTAACCCATGTAATATTACTGTTTCCAAAGTAAGTCCATGCAAATTTTTCTCATGGATAGAGCATATTGTTTTATATGCATGTGTATATTGGTATAACATGGGGGATTTCAATATTTTATTATATGGTATTGTAAAAGGTTTTGCTATGTATATTCTTGTACATGTGTCTCATTGGACATATGTTGAAACATATTTTGTATATAAAATTATGATTCAAAATCCTGGATCATAGAGGCAACTTTCTGTGTATTATCTTAAAGATCGCCAGTATGTTTAACAAACTGACTATATCATTTTAAGTGTCAAGCACCAATGTATAAGGATTCCAATTTCTACATAGTGGTTGTGCAGAGCTATCTTATTGTTGTTTCTATTTCCCCTAATTTCTATATATATGCAATGTCTAGGTATGTTATGATCTTTCCATGTCTCCCTTTGTTGTTGTTATATTACTATAGAGATATGTATTTGGACTTTTTGATAACTTATTCAGGATGGCTAAAGTTTTTCATTGTCACTAATATGCTCTTAAAATATTTCTGATTCGTCTCTTTAAATAAGTGTATATGTATACACATTATGTGTACATATACATATATTCATACTTAATATGTGTATATATACAAATACCTATAGATATGTATACATATATATGAATATACGGATGTGTATGTACATGTATATAGATATATGTGTATTATTATTTTCATTTGTCTGTATCTTATCTGTATCTTTCATTTCACCACAGAAACTGTATTTATCCTTTATGTCATATTGAATACCAATGCCTATGGAAGATATTTATTAATTGGTGTATATTAATTGTACAAAGAAATTTTATTGAAATATTTTACACACTCACATATTGATCAAGGGCCTGATTAACCTGTTTCTGTCTTTCTCCATTCCCATTGTCCCTTACTTCTCAACTGTTTACTGTGAATTTCTTTGTGCTAACTCCACACACTGTCAAAATGTATTAAAGTGATATTCACCCTCCGTCATTGAAAATTATACAATGCTGAATTTAAAAAGCAAAATTAAAAAATCTAAATAAAAATCTGAATAAATGGGGACATATCATTTTTGTGGATTGGAGAATACAATTGAACAAAGATATAAATTGCCTCCCTACTTTTTTGATCATTCATGGGGCTTGAAATCTGGGCCTAGGTGCTGTCCCTCAGCTCTTCAGCTCAAAGTGAGGGCTCTACCTATTGTGCAACTGTGCCACTTCTGGCTTTCTGGTGGTTAATTGGACATAAGAGTCTTTCGGACATTCTTGTTCCGCAATCCTCAGATCTCAACCTTGTATACAGCTAGGATTACAAGCATGAGCTAACAGCACCCAGTTTCACAGTTTTATTTATAGGTCTATGACAATTTCGAAAAACACCTGACCAGCACTCTTTGACTCATTGACAAAGGAAAATAAACTGGAACATATTTCTCTGTCGAATATTAAACCTGTTAGCTTAAAATGTTATGTTTGTAGAGGAAAGATTACACTGCTCAATGGGCCTGTAAGGCACCATATTAGAACCACATAATTATTATCAAGGAATATTTAATAAGGGGTAAAACTAAGTATTTGTGGAATGAAATTCTCTTTAATAAGTGGTGATAGGTTAGACAGTATTGGGGAGAATTAAAGAGAGAAAATTGACTTATTGAAATATTACCTTCAAGCAGGATTAAAACATGCATATAAAACAAAAGGAGTGATGTAAACGTAAAGCAAAGAATGATGTCTTGACAATTTTGGAGATGAAGCATTCTTAACTTACACATTAAAATTATAGGAAAGGAAAACTTGATATAGTCGAACTCAATAAAAGTGTAAAATAATTTGGTCTGTGAAAGCTCATATACAATTAGTGAATAGAATTTGGGGGCAGGGGCTCATCAATTTTGTCCTAGCTACTTGGGACGCTGTGATTTGAGTATTGCTGTTTGAAGCCAGACAACAAAATGAAGTCCCTGAGAATCTTAACTCTGATTAATCAGCAAAAAACAGATGTGAGGTATGACTCAAAGGGTTAATTGTTAACAAAATGCAACAAATCTCAGGAACCCTGAGTTCAAACCCCAAGACCGTACATACATGTACAAAAATAATGGTAGTAATTCTAATAGTGTTGAAGATGATGATGATGATGATGATGATGATGATGATGATGATGATGATGATGATGATGATGTTGATAATGATGATGAAGGGTACTCATAGTCAAGGATAAAATATTTGCAAATCTTATAACTGAAGAATGCCTCAAATCTAGACTGTGCATAGAACTCTCAAAACCTAATAAAAAGAACATCAATTCAAAACCAGCAAAATACAGCTTGTGTAAAAGAAACACAAGGAAAACATCATCAATCCTCAAATAAATGCACATTAAAATAAAACGACATCACAAAACATGTATGAGAATTACTTAACATAAAACAAAAATGACCTTAATAATGATATCAAGAAACAGAGAAACTGAATGCTGGTAGAAATGTCCAATTGGAAAGCTAATTCTGAAAACATTTTGACAGGTTACTAGAATATGAAATATGCAACCACCCACACCATCGCACAGGAATTGAGCTCTTCAGGCTTTGTCTCATAGAAATAAAATGTAACATTCACCCAAAGGCCAAAACACTGGATTAAAGCAGCATTATTTCCTCTAGTCAAAGAAATGGAAATCAACTCAGGCTTTCTTCAGATAAATGGGAAACTAATTTTCTTACATTCTGTAATAACAGAACCCAAAGGCAACTCGAGTGAGTACAATACAATATTAAGGCATAAAATAACTGGGAATAATCTACCATAGATTTGAAGGTAATCTTAAAAGCTTATTTACTGCATGGTATAGAAGTCGGTTGCCAGGATGAAACAGGTTTGGGATGGGACAAAGAGAAGTAGTGGGTTTAATTATTAAAGAGAAGCATGAAACAGACTTATTTTTGGTAAAGTAATGTATCTGTAGATATGGGATATTCATATAATTGATAAAATATATTGGACTTAATATGTGCACAAAGTAATTAAAATAACTGAAGTATTTGTGAAATATTAATGTCCTAATTGTGATGTCATACTATATATAAATAAATTGGAAAAAGTATTCAACAGATTTATCTGTGTTATCATAACATCATAAAGATCCATATTAACCTCAGTAGACATTAATGATATCTAGAAAACAGAAGTCAACATTGAATGTTTACAATGAAAAATAGTCTAGGTTCAAGTTTCAGATGAATCATACCTTGCTAATCAGAAGACAGATTTAGAAGACTGATATCAGTGCCAGTTTTGACAAAATTCATGAAAAATTACCAAAAAATAAGCTTGATATATTGTAAATTCCCTGTTATCTCACACTTTTGGAAGCCATAGGTAGATATCATCGCTCATGGAGATTTGGCCTGAAAAATAATCTAAAGTGGTTAGATCCTTAGAAACTTCAAGCACCAGTAGTGCCAAAGGAACAAAGAAAAGAAGAAAACAGAAAGGAAAGGATAGAAAAGGAAACTATTTCCTCTTCATACTTGCAGTTTCATGTCATTAGGTACAAGAATTGAGAGTATTTGTTTGAGGATTCAGGCCTCTCTAATGTGAGAGCATTTATTTCAAATAATTATTGTATTACTACTATTTATTAACTTATTATTCTTGGAGATTGAACCCATGGCTTTGTACATATTAGTCTAGTTCTACAACTGAGCAGTATTCTAGCTCTCTTGTACAGTTTTGGAAATTGTTTATGAATTCTTCAATAGTTAGCTATTCTACTTTTCATCTTATCTTTTCTCTCCCACCTTTTCCCCTACATATTTTAGTTCATGTGTTGAAAACTTTCCTCAATTTTATCTTCTATATGTAGAATCTTGCTGCTGAGTTTACAGAGGAGTTGGTTGTTTTATGACACCTTTTAAAAATATATACATATATATGTAATTCACATGTATGATTGATTCTTAGAGTTCATTACAATAAGCAACATTTATCTCATCTATGCACATAGGTATTGAGCCATTGTGATCCTCTCCTAAGAATAGCTTCCCTTCTTCTTGCCATGCGAATGCTTAGAGGGCTGTTATTTAATCATGTCCAAGTGTAATTATTTGTCTTTTACTATCTATTGTATTAAATTGTAGATTTATGGACATGGTGCAATTATTACAAATGAGGAAAACCATGCAGCATATATTTAATTGGACCTGGCTTATTTCACTTAATATCATTTTTTCCAGTCTTTCCATTTCTTCAGGAATAGTGTAATGCCATTCTTTCAAATGGAAGCACAGAATTCTATCAATACAAGAGAATTGAAAACCTAGAAATGAATCTACTCCTACAGGCACATAATCTTTAATAAGGGAGCCAGAAACACAGGATGGATGAAAGACAGCCTCTTCAAAAAATTGTGCTGGTAGAATTGGCTTTACTCAGAAAACTGAAGTTAGATCCTTATATATCCCCCTGCACCAGAATTTATGCCAAATGGATCGCAGACCTCAATGTAAGTCCAGATACCTTGAGAATGTTACAGGAAGAGTTAGAGGAAACCCGAGGGCTACTTGGCACAGGTCACAACTTCCAAAGTAAGCCTGGATAAATGAGATTACATCAAACCAAATAAATCATTTGTCAGACTCAAAAGCCATGAAGAAAAAAGAGATAGTGTTGCACAGATTTATTAGGGAGCAAACCTACCGATGAGAGTCTCAGCCAATGCTATACCCTTACTGCATTTTCTAACTAGGTTATTTATTATGATTTTACATGAATACAAGTGTTTTCTGATGGGCATTAGTAAGAAAACAACTAATGCTAAAACACAGATAACATGTAGAATGAGTTGTAGCTGGAGAAAGGGCGAGATTAAGGCAGGGGGGTGTAGTTCAAAGACTTGGTTTGGTGCCAGCTAAGTAATGTAAAGCTGCACAAACGAAGAGGTGTAAAGCAGGAGTTGTTATAAACAAAATCAGTGGTCTTAAGCCTCAAAATAAGGACCCCAGTCTGTGTGAACAAAACAGTCTCTAACATGAGATTCTTTTTAAATTAACAAGAACGATTTTAGATTTTTACAGAATTGGGATGGTGCATAGTCACAGGCAATGTCTGGTATGTCAGGTAATCCAGTCCGCTCTTTCAAATGTTACCCAATAGCCAGGTTTCAATTGAAATGACTACAATGAAATTGTACAAATGAGACTGTGACTTTTCCCTCTCATGAATCAAAATTCTGTCAAATGATTTCTGTCTTCCAGATGTTTAAATAACATTTCTCATGATCTTTTCTACTATTTTGTCTTCAGTATTGATGTTCATAATATTTTTTTGTAGTTGTCTTGTGTGTGTGTGACATTTCTAGGGCTTGAACTCAATGTTTATTTTATCCCTTGTATTTTTTTGTTCATGGCTGATGACAGTCTATTCCTTGAGCCACATCTTCACCTTCTGCTTCTTGTCTATTTAGACTGACATTTAACCCAAATCTTCAGGTCTTAGCCTCCTGACTTTCTAGGATTCTACACATGAGCCGCAAACACCAAGTTTTACTTTACCATTATTTTAATTATGTGTTAGAAGAAAGTGGAAGCATGTTTGTGTTAATTGTGCAATTTTCAAATATAAGTTTGAATCAACTTGATATAATGTAGCTGTTATCAATTTTAAGTTAAATCAATGAATATTCCACATTCCCAAAGAAATATAATTGGAAACAAAAGGCATAATTTTTTTCTTAAAACAAGTAATGGAACCATGAATTCCTTTCACTTTAAAATCATGTTTTATATAACTTTAATTAGCAGACTTCCATGACTATAAATAAATCTACTTATTGTATACCACAAGATGTAAAATTATAGTTAAGAGTAGATATTTCATCAGAGCCAGAAGATAAGGTTTTGAGCATTCTCACTAAAAAGAAATGTTATACAACATATTTATGAATGGGATTACCATTGAAGAACTTCATAAATATGTAAAAACTACTTGTGTAGCTAGGGCTAGCGGCTCATGCTTGTAATCTTAGCTACTAAGGAGGCTGAGAGCTGAGAATCATGGTTCAAAGCCAGCCTAGACAGGAAAGACCATGAGACTCTTATCTCCAATGAGCCACCAGAAAACTGGCAGTTGCTTAAGTCAGAGAGCACTAGTTTTGAGCTGAAGAGATGAGGGACAGTGTCCAGGCCCAGATTGCAAGCCCCAATGACCGAAAAAAAATTTAAACAGTTAAAAATAAACATATTTTGACATACATATTAAAATATATTCTAAAAAATTTAATTTCCTTTTTCAGGTTTTTAAAGTTTTCATCATAGAGGTCCTTCACTTCTTTGGTTAAGTTAATTCCTAGGAATTTTGTTTTTTGTGGGCTATTACAAATGGAGTTGCTTTCCTAATTTCAGCCACACTTTTCTCATTGTTGGCATAAAGAAAAGCCATTGATTTTTGAGGGTTAATTTTATACCCTGCTACTTTGCCAAAGTTTTGAATCAGCTTGAGTAATTTGGGAGTGTAGTCTATGGGATACTTTAAATGCAAGATCATGTCATCTGCAAAGAGGGAGAGTTTTATTTCTTCTTTCCCTATCTGGATCCCCTTTACGTCTGCAACATGTCTTATTGCTGTAGCTAGGCATTTTAATAGTAGGTTGAATAGAAGTGGAGAGTGTGGACATGCTCCTGGATTGGAAACATTAACATCGTGAAAATGGCAATATTTCCCAAGGCTATCTACAAATTCAATGCGATGCCTATCAAAATTTCAACCTCATTCTTAAATAGAAGAGGAAATCCAA
Source organism: Dipodomys merriami (assembly GCF_024711535.1). Taxonomy (NCBI): domain Eukaryota; kingdom Metazoa; phylum Chordata; class Mammalia; order Rodentia; family Heteromyidae; genus Dipodomys; species Dipodomys merriami. Next base: position 724,315 of record NW_027203960.1, on the reverse strand, counting down.
AAATTCATATGGAACAATAAAAGACCCAGAATAGCATAAACGCTCCTCAACGCAAAAAACACAGCTGGAGGAATATCAATACCAAATTTCAAACTCTACTATAAAGCCATAGTAAGCAAAACAGCTTGGTACTGGCACAAAAACAGACCTCAGGAACAATGGAATAGAATTGAAAACCCAGAAATGAATCTACAGACCTATAGCCATCTAATAGTTGATAAGGGAGCAAACAAAATAGAATGGAATAAAGACAGCCTCTTCAGTAAATGGTGCTGGCAAAATTGCTTAACTACTTGTAGAAAACTAAAGCTGGATCCTTATATATCACCCTGGACCAGAATCAACTCCAAATGGATCAAAGACCTCGGAGTAAAAGCAGACACTCTAAAAACATTACAGGATGGAATAGGAGAAACCCTAGGTTTCCTTGGCTCAGGCCGAAATTTTCTTAATAGAGACCCGGAAACACAACAAATCAAAGAAACACAACAAAACAAATGGGATTGCACGAAGTTGCAGAGCTTCTGCATGGCAAAGGACATAGCTAGCAAGATTAATAGAAAGCCCACACATTGGGAGAAGATCTTCACTAGCCATACAACGGACAAGGGTCTCATTTCTATAATATACTTGGAACTCAAAAAATTAAATCCCCCAACAACAAATCCTCAAAGAAACAACTGTCCAATAAATAAGTGGGCTAATTACTTAAAGAGAAACTTCTCTGAGGAAGAAAGAAGGATGGCCAATAGACACATGAAGAAATGCTCAACCTTCCTAGCCATAAAGAAATGCAAATCAAAACAACATTGAGATACCACCTCACTCCAGTTAGAATGGCAAAAATCAAGAACTCTAACAACAGATGCTGGAGGGGATGTGGACAGAACGGAACCTTACTGCATTGTTGGTGGGAGTTTAAACTTGTCCAAACTCTTTGGAAAGTATTATGGAGGTTCCTCAAATGACTCCACATAGAGCTCCCCTATGACCCAGCAGTCTCACTTTTGGGCATTTACCAAATGTTTACAAACAAGACCACACTAAAGCTACCAGCACAACTATGTTTATTGCAGCATTATTTACCATAGCTAAGATATGAAACCAACCCAGATGCCCCTCAGTAGAAGAATAGATCAAGAAAATGTGGTGTATATACACAATGAAATTCTATGCCTCCATCAGAAAGAATGACATTGCCCCATTTGTTAGGAAATGGAAAGACTTGGAAAAAATTATATTAAGTGAAGTAAGCCAAGCCCAAAGAAACATAGGTCCCATGAGTTTCCTTATTTACAATATCTAGTATATGTATGAGTCAAGTAAAAAAGGTCAGATAAGGTGATATTAGGAAAATGAACCCTAAGATATGTATTTTAAATGTTTTTTTCTTTCATGCATTTATTTCTAACGCAATTATAAGATTATTTCTTTGTTGCTTTGTATGTCCCTCCCCCACAGTATAACCACTGCTTTCACTGTATTTGATGTCGGTATAATTTGTGGAGGGGAAGGGGAAAAACAAGTCGTTTAAATAAGGATACATATGGACCTGTTGCAACAATGAGAAGTAAAAGTTTTCATGTAGAAAACGAACTTTACAACTTGGGATGGGGAGGATTGGGTTGGGAAGGAGGGAGTATGCAAAGGGATTGGAAGGTTAAACAAAGGAGGAGGCTACAATGATAAGAAATGTACTCACTATCTTGCCCATGTAATTGTAACCCCTCTACAATATTAAACTAAGATAACAAAAAAAGAGAAAAAATATTCTAAAAATTCAAATCTTCACTAGATATAATAGTTTATATAAATGTAGAGCAGTGTTTTCTGGTTTTAATTGTCATTGAATCAATTGTGGAAATCACACATTTCTCACTCAATTCATATTTGTATGTTTATACACTTTTATGCCATAAGTATAATTAACTGATAAGCGATAGGCAGTGCTGTTTTATTAATCTCCCTAGGGTTTCTAACATTAACCCTTCTACCCTAAAATCCATATGCCTTCAAACTTTGTAAAAAGTTTCATCTCATTAGATCAAAAAATTATAAGCCATAATCATTGTTTGGAACAAGTGCAACAATTTACATGCATTTCACTTAGTTTAAGAACCAAAACATTCAAGTCATCTTAACCATACCAGTAATAGCAAAATGTCTTCTGAGCTTTTCCGTCTCTTAAGAGATGAAAATCTTTAATTATACATCTTTTTTTCTGTCCAACACCTTATATCTTAGGAAGATGTTTTTGTGTAACCCTGTGTTCCTGATTAGAAGACCGGAACAAAAGCAATAATGAAAATAGCCAAGGAAAATACTTGAAAACAATTAAAAAAGCAATCGCACACACTGCTGTTTTCACCGGTTTCAATGAGAATATGCGTTAAAGTTTCATGCTTTTTATTATCATTCAAAGAGCAATAATTAAACTTGAATTAGCAATGAAGAAAAGAAAACTTCGTTTGAAAACAGCTTGACTGAACAATCCAACATAAGCATAATGAATTTATATCGTTTTTCTATGTTGTTGCCAAAATAATAGAGAGCAACACCCAAAAGCAGGAAAGTAACTAAGCCAAAGCAATAATGTTTTGCTATAAAATAATTGTGAGGTTCTGACTCTTTCAAAGTCAGGCTTGCAAAGAGGAAAAGTGTATTTGATTTAGTGTGAATGATAAAAAGTATAAAATTCCTTTATTAATGTTTTACATATCTTGACTAGGATTTCTCATGTTGGAGAAGAGGAAAGGTATGTAAAAGTTCAGGATTGTTTGACTATTCCCCAAGATCATTCTTATTTATCAGCTATAGCAACACAAGTAGCTTTGGTTACTCTTAGAATCGTGCTTGTTTACATTTAGAAGCTTTATTAGTTGCTGGGTTATAACTGCAAACCCTTGAGTATTAATAAAAAGTCCTTTCCTAAGTGAGGAAAGTTGCAGTGAAAAGAAACATAAAATATCAAAGACTTAGCATAGTGGAAACTATTTTCTAGCTATATCACAATCTGTAGGTGTAGATTTTGTTTCACATTGTTCCATAGGACCCATTTTTGTTAACTTCTTTTTCAACATCTAGTAATCCTATAACATTCTATGACATCCTGGGAATCTATATCTTCACTGGATTCTCTAATTTCTGTTGGAAAGTTAGGAAGAATAGGAAATTGAGTTTTTCTTTCTGTCATCATATTTTGTATTACTTTACACACTATAACTCAAAATGACATAAATTTTCTTTATAATATTATGAGACAGATTTCATTTCCATATTCTTATGCTAGCCTTCTACATAAGTTTGGTAGTTAGTAATCCCAAAATGTGAAAATAAAGTTAGGGAGCTTCTTATTTAGATATTATTTAGAATTTCAAGACTTCATTAATGAAGGCCCCTAGTGTCGCGACCACCTCGACCAGCAAGGAAGACACGACCTGGGATTCTTCTCAATGCGGTTTATTCACAAACCTTGTAACAAGCTTCTCTCCCACTTCTCTCCTGCCCGCTTCTTCCTGGTTCTTCCTGCTTCTCCTTTCCCTCCGCCCCCGTGCTCCGGTTATAAGCCTCCTGGATGGCCAATCCCGAAGCGCCACGTGGCATATACCGATAGGGCTGCAAACACGGAAGCAAACTAGGAGCCAAGTCATAGCCACATAAGGAGTTGTTTTTACAGAGAGCACTCGTCACCGGGAAGATGGAAGGCGGGAGCCAGCACCATCTTACCAAGGAGCTACAATGTTGCTTTTGCGGCCGCGCCATCTTTGGTCAAGGCTCCCGCAGCTCTCCACATCTTAGTAGTATTTACATCATACACGTGTACAAAGCCAGTGGCAACTTTTTCTTATTCTCAGAAACTAGGACATGTGGTGTCCTTGTAGTTGCATTAGGAAAAGTCCGAAATTTAGTTAGTTTACAAAACCAAATCTCCTGCAAAAAATTTCTACAAATTAATTGGTTTGAATAATGCATATTTTCATTTTACACTTCTAAAGGACAGAAATCTAAAAGAAATCTGACTAGATTAAAATCAAGCCGTCTACAGAGCTAAAATATTTTTCAGATGGTTCTAGTGGAAAAGTCATTTACTTCCTGTTCTGCTTTCAACAAACTTCAGAATCTGGGTGGTTTTCCTTTATCTTCTAATGTAGCATCTTTACATCTTTCTGATGGTTCTTACCTAATAATGTCCCTTTGAACTACAGCTGGGACTTTTAAGTACCCATTTGACTATACTTTCCCCATCTGATAATTATTCAAATTTGTGTTCCTTGGGTAATGAAAGGTGATTGTTTTACAAAATTATATATAAAATGTAAATCTACATTTGAGGGATTAGATATATGGGGACTATGTATATTTTGGGAAGGTATTTTACTGCCTACCACAATGAGTGTGTAAGCATTCTTTCTACTATCACCTGTTATCCTTTCATTAATTTTGAACAACATATTTCTTCAATGAAATATAACTAGAAAAAATTTAGTTCCTGAAAGCATTTAATCCTGATTAAAACATTGTCATGTACAAGAAATCTTAAATGCTAAAGAGCAGCTCTTGAAACAGTTCTGGAACTATCACTTTTTATACACTTTGCTTTAAAATCTCTTTTCAAGAGCATTTGATTGTTATTATTTTGGAATTATGGTTAATATTTATTTGACTGCTATTTTTAAAGAACGCACCACCCAATACTGGTTCTTTACTTCTAACATTTTTGGGTCTAATCTAGTTTTGAAAGAAACACAGTTATTTGAATTACATGAACTGCTTGTTGAAGTTGAATCAGTGTGGAGAAGAAAAGAAGAAAAAAGATGTCTCTGTGTGTATGTCACATTAAAAATGTATCTAAAAGCTATATATCTTAAAATCATCTATTTTTCATTATGTTTAGATTCTCATAAAATTTAGCCTCTCAACTCACACAATGTTAATGCAGTCTTATTTCATACCTCCTAAAAGCAAAGGACAAATTACTATTTATTTTAGAAATATTCTTTTTAATTTTTAAAATTTATTTATTTAAAAAACTATATTTTTAAAAAGTTAGCCAATGCAAATGGTGTATTAGTTATTTAGAGTCATGTTCAGACTCTATGACGGAAGCCAGAAAGGGAAAATAGTCATGTTTTTATTCTTCCTTTTGCCACTCTGATTTACTTCATCTATTTCTGAAAGAATGAAATTCTGGCTTTGAAGCCTTTTGCTTGATATTCACAATGTGACATTCTTCCTTTATTAATAAGAGAATTTGGAGAAAGGATGAGAATTCACACTAGAAAAAGGAGAAGAGCAAAAGAGAAGGTGAAATCTAGATATTTTGTTCTTCCTCATCTCAATCACAAGGTCTGGATAATGATTGTGGATATTAGAAACAGTAGTCTAAAGTGATTAAACACATTTATAAAAAAGTTAGCCTCACAAGTGATCACATAGATAATGCTTATTTATTAAAAAATGTAATAGCATCAAACAGGAAGTGTTATCTATTTGTTTAGTATTTATTTAGTATTTGTTAAATTTTGGTGTGCTGTAGTCAACTATCATAAAAGTATACAAGAATGGTGAGAAACTAATATCTTAATATCATATTCTAATATTAGCTTAATTCTTGCTGTGTTTGAGTTTTGCCTCAATTTCACATGCTATATTCTCCCAGTATATAAGTTGAAAAGATTCCCTCTGTATATATGCTATTTTTATAGCTAAACGAAAAGAAGTTAGTTCTTAGAGACAAGGGGATAGAAATCTTCCCCTAGAAATAACCTTTGACCACTTCTGGTTCATTTTTGTAAGCTTAAGTATGTCACATGACCCATCTTGACATTGCAGAGTATAGGTAAATCTCCCCTACAGGAAGCTGATGCAGGACAGAATAATATGCCAAGGTATTCAACACTTGAGATAAAGAAGAAAAAGAAGAGAACTATAATACAATCAATCATACTTGCCATCACATGTCTTTGCAGGAAGGAAGGTATTATGTACCTTTGTTTCTAAACCTACTGATATCTTCAAATTATGTCTTTTATGCTTGGATATTACTAGAATTAGAGAACATTTTGATACTGAGACAGCATAAAATGTCAAAGAAATCTGGAGTAATCATTTTAATATTATATTTTTGTTTTGATAGGAACAATACTGTATACTTTCTTACCTAGTCTCTTTTGTTTCCAGAACTGTATTTTGTTAATATATGTGACTATCCACCAGAAGAAATATCTTCATTTATCTGCATCTTGTGCAGATAGCATAGTCAATTATATGTATTGCGAATTCATCAGTAGCACTTTTTAAAAATGCAAAAAATGTGGACAGGGAGCCAATATACATATTTTCCCACCTTTAACTTCCACATCCTCCTTCTTCCTTCCTTGGAATCACACTCAATCAATAAAAGGCTGATATATTTGGCTTAATTTTATATTGTGAAAATACTGTACAGAGGGGTTACAATGACATGGGCAAGATAATGAGTATATTTCTTATCAAGCGTTGTAGCCTCCTTCTTTGTTTCCCCTTCCCATCCCTTCCCATCCTCCCCCAGCCCCCCACCCAATCCTTTCCACCACCCCACACCAAAGTGGTAAAGTTCATTTTCGACATAACAACTTGTACATCTCATTATTGCAAAGGGCCCGGCTGTATCCCTAGTTAAACGATTTGATTTTGCCCTTCACCTTCACAAATTATACCAACATAAAATACAGTGAAAACAAAGGTTATGCTGTGGGGGAGCGACATACAAAGCAACATAGAAATCAACTTATAAATATGTTAAAAACAATTGTGTGAAAGGAATAAAAAAACATTTAAATACTTATCTTGGGGTCCATTCCCCTAACATCAAGAAAACGTGGTATATATGCACAATGGAATTCTATGCCTCTATCAGAAAGAATGGCACTTGTTAGTAAATGGAAAGAATTGGAAAAAAATTATATTAAGTGAAGTAAGCCAGGCCCAAAGAAATATAGGTCCCATGGTTTCCCTTATTTGCAACAACTAGTATTTGTCTGAGTCAAGCAAAAAAGTTCAGATAAGTTGATGTTAGGGAAATGAACCCTAAGATATGTATTCAAATGTTTTTTTTTAACTTTCATGCCATTGTTTCTGACACATTTATAAGATTATTTCTTTGTTGTTTTGTATGTCCCTCGTCCAGAGTATAACCCCTGCTTTCACTGTATTTGATGTCAGCATAATTTGTAGAGGGGAAGGGGAAAAACAAATCGTTTGGCTCTTGACCTTGAAAGTGAAGCAGAATGTTTTGGATGTCGGAGATGAATGTTAAATGTTTTTTTTTTCCCCATAATAATGTTACATGAAACGGCCTTATGAGTCCTGCAGTTCTTAACACTGTACTTCCTTAGTGATGTGATAGGAATGTCAACCTTACTGGACTTAGCATTGGTTTCCACTTCCTTTTCTACCATCCAGTCTAAATTAAAATAATGGAATGAAAAAGTAATGCCATCTTAAGAAAGTCATTTAAGGCTATGAGAATGTGGCTTCATGGCAGAGATTGCTTATCATGCATGAAACCCTGGGTTCAATTCCTCAGTACCACATAAACAGAAAAAGAAGTGGTGATGCACCTCAAGTTGTAGAGTGCTAGACTTGAGCAAAATAACTGAAAAGCTCCGGGACAGTTCCATGGTCCTGAGTTCAAGTCCCAGGACTGGCAAAAAAAAAGTCATTTAGCTAGTAAATGACAAATAAAGAAAGTATACTTGAAATATATAATTGTTCTTCCCAACTATGTCTAACAATCGTCCTTAATTCATATACTTTACCTATATTAGAATACTGTGTTGAAAACAAAACAAAAAAAGGTTTGCTAATAGGTCACGGCAGTTAATGTTAGGAATGTGCTTAGATATCAGGTGAGGATTAATCCTGGAAATTTAAAGATTCCAGGCTTCTGAATGGTCACTGCTAATAACAATGAGGATAGTCTAAGTGAGATTTGGAAAACTTTTTGTTCAGTTATGGCACCAAAAACACAGGCTAATTAATAGTTTTGACAGAAGTGAAGAAATAACTCCAGATGGAAGAAATAAATGATAATAATAAATAATTATACCGGAAAATGTCCTAGGGAACCAGTTTTGGTTATTGAAGAACTAGTTATCAACTATGCTTATTCTTCATTGCCTTTAGCATTCTAATCTCTTAGGCTAGTTCTTAATCTCTGTGGGATAAGTTATATCTATTTCTATGTTGTTTTTTCATACCGGATCTTCTTTGCTTTCTAAAAATCTGTCTTTCTCTATTTCTTTATTAACAATTATTGATACTAAGTCCACATTCGCAGACAGCAGAGGATGCTAATGTAAGAGTCCCATAACTCATGAATCATTAATGTAACAACATGGAAAAGGAGGACATATTTATTGCTACCTCAATTTTTCTGAAAACCTGCAATGTCACATCATTTGATTCAAATTTCCATTCTTTGTCCACATAGTGTCATTAAGTGCACATAAATGCAAATATGAGCCGGGTGTTGGTGGTTCACGCCTGTAATCCTAGCTACTCAGGAGGTTGAGACAAGAGGATTGTAGATCAAACCAGCCTGGTCAGCAAAGTCCATGAGACTCTTATATTCAATTAACCACCAGAAACTCGGAAGTGGTGTTGTAGCTAAAGTGGTAAAACATTCAACTGGAGCTGAAGAGCTGAGGGACATTGCCCAGAATCAGAGTCCAGGCCTCACGACCAATAAACAAAAGTGCAAATATGACATTAAGTTTCCCCAAAAAGAACTACAAAGTCAATAGCAATCTTCCCAAGCAGAAAAAATAATTCCAAAATGATTCAGTGTACCTACTTTTGCTGTTATTTGTCATGGCTTCTTTGTTGGACATATTCTCTTCTTTTAAAAATTGTCAAATATTAGCTTTATAATAAACTTCATCTAATATTTCTCAAATGAGAAGTCCATATAGTTGATGTCACTTGGCTTTCTTACTATCACAGTTCAAAGCCAACCGTGGCAAAAGAAGTCTGTCAAATTCTTATCTCTAATTAAACACCAAATAAAAAAACAGAAGTGGAGTTTTTGTTGAAGCAATAGTGTACAGCTTTGGGGTCAGGTGGGCAGGAAAGACAATTGTTCAGGGACAGTGTCCAGCCTCTGAGTTCAAGCCCCAGAACCAGCACAAACTAAACAAACAAACAAAAAATAACTCCACATATTTCTTTGGGACCATCGTTTAACACTGTTTGAGAAGAGGCTCTTTTTGCTGATCATACACGCTGCATCCTGCTTTTTGGAATCTTTATTGCTATGGCAAACTCAGGACCAGATTAAAGGAATGGATAAAGGACTTCTGCAACAAGACAATCATGCCAGGAGTGAAATATCCATGCATAAGACATTTTAAAACCTCCATGTCTTTATTTCTTTGCAGTAGAACACTTTAAAACAAAGTTATTTCGTTTTTTTCTATGCTGGCCTGCGAATGGCATATTGTTTCTTTTTGTAATACTCTCAACTAGAAGTTTACAGAAAAGTTTTATATGAGTAAAGAACACACTCAAAAAAGTCAGGGACAGATTTTCCTTCCAGCCTTGGATTATTTTCTTGTTCACTAAAAAGAACAGCACAAATTATCTTGAACTTTGTCATTTCTCTATGTTCAATTCCTGTCTTGGAATCATTTACCACTGCCCATAACAGTTCCTTCCATCTACTTCCAATAACAATCTATGGTGCTGCTCCCAGTAAAAATGAATATTTTCTGGCTTCATGGAAATAGCACAAGTACATCTTTGGACATGAGGTAACATGTGTTTCAGAAACAACTTAGAAATGAGAAAATATGGCATTTACATGGCTTATAAAAATTATCCATGTCCATATCGCCATAGAAGATGATGTTAACTGAAATGAATCCCAAGATAGGGACACAACTATTTTTGCTTTCTTGCTATTTTTTAATGTATCTAACATGTACTATGTCTTTTTTTTGTGGGGGGGGTGTTCCGGTGGTGTGTCCTCAACTCTGGGCCTGGGCGCTGTCCCTCAGCTTTCCAACTCAAGGCTAGCACTGTACCACTTGAGCCACAGCACCACTTTCGGCTTTTTTCTTTTTGGTTCTGTGGTTCTGATGAATCAAACCCAGGGCTTCATGCATGCAAGGCAAGCACTATACCACTGAACCACCTTCCCAGCCCTACTATGTCGTTTGTTTGCTTCTGTTCTATTTTCATCCTCCACGGTATTTTTTCACTGTATTTGAGTTTGGTGATCTGCTTCTTGCACATACATTTTCCTAATGTGGGGATGGAAAGGGAAATATCAAAATGCTGAAACAAGGATAAAGTATGATCCATTGTAACAATAAGATGAACAAGACACCATGTAGAGAACAAACTTTACAACTTGGGGAGGGGAGGAAGGAGCTGGGGAGGGGGAGAGAAAAGGGATGGCAGGGGACAAATAAAAGAGGAGCTAACAATGCTCATTAGATAATGTACTCATTAGCTTATTTATGTAACTAACCCACAATAAAAAACATGAAAGAAAACATTATCCTGGAGTACATTAAGTATAAATTTCCTAAATGCTCTGTAAATTAAGCCCAATTTTAATTGGGAAGAAGGTTCTCAGAAACATTTTTTTGTGAGTGTGGGTGTTGTTCATTCTTTGCCAAGTGTACATAGGTTAACATTAGGAGAAACAATAGGAATAATAGGAGAAAGAGAAGTTCTGTGTTTAAGTATAATGGTTCAAAACACTAGAGAAGACTCTGCAAATAAGACAACTTTGAAACAATAAGGCCAAGGCTAATATGTCGATCTATGAGTGTGATATAGAGAAAGCATTACTACTAAGTAGAACATGACATATGAGGCTCTTTCATCTCTTTCATCATGGTAGCTAATTATGTAAATTAGTGAAAATTACAGTGGAAGTATAATTTCCGTTCCTAGCAAGTCAGATATAAGAGCATGGACATAACTGGAAAAAAAGGCCATGTTGAGAGAGCAAGAATGATACTAGCAATGAACTGGTGGCTAAGATCACTTTTCTTTTTCTTTTTTTCTTTCTTTGCCTTTCTCTCTCTTTTTTATGGTAGTGGGGCTTAAACTCTGGACTTGTGAACTGTCCCTCTGCTATTCAGCTCAAGGCTAGTGCTCTACCACTTGAGCCACAGTGCCATTTCAGGATTCTAGTAGTTAATTGGTGAAAAGAGTCTCTGGGACTTTCCTAGCTGGGCTGGCTTTGAACCCCATCCTCAGATCTCACTGCCACCAGGCTTAAGATCACATTTTTAACAGTGTACACATAGGATATGTAATGTGTATGTTCATCTATCTTTATATGTATTCTTGAGTTAAAAATTTGGGCTACAGCTCAGACTTTATACTCACAAAAATGTTTGTCGTTTAAAAGTTGATACTCCTGGAGAAATAAAACCTAAGAATGTAAAGGAGTCTGGGAAGTTCAGTTTATATCCAGCCTGAGAAGAACAGGCTTTGAGACACTACCTATAATTATCCAGGCAAAAGCTGGATTGGGAGAAGGGCTCAGGAGATGGAATACCAGTCATGAGCAAGATGGCTGAATAAGAGATTGAGGCTTTTGCATACATACATACAAACATACATATACACATACACTCAGAGGCACTTATATGTGCACAAACAAATGCACAAATGAAACAACTCTCAGAATATGTAGAAACGTTAGAAAACAATAGAAAATATTTCCTGAGTAAGACTAGAATCAAGTGATAATTTTTAATATTAGAAAGTATTCAAGTGAATTTTCTTCAAAAATGTTTGAGACTATTACATAGGTAGGGACTAGAGATAGTAAGAGAGTCAAGTAATCATTATTAATGGGATCAGATCCATGGAGGAATGAATCAGAGACCCCTGCAGGTGCATCTGGAAATGTTCATATCCTGTGTCAAATGTTAGAACATCTTTCAAAACTGTACATAAACAGTCTGAGCAGTCAGTCTCATGGATAACATCATCAGAGAAGTTCAGAATTGCTAGTCTGTATCTAGATTAAATAAACCAACAAACCATGTTAGGACAATGTGATACAAGACAAAAATTCTAGCACTGAGACTAAGACAGGAGATTAGAGAGCGGAATTACATAGCGATACCTTCCCTCGACCAGGTAGCATAATTTTGTCTCAATAAAACAAACCAAACAACAAGAAAGGAATACACAGTTTGAAGTTTGGGCTAATTTTGTCACTATGTTTTGAGATGTCAACTTTCCTATTGACATGCAACTCATATATAATCCTCAGTTGTGTTTTAAATGCTCTTTTCATTACAGAACATTCCCAGATGTAAAACGGCTCATGATTCCCAACGAAAAATTTGAAAAAGTAAGCATCATTCTGTTGGATTCTAAAGAAATGATGAAGGATTATGAAAGCTTAAGCCTGGAGAAATAGCAAAGTTCATCTAATGTAGGACTTAGTAGACCTGGTTAAATTAGAATTTAGATTTAAAATAATGATTTTGGTTTGTAATTTCATATTCTATAGGATATTACAAAATGCTTTTCAAGTAGATGATTTAATCTCGTCCCTGGCCTCTGTCTCCTGAAGGCTTCTGGGTATGAACAGGAAAGTTCATTTATATCTGTCCTCAGAGGCCTCCTCCCCTCCCAGCATGTAGGGGCATGCCCCAGCCATCACGCTGGGCCCGGAACTGGCTCCAGAGCCAGACCAACCCATCCCTCCTTCTCTCCTTGTGCCAGGACGCGTGTGGGAGTTAGAGTCCACCTGGCCTTCTGTTCCCATGGCCGCCACGGGCCTCATGTTCTCCAGCCATTCCCACCCCCTGTCCCATGCCCCAGAGCCTGGATGCTAACCGCTCCCCCCTTTCCTGTTTCTCCAGGCCCCAGTTCCTGCACATCCAGCAGTCTAGGCCATAAGTGTGCCTGCCCCTAGGACAACAGCCTTCCAGCACTTCTGTGCTCAGCACCAGATGGGGCTTTTCACAACTCTCTCCATCCCCCCCCCCGCCCCCAGCTCTTCCCTGCTCCACCCACTGCTGAGTCAGAGGGTGCTCCTTGTACACCATGCATCCTCCATTGCTCCTTTCTCGGCTTGATTCTGCACTGTGCTCTCCCTCTCCACCTTCCCCGTGTAGGAAGGACCTCTCCATGGCTGGATAAGGATTCTGGGACATGCCCCTGCCCCCTCCCCCACCTAGGGAGCCAAAGGCGTAATCCCACCCCTCCCTCCACTCCAGGGAGATAGTTCACTAGGAGAGATGGACTCCCTGGTGGGGCAGGGGTAGGCCCAAGCACCTGGCTCACGTTTCCCCCTCTTCCTTCCTGGCCTGTTTCTGCTGTGGTCTCTGCAGGTGCACGTGGCCTCCCCCAACCCCTTTCCTCTGGAGATGCCTTTCCTCACCCCACCTGGGGAGGTCACCAGCTGATTCCCCAAACCCCCCCATGCTCATCCCCAGCTCCTTCTTGGCTCCCTCTTGGCTGCCCAGCCCTATGCAACCAAGTCTGATCTGTGTGGGAAATCCAGAAGCTGGGCTGCATTCCCGTGGGAGGCTCCCCCCTCCACTGCTCCCAGATGTGTCTTGAGTTCCCTCCCCCAGGCTCGCCCATTTCATCAGGAAATGACCTCTCAATGCCACAACTACACACAGAGCCAAGGCTCTCTGTTGGCTCCTGGGCCATGTCAGCCACAGTGGGTCTGAATTAGAGAGGCCTCAGGAGTCAGAAGGGACCCACAGGTTGAGGGCAGCCTTTCCTATCTCCTACATTCCCCCTGCCCAGGATATTATGCTGGGAGGAGGTAGGCCTCACCCTCTGATGGTGCTGGTGCCCCGTGGCCCCACTGGTATGCTCGGATGTGCTGTAGCAAAGCCTGCTGGAGGCCTAGCCCCCGCCCCCAGGCAGATGGCAGCAGCCCTGAGTTCCCCCTTCCACACTGCTGGGTTGGCCTGCTCCCCATTTGCTGCCCCTCCCTGGCATCCCGGGTTGGTTCTCATTGAGAAAGCCCAGAATTCCTGCCTGCCTCTTCCCCGCTTGGCCAGCCCTTTCTCACTGACTGCTCCTGCCTCTCCTGCCCCGCCAGTCCCTCTCCTGCTTCTCCTAACCATAGGGGCCTAAGGGCCCAGCAGGCACAACACCAAGACTCCCTCCCCATCTGCTCACTCCTTGCTCCTACATTTCCCCCATCAGCCCCACCTCCTCCATTCCTGGCCTGACCCTGTCCTAAGTTTCATGCCCCTTCCACTTATCCCAAACCTCCTGGGCAGCCCGGCCCTCTCAGAATGGCAAATTCTCCATGGGCCATTAAGAGTCAGTTCCCAGTCCTGGAGCTTGCTCCAACCTCATCCCTTCGGGGCCTGTTCCTTCCAAAGCAGCCTTTCCTGGGGCAAAGTTCCCAGGTGCAGTCCCCCGTTCCCCCTTCTACTCCCAACCCACAAATCTCTACTGAGGGCCCCGCTTCCCAAGGGTGCAAAAGCACACTTGGCTGGCTCAGCTCCTCATTCCTCTGTCAAGGGCTCTGTACCAGTTCTCACTGGGTCTGGATAGGAAAGCCCATGGGATTCAGAGGCCATGCAGGACAGTAGTACCATGGATCACCCATGTCTTACCTTCCAGCTTCCCAGCCTGTTCCCAGCATGACTTCCTGTGGTGCAGGGCCATCTGCTGCTTTCCAGGAAATGACTTCTGGAGCTGTCCCACTCTCATGGGCTGACATGGGGAGGAGGAAGTGTTGCTGGGTCCTCAGCCTGGAGGTCTTACCTGGGGTACCAGGGCTGCAAAAGGTCTACTGGGAACAAAGCACTGGTTTGTGGGTCTTACATGGGATTGGAGCAGCAGCAGGAAAAATGGGGCGGGACCAGGCTCAGGAAACAGATGTCAGCAAGCCTGAAAGGGCAGGGCCCTGGCACGAGTCTGTCCTGCCTGTGATGCAGGTGGGAGCAGTAGGAAGTGGGTGGGCCCAGTCAGGCCCCTGCATCTGTTCTGCCCTGAATCCAGGGGATGGCGGGAGACCTAAAGGGTGAGTCCTGCCCAAGGTGCGGGTACTGGTGGGCAAACCGATGGGATGGGGCCCTAGTTCGTGTGTCATGCCCAAGGCACTCCTGCGAGAGAGTCCCATGGCAGAAACCGCCCCAAGCACCTCTGCTGGCAGGTGAGCTAGGAGGTGGAGCCCTGGGGCTGGTCTTGTCAAATGATGCTGGTGCCTGCAGGCAAGAATGGATAGGTGGAGCCCAAGTGCCATCAGGTGCCAGCCAAGGGGTGGAGCCCCATGCTGTCTCCTCCAAGGCAGGGGATTCCGGAGGCTGAACTAGGGGGTGGAGCCCAGGTGTAGTTGCCGGTCCCTCCTAAGACACCTTTGCTTGTGAGTGAATTGAGGGGCAGAGCCCTGGTGCAGGTCCTGCCCCAGGCAGGGGGTGCAGGCAGGCAATATTAAGAACAGAGCCCCAGTGCCAGTGGGCTACATAAGGGGCAGATCCCTAATGCGGGTCCCGCCCTAGGCAGCCGAAGGGGCAGATTCCAGGTGTGAACCTCCTCAAAAGCGCTGGTGCTGGTGCTGGCAGGCGAACTAAGGGGCGGAACCCTTGTGCAGGTCTCGCTTACTGGGCAGTGCAGGAGTGTGAACGAATGGGAAGAGCCAAAGCGTGGATGTTGTCAAAAGGTCCGCTACTGGTGGGCAGTCTGAGGGGAGGAACCCCAGTGCTGATGTCGCACAAGGCACCACCACCATCAAATGATTAAGGGGCAGAGCACACCGGCCGTCTCTCCAGGTTGCCAGTAGTGGGGGCTGAGCCAAGGGGCAGAGCCCCGATGAAGGTGTCACCCAAAGCACCTCTGCCTGCAGCCGAACAGAGGGGCAGAGCTCAGGTGTTAGTCCCACCCAAGGAGCCGGTACTGGCCATCGAACGGAGGGGTGGTGCAGGTCTTGCCCAAGGGTCAAGCCCCAGTGAGGGTCCTGACCTAATGCAGGGAGCAGGGGTGGTGGTGACCTAATGCGGGGAGTCGGGGGTTGGTCTTGTCAAAGGCCTGGGGACTGGTGGGCAAACCAAGGGATGGAGCCTCCCTGCAGTTCTGTCAGAAAATTAGAAAACAAGATAAACTTGAAAGGTTCATGGAACAGGGACTTTGAAGCCCCGACTGGATTCAAACTGCGATCCTCTCCATGTCAGCTTCCTGAGTAACAGTTTGGGTAGCAGGCCTGAGCAGGTTCAAATGTCTTTCCATACTACCACTTCTTTGAACTCCACTCCACTCCTGGAACCCCCCAAATGTGCATGACACCAGGGCCTGGGTCCTGGGACTATGCACCTCTCTCCTCTCTCTACGTATATTCGCATCAATATATTTGCCATATGTGTATGTATTTATACATGCCCTTTTTCTGTACTGGACTTTTTTGACTTTGGTCATGCAGACTATAAATACACACGAGTATATATACACACACACATTCATGCATTTTGTCTCTGATGAATGATAGAAAAGTGAGGTTGCCCAACATTAGTAAGCTAGGACCCGACTTGGGTAGGGCTTTTCTCCCATAGAAACTCTGTAGGGGACTCAGGTTTCTCCTGAGATCTAAAGCTTTGAGACTCTAAATATTGACAGGGAGAGACTCCAAGATGAATGTGGACCTAGATCTTCTCTTGGTTCCATAATTAGGGAGTCAGATGGCATTTTGAGGAGGTTGCCTGCACCTGCACTAACCACTAATCCCAGTTCAGAGGAGAGAAGGCACCCAGATCTGGTTTGTATGAGCTCCCCCTTCCCCTCACCCCGCACATTGGCCCCTTTCAGTGGCCAGGTCAAGTGGGTGCATTC